>NC_055696.1:19492769-19811519 GCF_017639745.1 Melanotaenia boesemani | reverse complement strand
TTTACATATGTAGAGGGAGCTTAAATGAGCCTTAAATGGTTTCCTCCTGGTTTCTAAACTGAGAGCACTACAACTGTTGAAGACATGAAATACAAGTACTTAACATGCCCAGACAGAAAGAAAACGAGAAAACTGTATGTTTTTTTTAAACAATGTTATACAAATAAACGTAGAAAAATAAATAGATAAAACAAAAATAGCAGTTCATTCTGAAAGATGATGTGAAGCCTGCATGTAAAACAGGACCTGTCAGTTATTTAGGGACATGAAAATGTGTCCCAATAATACAACTAGTAAAAAATAATAAAAATCTTTATAATAAACTATGAAGTTTTGTTTCCAGCATGAATTGTTGTATCTGTACCTTTAATATTTTCTAAAAGGAAACTTTGTAATTCTAGTCTAGACGTGAACATTAGCATGTTTGCCTAATGAACTTAATATTCCCATGGAGATAAAATGATTCCTTATTTACATTGTAAGCCATAAACAACTTGTTAGCTAACAGATAAAGAAGAAGTCTGACTGGATTTTCAAAAATCTACAATAAAAGTCTAAATGTTTTAAATAAATTACACTTTAACCAGAAAAAAAACAACTTAACAATGCTAACAGTGCATGTAGGCACATTCAGCTAATGAGCCAAATGCTGGTCCTTTAGCTTTAAACCGGTCAATTTCCCCTTTAAAACTGGGAGCAACTCATCATCCAACTACATCAGATGATACTACAATTATTAATCCTCAAATGATAAAACCATCAAGTGAATCTGTCTACAAGGGTCTAACCGAATTAGTGAAAGTTAGCATGTTGGCTAACTAGCTTAATACCCTGACAGCTGTCGGTTTAACGTTTAACGGGAACCGTGTTATTAGAAAATACATTTAGACTTTTCAAAAATCAAACAAAAAGCTGGAAAATGAACCGTCAACTAGTTAGCTTGGTTAGCTGGAGCAGAGATGAAAACAATACAGGGTAAAGTAAGGTTAAGTAAAATAAAATAAAAAATAAAACAAAATTAAACAAAACTATGAGTAAAATAAAATATATAAAATAAAACTAGAAAAATTAAAACAAAACCCAAACTAAAATAATCCAACCCTAGTAAAATAAATGTAAGGGAAAAAAACTAATAAATAAAACTACAAAAAATAAACGAAATAAATAATAAAAAAAATGGTTCATTCGGCCTTAAAAATTTTAAATGTCTAAAACAGTCAAAACAAATGTGGTAATTAATGCTCAGCTTGTAGCGATTGATCCATTGTCTAAAGACGTTTAAGAAAAACTGAAAGCCTTTTTTTAACTCCTTCTGTCACAGATATAAATCTGAGTTCAACTCTTCAAAATTTTCCCAATCATCCTCACTTTGCCCCGTCATTCCCGCTTTGCCGTCATTCCCGCTTTGCTGTACTATGAGTAGAAGCATGTTCCTCTGGAGGTCGCCGAGGCCTTTCCTGCGGAGCTGTGAGACTTTCAAAAACATCCTGGAACTGATGATGATGATGAAGCAGACAGTTACAGTAGTTACCCTGCAGCATAGACGCAGTATTTCATCTTCACTGCTCATTTTTCCCTCAAACGAAGGAGAAAACAGGTTTTACATGTGAGAATTTTCCAAGGTTAACAGTTACTAACCGTCTGCTGGAGGACTGCAGAGGACAGACGTCTCTACTCATGCAGTAGTGACCCAATAATTCTTCCTCACATTAAACAGTCACATGAATCAGAAAAAAGCTCTAATAAGTTGATGTCTCCTTTTTAATTACTTCTTTTAAATATTTTCTCTCTGAACAATAAATCTGCTGCATGATTGTATTATTTCTCATCCTTCTTGAAGATTTACTGACATGTGACGCGATGAAAAGAATTTTGAAACAACATTACCAAAAACTACAGAACTAAGAATAAACATTTGTTAGTTTATGTCATATGTGATAAAAAAAATAAAACATTGGCAAACAAGATAAAATAAAAGATGGCAGCTTGAAATATGAAAAACAAAAAGCAGGAGTACAGTAGGTGTGCAAGTCTGAACCAACGCCTGCAGCATAAAAACAAAGAGGAAAGGCTGCGATTTAAAGGGATACCTTGATGTTTCCATAGTTTCCAGCGACATGGCGACTGCTTGGCATTGTGTGCTAACACCACTGACGCCGGCTGGCCGGCAGAGACTCAGATTAAAACTTTATTTATACTGAAATGTTGATTTCTAAACGCAGCAGAGCAGCTGCAATATGACTTTTAACAGATTGGTTTGTTTCCTGGCTGAAAGTGGATTCTTTTATTCCCAGAAATAAAGAATATATTTATTTAGCATTTTTTTCCCCAGGCAGATGAAACCGTTTTCTCTAAAAGAAGAAAAATCTGCTTAAATTTGCATGTCGGAGATGGAAATCTGCTGGTTTGAGGTATTTTTTTTTCCAGTCTGAAGCTTTATTAGAAAAGGAAACAACTTCATGAATCGTGTCTAAACTGGGAAATATTTACATGGCGCATCTCACCAGCTGTTTCTGGTCTGAAACGTCAAAAATAAACTCAAGCGACGGATCAGATACGAGAAATATCCCAGATATAAAGCAGTTTCTAAAGAATTTCCTCTTGTTGATGTCCACCACCGTTATTCATTTCAGTTCAGTCAACAGCTTCTTCTACAAAGAACGTGGCCTCTTCCGCCCCCCTGTGGTGAACCTACACCAACCAGCTGATGGAAATGTGTCTGATTCACGTTTCTCTGCTGGATCTTTGCATTTTCTTCACTTGTGAATTAATCTGTGCTGATGTGGTCTATACAGACACAGGAGTGAAAACACCATGTCTATGAAGCCAGGCCATGCTACAGGGGGAACTGATGATACCTGCATTTTTCCTGCCATTAAAATGTCAAAACTTCATCACGTCAACATGCCACACTGCAAACTGACTGATCTTCTGGTTCTGAAAACTAAAAAAACAAGAAGACAATGTGGATTACATATGCTTTAATAAACAAATATAAAGTAACACGTTGGTTTTAGAGCCGATTTCAGTGGTAATACGTAGGGACGGACAGATTATTGGCCGGGCTGATTATCGGCACGATATTAGGCATTTCCACGCATATCGGCATCTGCCTTTCTGCTTAACCTGAAGCTCGATAAGAGATTAATTTAAAACTGTGATGCAGCCGCATCCCTTTGTCTGCAGTCACAACGTCCAGCCACCCACAGCACCATCTGACTGGCTACACACATGGCACGGTAACAGCCAATCGGAAGTGAAAGCTGTGTGCATGCACAGCGCTCACACACACGGCAGAGGAGAAAAAGGTTTGCCAAGTGGAGTTAAGGCAGCAGACCAGTTCTCTACAACTCACAACTACCAGTAACAATACTGTGATCCCAGTAATGGTGCTGGGAGCCCAGTTAGGGTGCTGGGAGCCCAGTAAGGGGGCTGGGAGCTCAGTAACGGTGCTGTGAGACCAGTAATGGTGCTGTTAGACCAGCTACGGAACTGTGAGCCCAGTAACGGTGCTGGGAGACCATTTACGGTACTGTGAGCCCAGTAACGGTGCTGTGAGACCAGTTACGGAACTGTGAGCCCAGTAACGGTGCTGGGAGACCAGTTACGGTACTGTGAGACCAGTAACGGTGCTGGGAGACCAGTTACGGTACTGTGAGACCAGTAACGGTGCTGGGAACCCAGTAACAGTGCTGTTAGACCAGTTACAAAACTGGGAGCCCAGTAACGGTTTATAAGCATAAGCAGCAGCTCTGCTTGCTCGCAGTCCTGCAGTTTATTACCTGAAACAAGGCTGCTGGTCAGATCCATATGGAAATAGTCTGTGATAGCAGTAGTATGTGTGTGAGAGTAAAATTCAGTTAGTTTTATTGCAGGGAAGCATGTTGAGAGGAGGGCTAGAGAATAGTTTGTGTAGCCACATAAGAAGCCACAGAAACTGATAGCAAAGCAATAAATGCTACCAAGTTATTTTACTTTACATTTTCCTGTGATGACTCAGAGATCTCCAGCAGCAGAAAATGACATGTTATTACATGAAGTACGTCCTAACGATGTCAGTGATTCTAGTAGAGAGGAGCAGGATAATTCTGTTAAGACTTAAAATATATTTAAGATGATGTAACTGCATCATAAAGCCGACATGAACTGCATGAAGTTTAGGGATGAATAGCCTCTCCTACTGCTGTCGTTTTGTTTTCAGCTACAGTAATGAATGGTGAGTAAGGCAGCAGCCTAGTCTGGAATACCTGCTATCACAAGTGGAAAAGAAGAAAAGAAGCGTCTCACTGGACAGCCTGCTGAGCAGCTCTGCTTTTTTCTGCTCAACTGAGACTACTGACCCGAGTTGAGACTTACATTTTGTTGCAAATTTTATTTAACTGTTTTATTTACTTTATAAAACTTCAGCAAGTTATTTATTTAAATGTTTACTTCACTTTATGAGATGCTGCTGACCCTGGAAACTGTTAAATAAATGTATGCTTAAAAGCATTTAAACAAAGTGTTGGAGTCTGGATTACTCTCAATATTTTGACGAAATATTTACACTTTTATTGGAAATGAATATCAGCTCCAAATATCAGCCTCCTTGACTACTAATAATTGGTATCGCCCCTAAAAAACCACCTGGGTCTATCTCATGGATTACCAATATTTGTTTTGGCATTAAATGCGAGCCGATAGCCGTGTATCCTACCAGACCAGTTCAGGATCAGAAGGATAAAGGTCTCTGGTGGTCCAACATCAAGGTATCTCTTCAGGTGGATGTGTTAGAAGCCAGCGATGAGGCAGATCGCAGGCCGTTTAAGGCACATGTGTGTAAAAAGTTTATATAATTTCAGCTAATGAGCAGGACTAAAGAAACGCTTCACTTCATGAGCTATAACGTGAAGACTTGAGGAGCCCCAGATTACATTTAAACACTTTATGAGAAAATAACCATCTCTCTACAGATGTAGAGTAAAATTTAAAAATGAAGCTAACTACAGTACAGTCTAGATGTATTCCATGAAGTCTTGATGCATAGCATCACCCGTAGAGTCTGTTGTTCTAACTAACGTGGATCAACGGAACATTGAATGGTGGAGTTACTAGTGTTACGGAGGCTTATGGCAGTGTTTGGGAGTCGGTTTCTCTTCGGTTAACGAGGGAGAAAAGGAAGAGAAACCCTGTGATTGTCACGAGTCTCTGCGACGTCGTTCATCCCAAACCAGTAAAAAGGAAATGCTGGGAGGGAACGGCGGACTGGGACGTCCCTGCTCCCTCAGGCTGTAACTTCCTGCCTGATACTGCGCGTGTGAACAGGAATTAATGCTAAAAACATTGTGTGTCAGGTTTAGTGGATCTGGGTCCCCGTAGCTCCGTGGGACCAGAACCAGAACCAGAACCGGCGCAGTGGCTGGGCTCTCTCTCCTCAGTTTGCTCCTTCTCAGCCTCCTCTTCCATCTTCACTGCCGCAGTCCCCTCCCCCTTCTCGGTCTCAGTTCTCTGGCTTTCAGGATCTGATCCTGAAGGAGGAAATTTCCCAAACCGGATCCCATTCAGGTCCTCCTCCAGTTTCACCTTGAAGGGCGGCAGCCCGAGCAGGAATGCCCTGATCCTGCTGGGGGAGCTCAAGTCTGCGGGCTCCTCCTGGCTCTTCGCCTGCACATCCTGGACTCCTCCTGCACCTCCTCCAGAGTTGCAGCGCCCCCCCAGGCTGAAGTCCTGGGCCTGGTCCTGAAGGCTGGTTCTGGACCTCTTCGACAACGGCGGATCTACGTTTCCATTTGCCGCCTGCCGGCTCGGCTCCGTTCCATCTGAGCCGGAAGTCTTCGGGGCGAAGCGTTTGCTGAGGTTGAGGGGCAGCGCCTGCTCGGGGGGAGGGGTGATGGGGGAGCATGGGGGCTTGGTGCTCAGGTCCTGGGACAGGGCCTCGGAGAGCCGGCGGGTGAAGGTTTGCAGCTGAGACGAGTCCAAGTGACGAGTCCTCATCAACTGGCACACCTGAACGCTGCAGTCCAGGTTGAGAGGAAGGACCCGGAGAGGGGGCAGGGGGGGGCGGCTCCTGGCGTCCCGGCCGCCCCCCCTCTGACCCCCTTCATCCGAGTTACACCCCGAACAGCGGTTGTGTTGCTGGTGTGGCTGCTCACCGCTGGGATGGGGCGTATCCGGGTTTCCATTTTTGGGCTGCAGGGTGTAGACGGTCTGGTGGTGCTGAGCCGGGTCTTGAGGGGTCATGGCTGGGCTCCTCTGGAGGCTTATGCGGCTTCTGAAGACATCCAGTGGACACACGCCTTTGATGGGGCTGAACCCGCCCAGAGAGCCTCCGACAAAGTGGCGAGGCAGTGTGGAGAGGAGCACGGTGGGAGTTCCAGACTCACCTCGGTCCAGTTTCAGGTCATGAGGTTTGGGCGGGAATGGGAGGAAAGGGGCCGACATTGGGGACAGGTCAGGGGTGAGGGGCATGTTGACGGGGAGGATGGCCGGCTGGATGGGCTGCAGAGAGGGAAGAAAAAACAAGTCAGGGATCATCATCAGGTTTTGCTTCTCAGAAGTGAAACTAGTTTTATCCTGAATGAGGAGATCTGGAGGTTTTTACCCGGTGGGAGCTGCTGGATGTCGGCCCCCCTCTGCCTTTAGCTGGAAGCAGAGGACTCTGAGGCTCAGCCAGCGTCTTGGCCTTGGCCTGCTGCTGAGCCAGCAGCTTGGCCTGAGCGATCAGCGTGGCCTTGTTCCGGGTTCCTGGCGGCCGACCTCGGCCTCTTTTCACCACCACGATGCCATTTGGGTTCCCCATCTGATCAGAGGAGGAGGAGAAGGATCATCTTAGAGCCTTCATCTTTTCTCTTCTGGCTATTTTTTCATGTTTAACCCATAAAACTTCAAGTTATTATTGGCTATTATTGCTTGCATGTTTTTTTTATTACATAAAGCATAAAAAGGGAGTCTTGGTGCTCTGGATGGCAAAAAAAAAAAATCCCTTAAAATGATTTTTATTTGCATTTTGACAAGTGGAATAAAGGTTTCACAAATATGAAGCTTTGTGTTGATGAATCTAGATGCTCTAGAATAATTTAGCCCAGATCTAAACGTCCTAAGTCTTGTAGTTTCTCAACAGGACCTGGTCTAACGTGGTCAATGCCCCCCCCAAAAAGCAGTGGAATCGCTCTTTGTTTAAATCACAAATCAGAAGCCAACGTCACTGACGTCTCTGAACATCCCCGCTCAGCAGAAGTGTTGAAAACAGCATGTTATTCATCTCATTTAAATGACAGCGTTTCTGACTCTACAAGGTCACACATTCACAATCCTCTTCCATCCCGCAAACACACGTGCATGCGCACACACGCAGGTTAGCACACTTCCACCAGCGGTCAGACAGCGTGTCGGATAACATGCCATAAATAACAAACCTCCATCCCACCAACCACCCTGATGTACCGCCATCACTGTCTCTGCTGTATCTTTCTTAGAGCTCTTCTTCATCTGTCTGACAACCCAAACCTACCTACCTACCTACCTGCCTGCCTACCTACCTACTGTATGTGTTGTCTAGCATCGTCTAGGCTGCAGTAGGATCTCTCATCCAAACATTTTCCAAGTCCTACTTACCTCCTTACTAATGTGTTTAAAAGCACAAACACTGTTCCTCTCACACTATAGGTAGATGACTTCAACATAATAATAACGCACACATCACATTCAAGTATGTAAATGGAACTAAAGAAATAAAATTCCAAATCTGAAAAGGTCACATACCAAAAACAAATATGTTTTGTTATTAACACAGATCAATCATACCATATACCAGTTCTGAATATCACTCTTCCTGTAACTGATGCCAATCAAACAGGAACCATAAACAACAAGTTCTGATTCAGCAACAATTAACTTGTACGTCCATCAAGTTAAACGTGCCAGTGAGACAGTTTGCATTTAGACTGTTGGCATTTTATTTCATCCTTTCCTACATCGCTCACCTCCCATGACTCTCCTGCTTCCTCTACCTCACCTGTGTCCCGCCGGTCTGCACCTCACCCTTGGGCTACTCCTGCCTGTCACACATTCAGTCCAGATTTGAAGATGTAGTTTCTCATCCGGAGCTGGTCTAATGTGGTCTAGATTCCCAAGAATTCAGTGGAATCGCCCTTTACACATCTGGAAAATCTCAGCGTTCTTTATTTACGTGTTGACACTTGAGAGAAGCTCTTTCTGGCTCTGATGTCGGCCAGAAACCGACCAATCAGAGGATAATACATGAGCCACAATCTCCGCCTCCAGAGTCTCTAAACTCCAGCAGCTGGGTGAGCGAGGAAGGTTTAGCCGAGTGTGCAGGGACAGAAGTGAGAGCATGTGGCGCATACTACGTCCTTTCAGATTTTAATGCATCTGGGACTCAGGATGCATAGCTAGCAACATCACTGAAATGTGGTCTAGTTTCTGTAATATTTGTGTGTCAAACAGCAGCTCTTCTGCTAACAGAGTTTTTCCTGCTTTCTAAACAAATGTTCAGAAGCAATTTAACTGTAGCCTATTCATCTGTTTTCTCTGAGAGAAATCCAGAGTTAATATGTACGATTTATTTATTCTGCACACAGCAGAGGAGATTTTGTTGGAATTTACTTAGTTTCTATATTATTTTGTAATGTAAAGGAGGGTTCATGTGGTTTTACACATTTATAGTGTTGGGAAATTAATAAACGCAGCATAATGATGATTATTTCTCTGACAATATTAGTTTGGGATCAATAAAGTTTTTAGAGGCTCAGGAGCTCAAATTCCTGGTTTTATCAGATCCTCATCATGTCAGAGTAAAGAAACTAGGTAAGTTTGTCATGCCTCTGGATGATGACAATAAAGAGAGATAATCCTCTGTGGAAGCTTCATCTCTGCGTGCTAACAGCTCATCACTTACAGCTGCATCAGGAGGAAGAGTTGCAGGAGGAACAGCAGGGGTGACGGTCTTCTTCTCTTTGGGTTTTGGTCCAGGTTTCCTGCCTCTTGGAAGAGGTTTCCTCCCTCTGATCCCTCTGGGTTTGGGGGGCGTGGGGGACTCTGGGATTTTAAACTCTGCTCCTTCAGCTCTGAGGTGCTCCTCATACGGCAGCATCAGCCTGAGACACAAACACACTGGTCATTAACAGATAACCACATTCAGGACGTTGTGTATGTGTGGAGGTCAGCGGCGTGTCTGTCCGACCTCTCATAGTGTCTCCGGGTGCAGGTGGCGGCGCTGGTGCTGCCGGGACATCCTCCCAGCTCGTTGTACACCACCTTCCAGAGCCGGTCCACCGTCACCTGAGACAAGCATGCACGACAACACCATGTGAAAATGTTGTCACGGCAACGTTCTTGGCTGAGTCAAACCATGCTCTGCTGGGATTATGCTTCATTTCAAGTCTTCATGGAGAAGTTAACTTTGTTTTCTATTCTTCCAAAACAAATCCCAGTCAGCATGCAGACATGATGTTTCTCAGCTGTCAGATTATGAGGCTAAAATTATGTAAAATTTATGTATGAATAGATATAGCAGCATAAAGGCCGGCCAGAAGAAGGAAGCAGAATTTATTACTAACAGAACTTTGTAGAAATAACACACAGATCAACAGTGACCAAGCCTTTTCTCATCTGCACATCATTCTCTCAAGTCTTGGCTTTCAGGAGAAAAATATTGGCTTTGAAACAAACACACAACAAAAAATATTTCCACTTTTTCCTCATTTCCAGTTATTTCTGCTACTATTTACCTGCTATCCTCACTAAACCAACTCCAGCTCAGCTGCTTTGTGGCGCCACCGTGCATCAGAAACGTCTTCTTGGCTTTATTCCAGCCATAGAGGAGCTTTATTTTTCATCTTTTCAGACACACATAGAAGTTTCTGCTCATTGGTTGATCTTTGGCTGCTCCTGATTGGACATTATCGTCAATCTAAGCTCTCTGATTGGTGGAAAGTTTGACAGGAAGTGGCTTCATCATAATGTCCAGGTCTAAATAGAGGTCTCTTAGCAACATACTAGTGGTAGTTATGATGGAAATGTGATAAATAATGCTGTTATAATGGATCATTGTGGATTTATTAGACGCAGTCTCTGAATAAACACTACATTTAGTGGCTGGATTGTAAACCTCCTGGACAGGATAGAAATGCTTGGAAAACCTCCGTAGATCACCTAAAGGGTAACTATCCATCACAGTTTACAGAGCTCCACACTACCACTACTCAGATACTGATGATATCACTGATAGCAATCAGGGGCGCCAGAGATCTGGTGGAGTTTAAGGGTTAATCCAAGTGACTCACCTTTTTGTAGCCTCCGAGCCGTTTCACCACCGAGTACATGAGGAAGAGGTCGACTGTTGAAACAGAACAAATAAAAATGTAAAGCAGGTGGTCAGACCCACAACGATGACAGCATTTAAATAAACAAACAAGCAGCGTGACGAGTCGCTGCTGAACATCCGGAATAAACTAAACCTCCACAAACATCCCGACTCCAGCTGGCTGTTTTTCAACTCATCCAAACCTTAAATCAGGATTTTAGTCTGAAGGCTTCTAACAGTTTAAATAAAGGTTACAAGCTAATAAACAGACAAAGGAACTAAAGCGTGCTGAAGTGATACTGTTATTCATCCAGACCATGCGGTGCTGGAGGTGTTTTCAGTGAGCTTCCTCCCGGTGTTCCCTCCTCACAGCGTTATCGTATGCGACCTCTGAATATAACTAATATTGTGGTAGTTTTAGGTTTTATCGCGGAGTGTAATGTACTTCTTGCCATTTTCAGAAACAAATTTGTGTTAACGGCAAAGCCCCTTGCAAAGCTCAAACCCCTGCCAGATGATGGGTTCCTTTTCTGAACCAAGTCTCACATTCAGCTTCCATAAACCACCTCGATGCTCCACTTACTTTCAACTGCCTCTGGTTCATGAGGAGAGAGCGAAAGAAGCCAAACTATGAAGACAGCTGCTGTGACAATAAACTGAATACTGCATATTTGTGATACATCAGTTTTATACCTCACACAATTAATGTTCCTGATCCAAATTCCTAAAGAAATAACAAAAGTGATTATCAAGGGAAGTACTCTACTCACTCCGTATTAAGTAGGATTCTGTAACGTTGGATAAGATGCTAGCTGACGCTATGGCAGCTAACTTTTCCAGCTTAATAACTGGGACAAATGAGATGGAAATCATTGAGCTAGTCGTACGCCACGCATCATGAGACCAGTAAAACTGCAGGCGGAAGAAGCCTGAGACTAGCACGGTTTACATCAGCTCAGAGAATTAAACATAAAAAGATCAGAAAGAAAAAATATTTAAAAATGTAAATCAAGAAAGAAATGAAAATGGTGGAAATGATGGAGGGATCAGACTCACTCTTCTTGAAGCCCAGGTTTGGGACTTTGTGGATGGGTGATCCATGACGGTCCATGAAGGTGAAGAGCTGATCCAGGAACAGCTGCTCCTCAGGGTGGGGGAGCCAGCTACCCTCACAGCCCACCTCCACGCTGCCCATCACGTTCTCCTGTGTAGGGGGGAACGTCGGGTCAGACATGCTTCTGTGGTTTTCATCATGTCTGATCTCTGTAGCAGCTCAACATGAACACAAACCTTCATCCTCTCGATCCAGGACTCTGACTGGCTGGAGTTGGGGGAGTCCTTGCTGTCCCGGCCTCTCCTCTTTCGAGGTCGTCCTCGAAGACTGAGAGTTGGACATCCTGCAGAAGCAGAGAGACGAAAAGCAAACGTGTAACATCAACACGAGCTTCAAACCCCGACTTTAAACATACTGAAGGTCACAAGCTTAAATCTGGAGGGAACTTGAACACAGCTCAGAGTGACCAGCAGGTGGCAGCATTTCACAGGTAAACAGGAAGTTCTTCAGAGGAAGGAAGTGACGTTTTCAGCTCGAAACTGGACTAAAACCTGATTGAAAGTTTCAAACAACAGTGGGTTGGCTTCATTAAAATTTCAATGGCAGGTTTATGAAAAGAAATACTTTTTTCTCTCCAACATTTAACAAAATTTATCCCAAATCTCTCCTGAAAATCAGGGTTAAAGCTGTTCTACATGGCTATTTAACACCAGCCACTTTCTGGATAAATCTGAGAGGAGGTCGAGGCGAAGCTCTGCAGGAAAGGTTTATTAAAAAACTTATTAAAAAATTAACAAACTAATACGACAAAATAAAAAATAAGAAATCAAACAGAATTAAATAAAATTACAAAAAATTAAATTAATCATTATTATAAAACAAAATACAATAAAATGGAATATTATAGAATAAAATAAATTAATACAAATACAAAAAAATAAACAATGAAATAGAATAAAACAGAATAATAAAAAATCTTTATAATATAAAACTAAATTAATACTAAATTAAATCCAGTACAATAAAAACATAATATAAGTAATATAAAATAAGAAAAAAATAAACAAAAATAGAATAGAATACATTAATATAAAATATAAAATAAAGCACAGCTAAATGAATGAATGAATGAATGAATGAATAATAAACCCAGTGAGGTGGACGGATCAGGCGACACTCACTGAACTGCCAGGAGAAGCAGGCGCTGCTCTCCAGCGTCGGGTGGGTGAAGGTGTCTCTGCAGTACATGACTCGGGTGTTGGGCAGCACCTTGACGCCACCCAGGGCCAGCAGGTGGGGGTCCTGCAGCGCCGGCCCCCTGGCGGTGTCCTGGATGCGTCTCTGCAGTGAGCGGAAGCGACAGTACTGCGGGTAGCTGAGCACTTTGACGCCCTGACACTCCGCCACGCCATCTGAGAGGAGGAGACACAACAGGCCACCGGCAGACTGATCAACAACCAGACAGAAAACATTACAGAGGAAACATCCACCAGTGGATCAGCAGAAACTTTGAAAGGTATTTTTATGCGTCCCGGATAAGAAGGTATGTAACCAAGGAAACAAGGCTGTTGTGTTCACATCTACCATTGTGCATCCGTGGGTTATTGTTTTATTGTGGACAGCTGTGAAAGAATCAGGCGGCTTGGTAACAGGAACAGGACAAGCCCAAATAAGCAACTATAACTCAGGAAAACAAGCCCAAAGTTGCTGATAACAGGTGGGTTGAGCCACACTGCTGCCTTTCTCCAGCACAGTCGCCTGCATCTCTCCCCTTGTTTTACCTAGCTGCTTTCTGCTGCTTTCTTGCTGCTTCTTCCGCTGTGTTTCGAGCCTCTTAACTCTTGTCTGTCTGTGCTGTAGTGCTGCAAAATTTACCACCGGGAGCCTCACACTGATTGGCTGTGTGCCTCACGTGGGACCGCTCAACTCACATGCAACTGGTCTGCATATTTCTGGACCACTACCATGAAGACTACAAAAGCTGTGCTCCGTCAGATTTTATATTTTAGGCCCAGGTCCATATGGGACAGGTTCTGGGTCCAGATTTAGACCTTCATCTGTGTCTTTGGATGGAAAAATGATCCCTACTCCTGATCCTTAAAACCAAAACTAACTTTCCAGTATCAGGGAGGGAATTGTGTCTGGACCGTTTCACACCTGCAGGTTTAGACTTGGATTTCAATTTGCATGACGGATTTAAACTGGGAGGATTGGTTTAAATTTCTTCTTCGTGTGTATGATAGTGGTGAAAACCCCTTTTACATGAGCATGCTCACAGCTGATAAACCTTCACTGCGATTGTGACAAGTGAAGCCACGTGCAGAAGAAGCTCAAATCTGCAAATGTTTGCTTGGTTTCGTTACTTCATGTTTCATCTCTAATGTTAATGAAGTTGATTCCAGAGCAGAAAAGTCTCAGATTTTCTTCCATGTAAAGGAGACTTGAGCTCCTCTGTGAGGCCTGTTAGGTGTTTTTTTGATTTCCTTCTGGTCTTTTTTCTGAAAAGTGTGCAGGAGAATCAGAAGAAGACAAACTGTTGGACCTAAAGATGTTTCTGTTCTGGTAGCGTGGTTTTACCCTCAGCTTTGTCTTTCAGGAGCTCACTGCTCTGCGGAGGTTTGTGGATCCCGTTGGTTCCTCCAGACGGCGGCTTCGTGCTGCAGCTCCAACCTGCCGGCTCTACACATGACCATTGCACCAGGTCCTCCACCCGCACCACCATCTTCCTGGACACTGCCAGAACTTCATCCTGATAAAACACAGAAACGAGGAGATCTTGTAAAACCTGCAGGGGTCATTCTGAAAACATAAAACCGTAAAACCTTCACCTTTAATTACAAATCAAATTTATTTATTAAGCACTTTTCATACATACATTTACATAATAAAATGCACAGACAAACAATGTTTGCAAATAGAAAAGATATAAAACAGCAATTAAAAATCCACACCCGTCTTTCTCTCCCGGTGGGGAGGATCCTCATGAGGAAAACACTGGAGATAAAAATGTTAAAGTAAAAAATCAAAGAAACCTAAAAACAAAAAGAACAATTAAGAGCCACGAGCAGGAAAGTTTAGTTAAAGGAGGTGATAAAAACAGAACTGAGAAAGTTACTAAAATAGGTGGTTTTTAAATAAATTAGTATATGATTAAGTAAAATAAGGGTTGTAGTGGTGGAACGAGGCCTTGTCAAAGGTTTTGGTTCTGACTTCAGGAACAACCTCGGGGTCTGTGAGGGCTCACAATTAAAAAGCAAGTTGGATAAATAAGCAGGCCGAAGACCATCAAGTCATTAATAAACGACTAAAAGAAGCTTAAAATTAGTCTTGAACCGCACGGGGAGCCGATGCAGCGATGCTAAAACTGGCCTAACATGTTCCTGCTCTCTGGTCCTATATAATCTAACCTGCTGGATATAAAAGCATCAGTACCTCAGGGAAATGGCCGGACTCTGGTGATTTAAGACGATAAAAATCCTGGTTTTACGACATTTCTATGTGGAATACAATCCAGCTCAGAGTCCAGATTTGTCACACACTGATAAGGTTTAAAGTTTTGTAATTTAGGTAAAATGATTCCTCTTGTGTTCAGGACCGATAATTAAAACTTCAGTTGTGTCCTGGTTGAGCTGTAGGAAGTTCTCTGCCGTCCATTACTTTATCTTTAAAATAGAGTTGAAAAGGATGTTAACTGGCTCCAAGTCAGGGGTGCCCAAAGTCGGTCCTCGAGGGCCGCTGTCCTGTAGATTTTCCAATGTTTCTTGATTCAACACACCTGATAGCCTATTAAGTTTTGCACAATGACTCATCAGTTCGAGTCAGGTGGTTTTGGAGCAGGGACACATCAAAAACCTGCAGGATTGTGGTCCTTGAGGACCAGAGCTGGGCACCCCTGCTCCAAGTCATCAGGAGCAAATGACTCACTTTGTCTTCTAAAAACACTAAAACAGTTCAGGACTAAATTAAAAAACCGGGTTGGAACACATGTTAATCCAAAGCTGTGCGACTGAAACAGCATAAACAGGTTTAATAAACAAGTCCATAGCAGCAGGGGCCGGCCTGAGCCTGTACGGGACCCTGAGCAGACCCCTCTTTCTCATCTGCATCGCTGTGGTTGGCTTGCATCATACTGGCTGTGGTTAAAATGGTTTCATATTAATTTGTGCTTTTTAACATGCATTGTGATGCATGTGGCGTACTGACTCGTATTTAAAAGTTAGAGAAAGCAGATTGACCAGTCTCATTACTTTTGTTTTTAAAATTTGGAAAAGAAGAAAAGTCTGCAATCATATAGTTCTCCACTACAAAATAGCTTGAAACTGTAGCCTGCTGTCCTCGACTGAGCCTTTAAGCTTCTACGACGCTCTGCTACAGCCGGAGTTCATCTGTTATCGTTGGTACTAAACGTTTTTACTTGGTACAAGCAAACGACAGCACATTACTCCCGTTTTAGCTTCCCATCACTGGCTCCCAGGTCATCTACGAATCCATTTTATTATTTTGTTTGTTTTTAAGTCTAATGGTTTTCTCTCTTCAGTTGTCCAAGCTGCTTCATCAGTTCACACCATCATGTGCTCTTCGATCAGCTGATCAGATGCTTTTAACTGTCCACCTCATTTTATAAATCCTAAGGAGATGCCGACGTTCTAGTTTTAGCTCCTAAGATGAGGAAAGCGCTCCCTACTCTCATTATTATGTGACATACTGGATTTTTCACTGTCAGATCCCTGGGATTCAATGTCTGGTGATTCTGTAGATCTGCTGTGATCTGGAATAAACATATAAATGATAAACTAATCATAAATATCTAAAATCTAAATTTTAGGTTGTTCATAATTTTTTCTAAAAGTCTGATAATTAAAAGTGAATATCTTGATGATGGGCTTTTACTTCTTTGAGTTTTTACTATTTATAGATTATTATGCTGTTGTTTTACTGGTCCGGCTTACTGGTGCAGAGAAATGTAAAAACAAACGCTATAAATCTCATTTCCATCTACCTGACATCATCTAACTGCACTCCAGAAATGACAGGACCTTAAAGACTTTATACATTTACTCAAAAAGTGTTCATATCTGCTTTCCCTCTTCATTTTATTTTGCTTCATCTTGCAGATACGAGTTCCTGGTGACTTTGCTGCCATCTTGTGTTTGAATGAGTCCACAAAGTGGGTCTGGTGCAGATTTACTGGCACATTTGAACTTTAATCTCAAAAAGCATAGACCAATAAAGCTTTTCGAATCTTTACAAATCTTTTTTTTTTTTTTCGTACACGACAATGAGACTGAACTGGCTTGTAGAAGCTGTGAGGTTCTGGAAGAAGCAGCTCCACCTGTGCAGGTAACACTGGGTAGAGCCAGCTGAGGACCCTGCCAGCTGTTTGGAGATGATCTGGAATAAAACAACTTTTTCAACTTCTTCAGGTTCTTCAGAAACATCCTGAAGACGCTTCATGCTCCCAAACCACTCAGCAACAGGTGATGTTCGTCTCACTGTAACGTGTGACGCAACGTCCAAAATTAACCAGGAAGTTTATGAGAAACACAGACGGATTCATTTCCTATTTTACTTTATTATTCAGACGGATTTTCAGCTGCATTCAGGATTATAAGACTCAGCTGTGAGAAAACAGTTTCCACATGTTCTTAAAACACAACAGACTGAAATTTAAAGATAGTCAGAGACAACTTTTAGACAAACGACACCAGAACTTTATGAGGTTTGTCTGCATGTTTGACATGTTTTCTGATTTCATGCGAAACTGTGTCAGTCTCACTTCTGTCTCACATCTCTGCTGGCAGAAACAACTAAACAAGAATCTAATCTGGGCTTAAAGACTTCACAGATTTAAATATTAATTTAATATGAATACCATCTCTAAGTAAAGCAGTGAGCCTTCTGCCAGCTGCAGCACATGATGAGTGTTTTAAGCAGTTTACAGTGAAGGTGGAGCTGCTGACGCCTCCACCCGTTCTGGTTTGTCAGCCATGTTCGGCCAAGTATGAGCTCATCGGCTCGTACCTGGCCAGGTCTGATTTTCCTCATGACTGTGTTAAGTGTTGATGGAAACAGACTGAGAGTCGCTAACAGCTGCAGCAAAAAGCTGCTGTCAGGATCAATTATTAAAAATGATTTTACACCTAAATATGAGACAAACACGCACTAGGTTTAAAATCTGTTGATTTCCACCGAACAGTTCAGACCTGCAGCGAACATCAGGTCTCAGTGGGTGACGGAGGAAACCGGTGGAGCAAAAGCACAGAACAAGACAAAAGAGGTGAAAGACCGAGCTGCTGAGGTAAATACATGCAAACGTGTCCACAGTCCAGGCGACAAGAAGCATTCTGAGCTTATAACGACAACACAACCATCTCTGGGTTCACAGAGGACGGTCTGAAAAAGACGTGTTGTAAACTGTGGGATTCACATGTGAAAAACATGTGAAACACATATGAACCCCATATGTGTTTCACATTTTTCACGTGTGATTTACATATAAACCACAAGTACACCACATGTGAAACATCCACATGTGAAAATGATCCAAACCTTCATGTCCATGTGGAGAAC
Source organism: Melanotaenia boesemani (assembly GCF_017639745.1). NCBI lineage: Eukaryota > Metazoa > Chordata > Actinopteri > Atheriniformes > Melanotaeniidae > Melanotaenia > Melanotaenia boesemani. Next base: position 19,793,592 of record NC_055696.1, on the reverse strand, counting down.
ATGTGGTTTTTGTTTAAGGACTTAGTACCAGCGTGGCCTGGTTTAACCACCACAGCCCACCTGAGTATTGTTGTGACCATGTCCATCCCTTTATGACCACAGCGTAGCATCTTCTGATGGTATGATGCCATGATGACTTCTCTGTTGTCAGTGAAGGATTTAGAAACAAAATCAAGGCAGATCTGGAGGAAAAAGGGGGTCCAACCCGACACTAGAAGGTGGACCTGATTAAGTGACCAGTGAGTGTATTATTAACCTTTTCAGTTAACCTGCTTAATGTTTCAAATATTGGCTATTTGTTTGGTTATAGGGATGGCGATCGATGGCGTATCTGTTGCCAAGAAGAAACCACCTCCTCTTCAGAAATCTGTACATTTTTCTTTCAGTTATACCACACGGCTACAGTTTCCACCTCCAGATCAGACCAGCTGCTGACTGACTGTCCAGATATTTACAGATTAAAAAGTTGCTTCCAGAAAGTCAGAGTCAAAATACACTCTTCACATTAAAGTGCCTCTAAAAACAACTTCTTCATCAGGAAAAATTTAAGCTCAACAGAGACGCCAACGGTGGAATACCAGAGCTGAAAATGTGGAAAATCTGGTTTCAGACGAGTCATAGGATTCACATTTGGCTAATTCATTAGCTTCATTCCCACAGGAGGTTTTCATGTGAGGGTTGAGCTGTGGGCGGCATGTGAGCTGCGTTAATCACAAACACACTCGTCCGACACTTCCTCACCTCCGACATCAGCTCCTTCATTTACTATCGGGATGAAGGATACTCTGATGACAGAATTAATGGGAAATGGTCGGTATTTATATAGCACTATACTCTACCTGGAATGATACCCAAAGCACTTTACATTATACATCACATTCAGCCATTCACACACACTTTCACACACTGATGGCGGAAGCTGCCATGCAAGGCGCTCAGCCATTATTTTATCAAGGAGAGCTGATGCAGTCTGGAGGCCAACCTGTTTAGATTCCTGCCCAGAGATGTTTGGTTAAAAAAGGAGGCAGAGTTCCTGTGACCAGGTTATTATTAGATGTACTTAAAGCGCCTCCTAGACTATATTAAGAAGACGTCGACTCCCAGCACAAACTGCAGGAATTACACCATGACTCAACTTTTCATCCTTTATATTACAGTTAAGGTGGAAAAAACACAGAAAACCTAAAAAAAACAAAACGTTAAAATAAGACAGAGATTAAATAAGGTATTTATGTTAAATTAAAATAGAATAAAATATAAAATACTAATTTATTTACAAAAAAATAAAACAAAATAGAATTAAAAATAAAATTTAAATAAAATAAAAAATAAAATTATAGTTATAAATTATTATTAGAAAAATCAAATTAAACTAAAATAGAACAAAATCAAAAAAAAGGAAAGGTAAATAAACTAAAACAAAACTAAATAAAATAATCAAAGTAAAACAAAAATTAAAAAAAAAAAAAAATTATAATATAAATTAAAAAATAATAAAATAAAATAAAATAAAATATGATGGGCTGTTCTGACGCTAGTTCCATCTTTCTTGTTGTGTTTGTTTATCATTCAGGTGAGAAGGAGGAAACTAACGATTCATGGTTCACGCCGTCACCTATTGGACGCGCTAGCTAAAGTAAGCTAAACTTATCAGCCAATCAGGCCCATGTTACTGTCACACGAAGCTAAAGAATGAAACATGTTGATAAAAGTGTTTCAGTTAGATATAGTTTACCTTTATTTCCTATAACTTCATGAGTATTAATGAGGTCTGCTGGTGACACAGCTGTAAAATCTACTAGTCATTAGACAGCCGAGTACACGTGTATGGAGATAGATCGGGTTCAGAGTAAAACAGTAGTTATTATTTATAGATTGGGTTTAGATGGGCCTGTAGAGATGGACCTGTTCACACTCACAATTATTTATATTATCATAATTAAATATCACACTCAGGTTTATCATTTCCCTCAGGGGATTAATAAAAAAATTTCCTGCAACTTTTCCTGATTTTCCCAAACAATCATTAAACGAAGGACAACAAGCAGCAGCGTCCACCTCACCGGCTCCGGTGGCTGTAATCTCTCTTTAATTCTGCATTCGCTGCAGCTCAGAAGTAAAATGATGGAACACGACAGCGTTTTTGACCTTCAGTCTGAGATACACAAAGAAGCTTTCTGTTTGCTGTAGAAGGCGTTTCCTGGAGGAATCTTTCCCTGAACGTCCTCCAGGAAAACTTTTTCTGACTTTTGTCCTGTAAAAAATAAAAAAAAGAAACCTCCACACAACTATAAGAAACATGTTCAGGTGTCATGTGAGCGAAGCGTTGTTGCTCTTTAGAGATGTGCGGAGAAATGAGGTTTCTGAATATGCCATGATAATGTGCTTTTGCATGTTTATATCAATAAAATGTCTAATAAACTTCCCATTGTCCTGCAGCGTTAGACCCACCTCTCCGTGCTCCCTGGTCCGGCCCTTCGGTGTGTCCTCAGGCAGGAAGTACAGTCTGGCACTGGCCAGCAGGTGGCGCCTGGCCTGGTCCTCCCACAGTAAGGTGACCTAAACAACGAGAAGAAGAGGAGAGCCATCAAAAACAGACAACTTGTTTTTGTAGTTTAACGTCACAGGACTGATTAGACTGCTGAAACTCTGCTGCCTGGTTTGCTAACTGTTTAACGGACTGAACGTTCAGACTTGTCCTTTTCCAACAAGCTCAAACCTGAAGCTGCTCGTTGGTCTGAAGTTAAAGCTGAGAATCAAAGCTTCTCCGTCTTCAGTGTGGAGGAGGGAAAGACAAACAGACCAACATCATGTGAGGGAGACGTGAAGTGAGGCAGAGCTGCAGGTCTGGAGGTCAGACGTGACTCCTGGCTGCTCTTCCAGGAGTTTTTTTGTTTGGTTTTTATTGAGTTATCCAGGACTCTGACGGAGCACAAAGGCTGAAACACCTGCTTCACCTTCGGTCACACCGGGTCGGCTGTTGGAGGTTTACTGGATCTTTACAATCTATTCAAATGTATGTAAATATTACAATCTGCTCACAGTGGAGCAACAAATCAAAAACATGGAAACAAACTGGGACTCCACAGCAGTCCTTCGGCCGAGATTGACTTACATGTCTGTTTAATGTCTTTTTGTTAACTGCACTCTTAAAACTCTAATCCCAGTCAGCATCAGACATGTTTCCAGCCTCAGCTGTCGCATTATGAGCCTAAAATGATGTAAAATGAAAGTATCAATAGAATTAGCAGCATAAAGGCCGACCAGAAGAAGGAAGCAGAATTTATTACTAACAGAACGTTGTAGAAATAACACACAGATCAACAGTGACCAAGCCTTTTCCGGGACAGAAATGCCTGAAAACCTTCCGTAGCTCACCTCAAGGGTAAGCCATCACACACTACCGTTCCCAACAAACTGATGGCATGATAGGGCTCGGGGACGCAGGAGATCTGGTGGTGTTTTAAGGGTTAATTTCTTTTTTTATAGTATTTGCACCACCACCAGAAAGCCAAACAGCTGACGAAGAATTACTGTTGACAACACTCTGCCAGGGCATTTATTCTTTGAGTGTTCCAGCGGCTGAAACAGGGGTCCGCATCCAACCAGCTGTCAGGAGTCAGAGCTTTTCAGGATAAAATTTTCAGTGTGGTCTAAACTCTCGGAGTATTCACTGCATTTCCGCTGCTTTTGTTACCATAGTAACAAGCTCCATGGCTTTTAAGGAGTGCAGATCTAGAAAGAGGCGGAGTCTGAGGAAGAAACAAACTTCCCATCCCTGATTTTCATGAATCCATGCTGTAATCCTGAATATAAACCATCTCATTCTGAGTCCTTACTGTCACCGCTTCAACCCTGTTACACTACGTTTAGCCTTGCTGTGAGATGTAAATGCAGTGAAACTGAATGTTAATCTTGTACAGTTTGTGTTGGCAGGCAGCAGAGCAGCAGTGTGACACATCTGAGGTTCAGACTAAAGATTCACTTTTCCTGGAAATCAGTAAAGTTTATAAAACTCAGTTTAAATACAGATGCATGGTGGGGTGTAGTTTCCGCCTCTCATGCTCCAACAATACTTTTAATAAACTTATTTAGATTAATTATTCTTCACATTTTAGCAGCTCTGATCAACATATTCATCATTTTTTAAGGTCCCATATTATGCAAAATTCACTTTCTAAAGGTTTTCTAACAGTCATATGTGTCCTCATAGCCTGTGTATGAGTCCCAAAAAAAAGGAAATTCTGTCTCCTCTCTCACTTGCTTCCTCTACTTTTTAGTGAATGTGGCCTCAAACAGGAGAGTCTGAGATCTTTCCCTTTGTGACCTCACGAAGGGAAATAACCACTTCCCCCAGTAGTGGATGCTGTCATTGACCTGCTTCCCTGGCTATCTGAGCCTGCCGTCTAAAATCACCGAGCAGATGCCTGTGAAAGCTGGATCCCAGAGAGGGGCGTAGACAGGCACCACTCATGAAGATTTAAAGGTTCAGACACAGAAACAACCCATTCTCAGTAGAGCTCATTAGAGCCACATTTAGAATGGCTGATATTAAGACCATGGCTGAATTTGGGGTAATGCACTTTGAAAACAATGTGGTTGGACCTCTAATATGAAATTGTTGAATAAACGTAAAATATGGGACTTTTAATTATGAAAAAGTTTCTGATGGTAAGAAAACCTGCAGGAAGTCCGATTTTAATCCTGGATAAATAATAAATCCTGTGTTGTTGTTCATCTGGCATCATATTTGTTTATTTTTAAGATTAGATCATTTTTCATGTCCTGATGAGTAATATTTTTAATGATAATGTAATTATTTTTTAGGGATGGGGATGATGCTCACACTGCCCATTCTCAGTTAGACCCTCCCTTCACCAGGAAGACAGGAGACAACAACTTTTTCGTGTGAAAAAGATTGATCAATTGAATTAAGCTTCCTGATCAGCATTAGGGCTGCAACTAATGACTATTCTGATAGTCGATTAGTCATCGACTATTAAAACGACTAGTTGACTAATCGGATTATGTATCTCATAATTATTAAATGGCTCTTATTTCATTTTCAGCTTTTAAATCTTGCATGAGGTTATGTAAGTCCGACGTGCCTCCTCTTTAAATGTTCGAGCATTGCAGACGTACACAAGGTCTGCTTCACATGTATTTAATTTATTTTGTAAGTTTAATGTGAAGTTATCCCAGACTTTTGCCGTCCTCTGCCACTGTTTTGTTCCCTGGTCCGCCGCCATATTTTTCCCCTGGCGGACTTTATTGTGCATGTGCAACTCTCAGCAGAGATAAGAAAGAGGACAATGTTTCACTCAGTAGGTTTTTTTTTTTCTGCCTGGTTAAATTTATTGTCGACAAATCGTTGCAGCCCTAATCAGCATGTGTCGCGGCTAAGAGATCAGCTTCAGGTTGGGAGGGGGGGAAATTCACCTCAGTGGGGTCTTCAGCAGACGTCAGTGTTAAAAGCACTCTTATTAAAACATGGAAAGTATCTTTGGATGCCTCATGCCTCCACCAGAGAACGGAGAGAAGAGACGTCCACCATGAAACCGAGTCTGTGGAGTCCTGGGAACAAGCTGTGTGGAGGATGGCTGTCTCACGGCATCCTAACCGGTCGAAGGCCAACGCCAGCTGTGGCTGATGACAGACACCTCTGTACATCTGGGGGGGAGCAACAGTGGGTCTGACAGGAACAATGACACATCCAGGGTTCAGCAGCAAACTTGATCAACACATACGAGGCGTCACATGAACCCGGCATCGTGAAGAAAACTGTGAACATGTTCTTATCTCTGTAATAGAGGACCCACTGTGCACATCCCTGCTCTAAGGCAAGGATACGAACGGCTTCACTTACCAACTGCAAGATGCAACCCGTGGCCATAAGTTTGCTCCAGAACAGGTTTATAGTTTGTCCTTGTAGTAAAACCTAAAGAGTCTGATGTTATTTATCTTATTTACACCACAGCTCCTTGCTTCTCTCTACACGATTTCTGGATTAAAACACACAGGTGACCACACTCCAACCTGCCTCTTCATCCAGCTTCAAACAGAAATCCTGGTTGTTTCAACTCTTTCAGGGAGGTGAAGATGCTGAGAACTTCATGTCCGTCACAGAGCTGAACATGCTGAATATACGTCATTGGAGGAATTTCTGAGTTGTATTTTGGATTAAAATGGATCCAATGTTCTCTGTAGCTTTTATTAACGTCAACACGTCATCTGAGATCTGGCCTCTAAGATGAGCGGCTCCACCCAGTAAAACATCTTTATTCACTTTATCAGGACATCTAACAGGTTCCTTGACTGTAGCCGTCACATGACACTGACATGACGAGTGGATGTGGATCGGTACGCTGCAGGTGTAAAACCTGGATGGGGAGCCATGCAACAAAGATTCATCGCTCGTCTTGTGATGCGTTCATTGTAGAGTAATAAATCGCCACTTCAGTTTAAAACCGATGAATTGTTGAGTCATATTTAGCATCTCCTGCTGCTGGCTCAGTACCACAGGTACTAATCTGGAGCTCTTATGATGTGCTTTATGCAAGATGTTTACCTGATGGGACAGAGGGTCATCTAGCATAGAAAATGTTAATATGTCTGGTTTAAACCAGGTCTGAGTCCCCATTCTCCCGGTTTTCTTTTTTTTTTGCTGTTGTTTTGACCAACAACATCAACCCAACAGTCATTAATCCCAGCAGTCAGACTTTGTAGTGATCAGTAGATCTCTAGCTTCCTGAAGGCCTTCCAGTATTTTTTTTTACCAGGAATTTTACCTAATTTACAGTTCAGTTCTTGAACCAGACCATTTTCAGAGGGACCAAACTCTCACCTATGAATCATTCAGGCAGAAAAAAGGCTCCTAATTCAAGGGATGAACCCGTGTTGAGTCGACACATAACAGACAGCGTAACAAAAAAGCAGATTAAACTGGATCTTTAGGCTCTTTGTTACCAGCAGCTTCTCACAAAGACATCATTTGTTTCCATTTCTTTAGTTTTAGTTCAGATAACAGGATTTTAACAGCAACAAGGTCATTCCCAAACAGCTGTTAGCTGGAAAGTTTTCTCAGCATGGAGGCAGAAACTGGACACGTGAAGGACAAAGAAGAGGAGTCAGGACTAAAAACTATCTACAGCAGCGAAATAAAACTGTAAATCAGACATGCAGCATCAACATCTCCTCCTGCAGGCTGATGACTGCAGGTGTGGCGAGCAGGTAACTCACCTCAGCGATGCACACGGGATCCTGCGGTCCACAGCGGATGAAGTAAAACTCCCCAAGCTTCCACACCTGGACCGGCCCGTCAGGCTGAGCTCTGCTGCTCACCGACTTATAGAAGGCGTAGCTGCCTCGCTGGCAGGAGGGAGCACCCAACCACTGGGAGGGAGGAAGACGAGGAGGAAGAGTTAACAGGCAGCCTTACTGGTACCTCCTTAAACCTGCTCATGTCTGGATTTATTTCCTGAGTGGCATCAAATGGAGATCGTATCATCATCGTCGCTATCCTCTGAATCGAAAAACGAACATTTTCACTGTGATTTACAATCGGATGTAAAATCGGTCATAATTTCAGTTTTAACTGATCAGAGAGAAACTAAAAACATGGAGAAGTTTAAATATGTGTTATTTAACAGCTACTATCCAGCCAGATCATCCTTTACAAAAATCTCTATACTGCAGATTAAGAGCCAATGAAACTGCACTGCTGTAAACAGAGAATAAGCTTTTGGTAATTGTTCAATTTTTAATCTTTATATGTTTTTTATTCTCAGACAGCTGAATGATTTAGACGTTAGGAGTGCAGGAGTCGGTTCAGCAGAATGGAATAGATTCTGTAAATGGGAGGGGTGGAAAACAGTGTGATTTCTCATTTAAAGAGATCGATCTGGAACTTTCTGCCAACAGTAGTGAAGCACAACATCAATCCATCTACAGAACCAGATGTGCAGATATTAAAAATCCAAATTTGGCATCATCTTGGTTAGGGAAGCTTTATTTTGGGCATGTAGGTGTCTTGTTACAGTGATGAACCAAAACCACAAAAAAAAAAAAAAAAAAAAAAAAAAAAAAAAAAACACTTGATCCTCCATTTTATGAAGTTTTGAATAGTTTTTATTTTGAGGAAACTACAGTGTTCAGTCAGAGGCTTCTTCAAGTTCACTAGAAGACAGAAAGATGGAGGAAGTCATTCTTGCCAGTAGCCAAAAACTGACATCATAACTCCGTTATAGAAGATCTATAAATTATTTTAATTTCCTATCCCTTCATTCAGAACATAATTAGAGGAGTTTTTAGTACATGCAGCTCTGGTGAGGTTTACAAAAACGGCCATTTCTGTTTAGAATTAAATTGGGGGTCACTGGGTTTTAAAAGGTTAAAAAGGGCTGCATTCCATTTAGAGGAATTTCTGTCTGGAGAAATTCAGATTCAGATTCAGATAACCTTTATTTGTCCCACAGCGGGGAAATTGCAGCGCAACAGCAGCAGAAGACACGCAATAGACAACAAATGGTACAATTTAAGAGGATAATAAAAAGAAATGTAAGTACTTAAACATAATAAAACTAAGTGAAATAGTTAAATAAATGACTAAATGTAATAAAAAACCTGTACACAGTACAGGGGGTGTGTCTGGGGATGTATATACAAGGTAATGGGTAGTGCAAAAACAGCAGTGAAAAATGGACAGTAAGATAAATGATATGTTATTGCACAAGTCCGTATAGTTCGTTATATTCTTCAGTCTAGCGGGCATTAAGTTTGTTGTGAAGCCTGACAGCAGCAGGCAGGAAAGATCTGCGGTACCTCTCCTTCACGCAGCGAGGATGAAGCAGCCGCTCACTGAAGGAACTGCTCAGAGCTGTCAGGGTGTGCTGGAGGGGGTGGGATGGGCTGTTCAACATGGATGACAGCTTAGCAGTCATCCTCTCATTTCCCACTACCTCTACTGAGTCCAGGGGGCATCCCAGGACAGAACTGGCCCTCCTCACCAGTCTGTCCATTTTCCTCCTGTCTCTGTCCATTATGCTGCTGGTCCAGCAGACTATCCCATAGAAGATGGCTGAGGCCACCACAGAGTCATAAAAGGTCCTGAGGAGTGGGCGCTGCACTCCGAAGGACCTCAGCCTCTTGAGCAGGAACAGTCTGCTGTTGCCCTTCTTGACCAGGGCGTTGGTGTTGTCCGACCAGTCCAGACGGTCATTCAGGTGAACACCCAGGTACTTGTAGGACCTCACCAGGTCGATGTCCATTCCCTGGATGTTCACTGGTACAGGTGGAGAGTTGTTATGCCTGCGGAAATCCACCACCAGCTCCTTGGTTTTGCTGGTATTGATCTGGAGGTTATTCCGCAGGCTCCAGTCCACAAAGTCCTGAATAAGTCCTCTGTACTCCCTGTCGTCTCCATCTGTAATGAGGCCAACAACAGCAGAGTCATCAGAGTACTTTTGCAGATGGCATGATGGTGTGTTATGTGCGAAGTCCGCGGTGTAGAGGGTGAACAGGAAAGGAGCCAGAACCGTTCCCTGCGGTGCACCCGTGCTGCAGAGAAGCCGGTCCGACTCAGAGCCCTGCACCCTCACAAATTGTGGTCTGTGGGTAAGGTAGTCTAGAATCCAGGAGGTGAGGTGATGGTCCACCCCAGCCAGCTGCAGCTTGTCCACCAACAACCTGGGCTGGATGGTGTTGAATGCACTGGAGAAATCAAAGAACATCATCCTCACAGTGCTTCCAGCCTTCTCCAGGTGAGAGAGAGAGGTGTGGAGGAGGTAGAGGATGGCATCATCCACCCCGATGTCAGGTTGGTAGGCGAACTGCAGCGGGTCCATGAAGGAGCTCACCATCGGACGCAGATGTGCGAGGACCAGTCTCTCCAGCGCCTTCATCAGGTGAGACGTCAGAGCTACTGGCCTGTAGCCGTTGAGCTCCTTTGAGTGCGATGTTTTTGGCACGGGCACGATGCAGGATGTCTTCCACAACTTTGGCACTTTCCCCAGTTTCAGGCTCAGGTTGAACATGTACCCAAAGATCCCACACAGCTGGTCTGTGCAGGACTTCAGGAGCCTGGAGCTGATGCCGTCCGGACCTGCAGCTTTCCTAGCCCTGGTCTTCTTAAGGGCCTCCCTCACCTGGTATGTAGTGAAGGACAGACCAGAGCAGGGGGGTGTTGATGGGGGAGGGGCACACGGGACAGAGTGTGAAGTGAAGGTGTGTGAGCCAAAGATTGTAAGAGAGGGAGAGGGGGGTAAGGCGGAGCTGCAGGCAGTAGAAGCTGATGGGGTTTGCAGCAGAGGAGACTGGGTCGATGGAAGAGCGGGTGCCTGATCAAACCTATTGAAAAATAAGTTCAGGTCATTTGCCCTGCCCTGGTCTCCCACCCGTTGGGACTTTGGCTCCTTGTAGCCCGAGATGGTCTTCAGTCCCTGGGATGCAGCCATAGTTATTACATCAGATATCAGAAAGACATACTGAAGTAATAGTTGATCATTTACAATACGAGCCACTTGTTTATCACAATGTTCAGTAAAATCACACATGATGTGTTTTCTTCAAACAAAGAGCCGGAATAAAAATGATCAACCATCAAGCTGTTAACAACAGCTTCAAATCAAACAATGAGTTGGTTTCTAGTTTCTCTTTCCTCTTTTGCTGCTTTGTCTAGTTGTTTACTTGATAAAAACTGCTCCCTTTGCACTTCGATTTTTTGTTATTCTGTTTTAAACTGTTCTCAAAGTCTCTCAAGAGACGTCTTTTTTTAAATAGCTTTTTTAAATAAAAGTGTTTTTCTAATCAACTAAACTGAAATGAAACAGTCGATGCAGCCGACATGAAAGCTTTGCTTCCATTAGGAATACAGCAGGAGTATTCAGGTTTATGTACAATCCACTGCTACAATAAAAAAAAAAAAAAAAAAAACATTTTTAAATGTGCATTTTTATTTATTTACTTATTTGAGCCAGGAAAGATAAAGTAAAGCAAAACTACCAGAAAGCGGAGCAGGCAGCACGTTTGAAAGTGAGAGACAATAATAAACACCGTTTATTATAAATGTGCATTTTTAAACTGACGATGACAAAAATAAAACCTGAGATGATGAAACATGTTGCCGTCTGAGTTTGAGGGTGTGTTCAATCATGAATTCTGCAGAATCCACCTCTGGCTTCAACACCGCTGCACCGAGGCAGCAGTTCACACGTATTGTAATAAATTAAACAACCAGAGAGGAAATGTTAACAATTAACTCCTCAGACTGTCAAGAAAAACAGAAGCAGCTCCACAAACCAACTAAAAACAAGTTCTGATCTCATAAACGGTCCCGAAAAGTGAAATCATGATGCAAACGGTTTGAAAACCGGGACATGTAGGAGCCTGCAGGATCTGAGTCACCTCAGAGGGTTTTCTTTTCAGATGTCAAAACATGAACATATAAAGAGAAGGAAATACAGCCGCTTTAGTGAAACATTAAACAAATATGGAAGCAAACGACTAAAAGACGGTTTAAAAGTCATGAATCTGTTGTTTTGCTGCATCTGGCTGAACGGTGTGCAGAGAAAACCGTTCTCAGAGCTCCGGTTAATCATTCAGCTTCTCTAATGTCGACGATCAAACTTCTAAGTTAAGTCGTGTTCATCCAAAATGATTCTTGATGACGTCCTGCATGAGACAGAGGAGTTTACAGTGTTTTCAGCATCATTTTTACTTTTTATTTTATTTATTTATTTTTTTATTTCAACCTGCTGCTGTTTTTCTTTTCATGTTTAAAGTCTCCACTTACACCGGAACCATTCAGGATATTGTGCCAAGCGATGGAAGAGTAAGAAAATCCTCTTTCAGTACTAAGGTTTTGTGCAATAGGATTGGTTGAATGAATGAATGAATGAATGAATGAATGAATGAATGAATGAATCAATCAATGAATCAATCAATGAATGAATCAATGAATGAACTTTATGCCCACTTGAAAAAACATTACATTTGGACTGTCAGCTACAATATTTGTATTTTAACTTTAAACTGTAAGAAATCAAGAAAAAAAAAATCTTTTTTTTTTTTTTTTTTATTTCTATCATGTTGAAATTAATTAGAATTAATATCCAATCTATTAGATGTCAGAATGCATCTGTTAAGTTGGGATTGTTAATCACTTGATTTGTATCTGGAACTTTAAACTGCAGTAACATGAAAGCTCAACAGCTTTCCACAATTTTACTTTTAATTGTTTTCATGCAGGGGCCCTTTTTCATTTATATCATGAACCAATTAATCACAATAAAATTTTAACTCTTTAAAAGCTCTTTTAAATAATTCACCACCAAGTATTTTGGGGAAAAAAAAAATCACTATAATTCAATAAAACTGCAACAAAAGAGTGAAAGAAAATCAGTTTTTATTATCAAAAAGTTTTTTTTTAATCTACACTTTGATTTAATAAATCATAATTACATTTTAACCCTGCAGATTCCAACTTTGGTCAGACACAATTAAGGGTTTTAGGAAAAATGCATAGTAACTGAAAATTCAACTTCACATGCTTCATGGGTGAAGTTAAAAATCCAGCTTGTGCCAACCTGCATTAAAATGCTTTAAATGAGCAGCTAAACTGGTAATGACCAGTAAAACAGCAGCTTTCTGACGGAGCTCCTCCCTCCTGTCCTCAGACTAGCTGCCATCATCAGGAAAGATTTTTGTCTTTATTTAATCTGCAGCTCGGTTTACGTACGGCTTCCTGTGTGTTTACACATCTGAACAATGGCTGGAGCGCACCTCGCCGTGCTCCTGAAAGCTAATACTGCCACCGCTGCCGCTGGACGAATAAACCTGCAGCTTTGATTTCAACTCATTTGTATGAGGAAACAAAATGGCCAAAAATAAAAACATGAGAAATGCAGGCAGGTTGTCTTCATGTTGAAGTTCAAGTAAAATGGATCTTCTATGTTTTTAATCAAATACTTTAAATAAAACACAAGTTAAATTAATAAGAACAGACAGATGTTTAGCTGCCATTTTGGATTCTAAACCAAAGCTGATGTACTCTACACTTTACTCACAAATAACAGCAAAATCCTGAGAGGACACACCAGCCAACACTCTGAAGATTTAACACGCAACATACGCTGAGTTGCCACCACAAGACCAAACATTCACTGCAGCTCACATAAGTTTGCTTAAAGTTTCAGTTCAGTTTTGGCTCCAAGTTATTTTTGTCAAAGTGAACGTGAACTAGAAAGTGGTACTTTGGTTTCCATTCACACCAAAACAAGCCCACAGCCAAGAAACGTCTCCTGCAGCGAAAAGCATGCAAAGAAGTTTCTAGCACAACTCACTAATGTACAAAAGATGTTTTTCCAACCAACATCAAAAAAACATGAAGAGATCAAAAGTTTGTTGTTTTTGAAGACGGAAAACAGCAAATATTTATAATATGTGAAAAGCTACAACTACTACATCAGGCTGAATTCTGGGTCTTTCCTCTGCTGTCTGCATGGTAACTTTAACCCTGAAAACTCAAAGTCATTTTTCACTATTTTTCATCCACCTGTTGTTTTTTTTGTTTGTTGTTTATTATATTTATGTAAAACTACTTCTAGAAGCTTTTTATCCCAGTCAGCATCAGACATGTTTTCGGCCTCAGCTGTCAGATTATGAGGCTAAAATGATGTAAAATGAATGTATGAATAGATATAGCAGCATAAAAGCCGGCCAGAAGAAGGAAGCAGAATTTATTGCTAACAGAATTTTGTAGAAATAACACACAGATCAGCAGTGACCAAGCCTTTTCTCATCTGCACATCATTCTCTCAAGTCTTGGCTTTCAGGAGAAAAATATTAGCACTGAAACAAACACACAACAGAAACTATTTCCATATTTCTACTTTTTCATCATTTCCAGTTATTTCTGCTACTATTTACCTGCTATCCTCACTAAACCAACTCCAGCTCAGCTGCTTTTTTGCGCCACCGTGCATCAGAAACATCTTCTTGGCTTTATTCCAGCCATAGAGGAGCTTTATTTTTCCTCTTTTCAGACACACACAGAACTTTATGCTCACTGGTTGATCTTTGGCTGCTCCTGATTGGACATCACCGTCAATCTAAGCTCTCTGATTGGTGGAAAGTTTGACAGGAAGTGGCTTCATCATGTCCAGGTTAGTAGTGATGGTGATCTTTCTTCTATGATGAAATGTGATAAATAATGCTGTTATCACAGATCAATTGTGGATTTACCAGATAGTCTCTAAATAAACACTACATTTAGTGGCTGGATTGTAAACCTCCTGGACAGATTAGATATCCTGGAAAACCTCCGTAGATCACCTACAGGGTAACTATTCATCACAGAGTTACACACTACCGTTCCTGAGATGCTGGTGATTATATAAGTGATAGAGCTCGGGGCGCTGGAGATCTGATGGAGTTTTAAGGGTTAATCATAAACTTCAACTAAACAAAAGCTATTACAAAAACATTAATTGAACAACTAAAGTCTTAAAAAGTTTAAATTATCCGACTTTATTTAAAAGTTTTTGGAAATTCTTTAAATATCTATTTCCAGTTTCTTAAATGTGATCAAAGTTTATTATTTTAAATAAATAGATTAGTTTAAAGAATATAAGTCAGTCACAGCTGTAGGTTTTTTTAAATGAATTTAATCAAACATTTCATAATCTTCTTTGTACTGCTGGTCAGAATTTATTGGTGAATTTGTAGGTTTATTTTACTGCATATATTAGACCTGCATACGTATACATTTTTATAGGAAAATGCTGAATAAATATTTTATCTTGATGTTTATCAGATGTGAGCGTTTTTCTTTCTTTGCTGTCCCTCATTAATACCACATAACTTTAAAAGATTCAGCAGAAGATGAAGGTCGGCCATTGTTGTTGTTGTTGTTTGCAGGTGTAAACAAAGCTTGATGTCATCGTCTCCAAAATAGTCCACTTCACGTTTACACGTGCAGGATTCGCTTTGAGCCTCAAGAAACTTTCACTCTGGTGCCCATTCTCAAAGCTTTGCACTTTAGTTCACTCAAAACTCTGTTACCGTGGAAACGAGAGCCTAAAACTCACAGCAGAAGTTAGCAGTTCTAGCATCTGGCTACTTCTGCTCATAGCTTCCTCATAGCTCATCATTTCTTGGTTTCCTGATAGCTTAGATCTTAGACTCAAAGCAGAAATCTTGACAGCTGGTTGTAACACATAAAAACACGTCATGAACTTATTAAGGTTAAAAAAGAGGTACTTAAAGATAGCATAAAGACGTCTAAAAGAGGATCTGTGTCACTTTAGCTGTTTATGAAACTGCCTGCGAGTTCATAAATCTCACATTCAGCTGGTGCTCAGTCGGCTGGCTTTCAGCAGCGGGTGATGCTTCTACATGTCAGCATTAAGAGGACACATCGCTCTTCAGATGCTGGAAAACTCTGAAAATTCCTGCTCAAAAATTCTGTCTGAAACATGAATGAGTTTTTAGAGAACTGCAGATTATCTGTCCATGAATATGAGCATCAATTTGACAACATTTGTAAGCTCCGAATAGGGAGTTAGGAACTCACAAAGCTTATTTTTACACCACGTACTGAAATTTGAAAGCTAAAAAGATTCAGATGCATTTAACCAAGAACTGCCAGCGTTGGACTAGTCTGGATTCCTGATGGTGAGAGATGAGGAAAAAGTGGAAATATTTTTTGTTGTGTGTTTGTTTCAATGCCAATATTTTTCTCCTTAAAGCCAAGACTTGAGAGAATGATGTGCAGATGAGAAAAGGCTTGGTTACTGTTGATCTGTGTGTTATTTCTACAAAATTCTGTTAGTAATAAATTCTGCTTCCTACTTCTGGTCAGCCTTTATGCTGCTATATCTATTCATACGTTCATTTTACCTCATTTTAGCCTCATAATCTGACAGCTTAGAAACATCATGTCTGATGCTGACTGGGATTAAAAGCTTCAGCTTCTACATGCAGGTTTATGTAAAAAAAAATAAGGTGTGTAGTTTTAAGCATTACTTAGAATTGATTTTTCTTTATTAGCTCATTCTTAGGCCATCATCTGAATCAGGGGCCTTTTTGCTGTGACTATATTATTTAAAGTAAGCTGAGGGGGCAGGGCGGTCCAAACAAAGTTTTTCCTTTTACCGAGAAGCGACATAAATCAGGCAGAGGTCACATCAGCCAGTTTATTATCCAGATGACATAAAAAACTCGGTGCTGAGGGTGTGTCTGGCCATGCAGCTGCTATACATTTATTCATGACAGAATTTTCACTAAATAAAAATATATAATATTTATTTCATATGCTGTTTGCAGCAGGAGAAACCAGCCAGTGTGTGTGTGTGTTTCTTCAACAACAACCAGTCCTTCCAGTTCATCCTGTAGTTGCTGTGATCACCTCCCTCCCGCTGCCCAAATGCAGAATATTCTCAAATTTTCACTTCTGTGTTGATCATCCAACCCCCACCCCACCCAGCACGCCCTCCCCCCATCCACCCAATACCCATAACCCACCACAGACGGCCCTCCCCCCACCCGCCGGAGCTCTGCAGACCAGCTGCAGCAGGCCCAGATCAATTTTTAGAAAGATACTGAATAAATGTCAAAGCACAACAGAAACATATCGGCTCCACGTCGACTCAGACCACCAAATAAACGCTCAAACGATTAAAAAAAGACCCCAGCTTTAATGCTGCAGCAACATTATGTTGGATTACGTCACTGTGAAGTATCAGACACATTTAGGGCCCTGTGGGAAAACTGAGAACACCAAAAGCACTAATGAGAAACAACAGGAGAGCTCCATGTCGCTTTTCCTACAGATGTATCTCAGAACTATTATTACAAGGTCAAACCGAGTCTATATTCAGCTGGAAAACTGAAATTACAGGAGATTAAATGAACTGCAGAGTCTCTGTGGAAACATTACAGCTCTATTATAATGCCACACCAACAATACGACACATCCACCATCACCACAGACCACCAGGCCGGCGGTAAGGTCAGGAATAATGGGAAAATATCCAATTATCATTAAATATTCACTCTATATCCTGTCATGGCAGAGTTAAATATGTGATTTAGTTAAATAAAATTGTGATAGAGGAACAGAAGGAGAGGTTTTATGCTTTAATGTCACGCTGCTACGACACTACAGAGGTTTTTAAATATTAATAGATATGTAGTTTAGTCCTGATAAAGTACTTTTCTAATATTTAACAGTTACATGAGCTGGATGAAACTTCAGTCACGAAACATAATGAGACTTTGTTTGCATATTACATTATAAATGTGCTTTAAATGTAAAAATATTAATGAGAGAACCTAAATAAATTAAATTGTAGTTAAATTATATATTTTTTAAAGTATTTTCTCTGGATTATGAGGTAGTGATGTGCTTCGCTCTCACAGTGCTCAGTAGGGATGTGTCGTTCATGACCGAACCAGCTCTAAGAGCCAAGTCCTGTCCAAGAGAGCCGAATCTTTGGAAGGGGCGGGGCTTTATTTTGATGGGCACACCATGTGACTAATCAGGACAGACAATGATCGTGCCACTATGTAAAGAAGGAAAAGCCTCTTAGAAGAAATGGAGAAATGAGTGAATTTAAAGTGTCATAATGTTCCAATTTTAGTCTTTATTTACTTGATTTGCTGGGTGTGGGTCTATGTTTAGTTGATTTGTTTAAAAGTTTGATAAAACATTTAAAAAAAAAACTATATTTTCTAATAGAAAAATGCACAAAAATGAGCCTCTTCTCATAAAAAGAAACACAAAAAACAATCATAATTGCTAAATTAGACTATAAAGGAAGACTGATGCTAAATGAAAAGCCATTTGGGAGCCAAAGAGCCGACTCTTTGATAACAAAATGTCAAATGAAATCTGAATTTCTGTCATTATAATAAAGTTTCTCAAGGTCAAAATGTTCAAAAACTCTTGTGTCATGACTTTTTCCCATTTTTTATTAACATTACACAATCTGGTTCATTAAACCTGATGCTAATGTTTTCTCAATCAATTAATTATTGAAAGTCTTGAAGCTTTCTAGTAATTAATGGCAATTTTCTGGGGTTACTTTCTAAATAATCCACCAATTCTATTTATCTTTAGACATTCGTCTGTATGTAGGCAGGAAAATGTTAAATTAATTGACTAGTCAGTTTAAATTCAACAAGTAGAAAAGACACAGGTCTGCCATTTTTGCGATTCTTGATCAATATTTTCGACAGTCTTAACTTTTTAAAAAGAAATGTTAAAGAAAACTTGTTTCAGGATTGTTTACAATGCATTTACTCCACTTGTCCCACCAGTTTAGGATAATCCTCTGTATATAAGCAGGAAGAATTAGATAAAATAAACTATTCAGTTCAAACTCAACAAGCTAAAAACAGAAAATTAGGCATTTTTATGATAATATTTGTTTATTTGCTCATCAAACGTAGCACAGATTTATTTTCTGATCAATTTCACATCTAAATTCAAGCTTTTCCTCCAAAACTAAGCAGAAAACAAGGTGACAAAATGTTCAGTAAAGGTAATATTTAACAAACTGGAGATGAAAAACATGAATGCTTGCTACATGATTGCTAATAATTAATAAAGCACTTATCTAACTAAATTCTTTTACATCCAACATATTTGTAATCCTTCCAGTTTGAGATGTTTATCTGTGTACCAGATAAAACCACTTGCTTTCAGATCAAATTAAGTTTTTATAATCAAAGGTTTTGCAGTTGCTCTTCAAACTTTGTTACTCACTGATAAATCTGATAAAGTTTCTAACTTTTGGCTTTTACTTCTCAGCTTTTTCTCAAAATGATTGAAAACTTCAAGCATAAAAATCCAAGTAACACGAACTTATGAGCAATAAAAATGTTCAAATTTAGTCTAAAAATAGCTTTATTTCTTTTTGATTACCTTCAAATCAGATAAATTCCCTCATAAGATCCCTTTCACAAACTACAGCCAGTAATCGTCCTGATAGCTGCTGCTCGTTCTTCTGATTAAACTAATGAATTAATCCTCTCAGCTTCAGTTACGAGCAGGAAAACAAAGAAAAGGACTCAAACAAAAGTGACATAAATCCTGTATTTAGTGCTGCCGACGCAGAATGAGCAGTTTGTTCGTACATGACGTAGTCACAGCCAGAATACCTGATAAATACCACCATGAAGTGAGCGTACGGGGTCATAAACATGCTATTATGCAGCACAGCAGTGCTGTATGGATATCACAGAGCTACAGTCTATTCTTTTTCTTTTTTTCCATTTTGGTGGGGTCTGGGGGAGGGCCAGTTTGAAGCACTGCTCCAGCCTAGTGGCAGGCAGGAAAATAAAAAGCCACATAATATAATCTGAGCAGTGAGAGGCAGTCCTCTGTCTAAAATGTGAACACACACACACAGGAATTTAAGATGGAAACCCTTAATCTGCACCATGCCTGCGTCAGTTCTCGTGATATTTCTGAGAATAATGCAGTGAGATTTTTTTAAACACAGTTTTCAGTGCAGGAAGGAAGAAGAGAAAAAAAAGAAGAAGAAAGGGGGTGGGAGCAAGAATATTAATAATAAAATGCCTCCTGCTTTGCACAATAAATAAATAAATAAATAATAATCCAAACACACAGCCAACACTATTGACCTTGGGTATATCCTGTTATTCAAAAAGCTTACAAGTTCACCTCTAGGGAAAACATTTAAAAAAAATATCTCCCAATGCTGCAATAAATTAATAATTAAACAGAGATGTTATAATAATAAACAGCCACCACTGGAATATTAAATATTCTCCACGCCACACATGGAGGATTTCAGTCCAAATAAATGAGTTTATTTCGAGTAAAGCACACATTGCCCTAGCTGTTTGTCCTCTGGATGTTTCCTGGCTTTAAGGCAGGACTAATCCTTGCTATTTCAAGTACAAAAATTAAATAAATAAAATAAAACTCCAAATTTCTCCTTCACAGAATATCAGCATTCCTCCTTAAACTGTGCCAATTACGTTGGAGACAAAATGTCGGGGTTGAAAAGAAAGAAGGGGGGGATTTGACAATAATATCAATATGCTTCCTATTATAAGCAACACTGCTCCACCTAGTCCATGTCGAAAAAAAATATTTCAATCTTTAATATCACGTCGGTGAAATTAAAATTTAAAAATGGAGGAGGACAACGCGGCGAGTCGCCGTTTTTCTCTTCAAAATGCGGACGAGCTGAAAAGTTTCCTGATATTTTCAGGCAGGCAAACGGCCAGAAATTTAATTTTATTTAGCTAATGTGCTGCTTGGTGCGGGTGGGGGTTGGTAGCCGGGGGAAGAGACTGTCGACACGACACACACAAAGAAATTAATCATTAACATGGCGAAAATATCAGAAATATTAAACTGGAATTTAACGTCTGACTCTCCGATATGAAGCGAGGCGACAACTCCGAGTCACAGCCGATTGTTTCCCCCGAAAAATACAAATATCAGCCGTTTATTTTCCACCTCCGGGGGGAGAAAAAAAAAAGTTGAGCCTGGCTGAATAAAGTTGTAATTGCAGTCAGAGCAACTCTCGGTGCCTGGGTTTGCCTGATATGGGAAAACAATCAATACGACATGGCCAAACTAAATGAAATTAAACGCCGATTTTAGCTCGGAATCATCACGACACGCTGTGAAAATATTCCCCTGTCAACAGGTCAGAAAATCGGCGGCTACAAGCGACAGAAAACCACATTTATTTGGAATTTATATCGGCTTTACCTGTATTGCATTGTGCTCCATTGCAGTCCCGCATTCCCTCTCACTGAGGCCCCTCTCCGGTTTCACCGCCGGGACTCGCCGATACACAAACAAACGCACCATAGAGAGAGCGAGAGAGAGAGAGAGAGAGAGAGAGAGAGAGAGAGAGAGAGAGAGAGAGAGAGAGAGAGAGAGAGAGAGAGAGAGAAGAGAAAAATGAGATTTTTTTAGGAAATGGGACAGGATCTAGGTGTGGTCAAAGTTTGTTAGAGAGCACAACTTAATACTTAAGTTACATTTAAAGGGGAGTTTGAGCATCTTTTGCTTCAGTAGTGTGACGTATTTCCGGGTGAAACGGAACACGAGGGCGGGGCTTAGCAACAGCAGATCAAGCTAATATGAATTTGTCATTATATACTAAAAAAATCCTTTAAATATTCTACAGATATCTTACGACTTCCCCCATACAGTCAATTTATCTAAAATAACTACTATACAAAACGATAAATTCATGAAAGAAAAATACGTTATGAGAAAGCATTCTTCTTCTTCCTCTTCCTCTTCTTCTTCTTCTTCTTCTTCTTCTTCTTATTCTTATTATTATTATTATTATGCCTTCGACTACCACAGAACAATCCACTTTTTGGTGTCATTCAATCTGTTATAATGATTAAAAAAGTGTGTCTAATTTTAAATTCTTGCCATCTGCTGGAAATGATAAACAACCCAAATGTTTTCCATGTATGGTTTAGGTGTGTTGCTGTTATTGATGTAAGAAATATAAATAGATGCTATGCATCATTACTGCATATTGAATATATATATATATGTATATATATATATATATATATACATATATATATATATATATATATACATATATATATATATATACATATATATATTCGGTCAGTGAGTCAGAATGGAGAAAGTCAAGTCATGTTCACATGTAAAGGTTACAGTATGTTTTAGCTTTATTCTGACATCATATAAAATAGGATTTTATTCATACAGCTCCTTTCAGGCATAAAAGCAGCACCAGGTGCTCTGGATAATAAAAAGTCTTCACACACACAAGTAGGCTTTGTTCTTACTGTGTGTACTATGTGTAAATACAGTTCTGGACAAATGCTGATCCACTTCTCATCTCTTTATATTTCTCTTCCCAGCAGCTCTCATGGGATCAACAGTTCTCCATCTTTCTGAAGGTCATTCTGAGTTTTATTTGGAACTTTTCTGCTTTTTTAAGCATTTTCAGTCAAACCTTGTACCTGACCATTTTCACAGGAATGTGTTGTTTTTTTAATGTTTGTTTGTTAAGCCACTTAGCACTGACCTCTGAATCATTGCAGCACAAAAATGCTCCAAACTCCAGACAACTTAACTGGATCTTTGTTACCAGCAGCCTGACATAAAGACACATCTTTTGTTCCCATTTCTTTAAAAAACGGCAAAGATCAGACAGTCTGACAGAAAACAGGATTTTAGCAGCAACAAGGTGATTCCCAAACAGCTGTTGCTGGAAACTTGGCTCATCTCAGCATGGAGGCAGAAACTGGACATGTGGATGACAAATGAGGAAGAGTCAGGACTAAAAACTATCTACAGCAGATGAACAAGGTCTGAAATGCAGCAAATACCTGAACCAGGACCTGAGAGATGCATCTGGACCTTCAGTTGATCCATCAACTGTTGGCTGAAGCCTCATCAGAAATCACCTCTGTGGAAACCTGGCTGTCAGGAAGCCTTTCTTAAGGAAGGGAAACAGGGAGGAAAGGCTGAGGTAGGTCACATGACACAAGAACTGGACTGAAGATCAGTGGAAACAGGTCTGATGGAGGGATGGATCCTCCCCAGAACCTGGACCTCAACAGGTCTGTTGGTGGGACAGATCCTCCCTGGAACCCAAACTTCATTATTACTGAAGCTGTGTGGGATCATCTGGACAGAAAACAGAACAAAGAAGAGAAGAATATTCACTTTCAAGCTCCTTAGAGTTGAGCAAACCCTGTTTTTGCCTCATAAACTGTATTTACAATAAATTGTTGCAACTATTTTTGCTTAGAAAATCTAAAGAAATATTCTGTGTTTATGTAATAAAACATAGCAGCTCCTGGAGGGAGGCTAGCTCAGCTCACACTGCGATACACAGCGATGATGCATGCAAATTAAAACTGGAGATATCCTCTCTGTGGTGTGAAGGAATTCCTACCACACAGTTCTGTGTCTAAAGAGAAGTCATAGCACTTCACAGTGTTGCATTCTGGGACAGAGGCAGCATCTTAAAGCTGTGCTCTGCTGTTATCTCTGCATATCAACATTGTTGCCTGCTTACTTCTGTTTGGCTGAAAACACTCAAATCTTGTGGGGGAAGGGAAAAATGAAGGAAGAAGAAGAAGTTTCTGGAGGGATTTATTGGGGAGACCAAAGAGGAGAGAGTTGCAATAGTCAATCCGGGGGGTAACAAGACTGTGGACAAGGATGGCAGTGGTGTGGGGGGTGAGAGAGGGACAGAGACGAGAAATGTTTCTCAAGTGAAAATATGCAGACCGGGTGATACTGTTAATGTGGGAGTGAAAGGAAAGAGTGCTGTCAAGGACGACACCCAGACTGATCAAGTTTTATTAAAACAGGTCTTTTGTGGCAGTATATTTATCTTTCTAAATGTAGGATGAATAAAATTATGTATTTTATTATCTAGAGACAGAAGCAGCTGTTCACATGCAAGTAAATGATTGTTGTGTCAGAATTTGCTGTGCAGCTACACTCACACAAGAATGGCCCAATGTCTGGTGGTTGTGGTTGGTACATTTCACAATCTTCGTGTCATTATTTACAGGCAGCAGCAGCTGGGACAGTTCAGCCTTCCCTGAGCTGCAACCTGGCTCACATCAAACATAAAAACTCACCATCCACTTCATCAGGTCCACCTTCTAGGACCAGGTTGGACCTTCTTGTTCCTCCAGAACTGCTTTAATTCTTGGTGTCATAGATTCAATAAGCTGTTATAAACAAATCATTTTCATCTTCAAAAGTCACATAATTTATTTATTTTTATCAAAATGATTAATCTGAATTTCAGGAATTTTCAGTGGGAACCAAATCAGTCAGGGAAGCTACCGTCACATTTTCAGTGGAAAAGTTAAAAGCTGCCAGCTCATCGTGTTGGTTGCATCTCACAGAAATCCCTTCAGTCACCACAAGATGGCAGCACATGATCAGGATTTCTCCTCCAGCTTCCTGCTGCGGTTCAATCTGAGAGAAGCTACATCCTGGAGGTTAAACTGTTTGGAACAAGACGGGTAGTCGACTGATTTCATCAGTTCATCAGAAAATAAAGAAACTCAATAATTCCAACAAAATCCAGAAAAAGCAGAAAGAATAAAGACGTGTTTCATTCAACTATCAGTGGATCCAACAAGCAAACAAGTAGAAACTATGTCTGAAAACATCAGCTCAAGTTAAAGAGTTTGGTTTATTTTTTCTTATGTTTTTGGATTTTCTAAACAGATCTCAAGAGAAACAGATGTTTTGTGTGCTGATATGTGAAAACTAATAATTTAAAGAGGCTGTTCTGTCTTTATTCTCTTGTTTTGGTTCCAAAGGATTTCTTTCTGCTTCAGCTGTTTCTATTAGGAAGGATCCACACTGGCGCTGGTTGGTCCATTTTAAACCAGTCCTGGTCCACTTCCATGGATAGTTCGATTTATTAGAAACAGTGTGAACATGCATTTGAACTCTGGTGAGCTGGACTTTCTTCTTTTTTGTTGGTCAGTGATCATTTTGGGGAACATGGAAACCCCTCCAACAACCTTCTACCAACACCATGAGGCTCCAGCATTCGTGCAGCAGCAGGCCTCAACTGCAACTCTGCGAATCAGCCTCTGTTTTCATGAGAAAAGTCTGCAGTTGTTCTAACAAATTTCAGGTTATTGAATTCACATTTTCCCACCGATGAGCTATGAAAAAAAAAGAAAGGATGATGACAGAAAGAATAAAATTATCTGCAAAAATTCTGCAAACAGCCTCTGTCCAGATATCTTAATCTGCATGGGAGCAGAGAGAAGAGAAGAAGTAAATAATAATAATACACATTTTATACAACCCCAATTTCCCAAAAAGTTGGGTGAAATGCAAATAAAATCAGAATGCAATGATAAATCTCATCAGCTCATATTTTATTTCCAGTTGAACGTAAACAACATATCAGATGATGAAAATGAGACATTTTACCATGTCATGGAAAATAGGAGCTGATAGAGATTCTGATGGCAGCAGCACATCTGTAAACAATTTGTAAAAACCCAATTACAGTGGTCAACACCACTGAAAACACATTTTTCCTCTTATTCTTCATATGTTCTTAAAAGGTTGATTTGCTTCCTGCTGTAATATGGATGTTAAAATTTTGCTCAAAGTCCAAAATGACTCCAAGATTTCTGGATTCATCTGTTGGTTTTAATATGAAGCAAATGGACAATTTTTCACATCTTCTACACAACACAGAGAGGAAACGAGGGAGTGTGTTCAGTCAGAGGCTTCTTCAGGTCCATTTTAAAGGAGAAATGTTATAGGACAAAGGGGTCAGCAATGTCTACAAATAAAAATCTTTACCTCTTTCTTCACCAAATAAACATAGTTTCGAGCTGCAAAACCTGTTCAACCATTAAAAACAGTTCAGAATAAATATTTTATTGCTTTTTATGTGTCATGACAGAGTTCAGAAGAGCACTATCTGCTTAATATCTGCTTAATCTATCTATCTGTCTGTCTGTCTGTCTGTCTGCCTGCCTGCCTGCCTGCCTGCCTGCCTATATATATATATATATATATATATATATATATATATATATATATATATATATATATATATATATATATATATATAAGTCTGAACTTAATTTTGCTTCTAAATCTGTAAAATGAAGCCAAATGCTTGGAGGTTCCTACGAAAGCTCCACATCAGGAGACGGCTGTGAGGAGTTTCAGATATGAAACCTGCATTCTTTCTGGTGACCAGAAGGGGGAGATATTTTTATGAAGGAAGTGAAGACAAAACCAGCTGTCAGCATAAAGGCTGCTATTTCTGTGTTGTTGAGTCAACAAGACTAGAAAAGTGCTGCAGAAATAAACCTGAAATACACCAGTCTCACCTGAGAGTGATGAATCCTGACTGTCAGGTTAAATAAAGATGCGTGTCTCTCTGTCTTTTAGCTGCTGATGTTTTCTGCGTCGTCTTTTTCATATGCAGGTAAATCTGGAGACTCTTGCTCTCCTTCCCAGTACACTACCGGTCATAGGTTTTTGGAATATTTTCCTTTGGATTTAGTGGGAAAGTGTTCCCAAACTTATGACCGGTAGTATACAACCTGTTGCTGCCTGTTGGGGAAATGTCTCCACCTGCTGGTGCAGCTGGTACCTGCATGCTGACAGGAAGTGATTCACAGATGTTTCAAACTTCTTTCAGATGTATAAATGTACATGTATTTTTTTTTTAAATATATTTTAAATACATGCTGGATAACCTGATACCAAGAAGCAAAAGAACTGGGTCTTTATTTACTGCTTGCAGGATAAAATTAAATTAAATTAAAAACATTTAATCTAATTTTAAAGTAAATTAAATTTGGATTTTAGTGTTATAAATGTGCATAGTAACATATGATTACTGTGTCTCTGCAGTTGCTTGAACTATAAAGATTTTTCTGTGCCATTTTAATTTATCCTCGCTTGAATCATATTCCAGATACCTTTTCATTTTCTTCTTTTTGGGTATAAACTCTTGGTTTAAATATCCAAACTTATAATACATTCTAAAAACAAAAGAAAGAAAGAAAGAAAAAAAGAAAGAAAGAAAGAAAGAAAGAAAGAAAGAAAGAAAAAAGAAAAAAGCTGTTTACAGAGAAAGACTTTGCAGACTATTGTCCCAAAAAGGACATTTCATATCAGCCAGAGTGATACAGTTGCTCAGGACACTGTGGAACAATAACAACACGGTGAAAGAGAAAGAAAAAGATAAAGACAGAAAGGCCGTTGCAAGACTTGGATTGTTTTCAAAAAGCTGCAAAGAGCTGAAAGAGAAACCAGATGAGTGCAGAGTTGGCTTGTTACTGTGCAGAGTTTGTCGGGTAAAGTTGCTGATGTTCAGGTTATTAATCACAACTTAAACACAAGCATAATAATCTTTCTTTCTATGCCGCATCAGAGGGTTGAAGCTGTGCTTGATTCTGATATAGGAACTACTCCAGCATGTTTATATCCTCCAGACATTTACTTCCGTGTTCCGTTAAAAATGAACAAATTAGAACAGCAGAGTGTTCATCCCAGATTATTTACCAGAGACTGAACCATAACATTTAACATCATAGTTCTGGTCTCTCTCTCACAGATGAAGCCTCAGTTTGCATCTCAGCCCCACATACAAATAAGTTCCTCTCATTCAGGAAGCTTCTTTGTTTAGTTTGTGCAAATTTTTGCAGCCTCTCTAAAGTTTCTCTACAGTATTATAATAAAATGTCAATTTGAATTAAATGAGAAGTACAAGCGCACAAATGCAAATGTGCAACATAGTTAGCCTAGCCGCTAATCTGCATCTGATTCTCTTGGTAGGTGACACACAATAACAAGAAACAAACAATAAAAAGTAAAGTGTAAAGCAGACAGTAAATATGTTGCTCCATTCAAATGCTTCAAAATGTAGAAATAAAATGTAATGTGGGAGAAAGGAAATGTTTTTCAGATAAACTTTTAATATTCTTTTATGTTTACTATAAAAGTATGACTTCAGGTATGATGAAAACCTTCACTGACATTAAACTAGATTTGTTTAAACTAAAACGCTTTCTGTAAAGTATTGTTTGGAGAAAATAAAAAAGCATTTTGTTTGCTGGGTTTCTGGAAATCTTTCATAACCCTGCAGTGAATGTGTGAAAGTGAGTGGCGTCACTTCGCTTTGGACATGTTTGCTTTCGTTGTCACAGTTTTTGTGTTGTTTGCTTCCTTGGCGCTCTGACGTGGGTCAGTTTAATCATGTGGATTTTACATGTGAATTCCTGAAATGTTTGATGTTGGTAATCACGCTGGAATGCTTCATGTTCATTGTCCACTGTTTTTTCTTATCTTTTCTTTTTAAGGTAGGTTCTTAATTTAACTCTGCAGCACGTCAGAGTCTGTAAACGTCAGCATCCAGAGGAAAGAATAAATTGAACACTGTGAACCAGCTGTGGACACCAACTTATGATTTTAAAGATGGATTCAGTCACAAAATTCTGAGTTTGACAAACACCTGTTTCCCTTCTTTAAACATCTCAAGTGAAAATATATTTTATACAATTAGTCACTTTATCAGGTCCACCTTTTACTACCAGGTTGGACCCCCTCTGTAATTCTTGGTGTCGTAGGTTGAACAAGGTGGTGGAAACCTTCCTCAGAGGTTTTGTTCCATATTCACATGACAGCATCACACAGTTGCTGCAGGTTTGTGGGCTGCATCCATGATGAGAATCTCCAATTCCACCACATCCCAAAGCTGCTCTACTGGACTGAGATCTGGGGACTGTGGAGGCCGTTGGAGTCCAGTGAACTCATTGTCATGTTCTAGAAAGCAGGTGGAGATGATCTGAGCTTTGTGACATGGTGCATTATCCTGCTGGAAGTAGCCATCAGAAGATGCTACACTGTGGTCATAAAGGATTGGACATGAGCAGCAACAATACTCAGGTAGGCTGTGGTGGTTAAACCAGGCCACGTTGGTACTAAGGGTTCCAAAGTGGACCAAGAAAATATCCCCCCCACCATTACACCAGCAGCAGCCTGAAGTGTTGATCCAAGGCAGGATGGATCCATGTTTTCATGATGTTTCCACCAAATTCTGAGCTTTCTGTCAAGTGTGGTGATTGTGAGAGGACTCAGGTGCAGGCTGACAAAGCAGAAGGTAGACTGGTGCAGAAATTAAGGCTTTAATAACAAAAACTAAACTTACAAATATGATAACTGTGGAAACACAAGAGGTAAACAACACAGACAAAAAAATGATAAAAAGACTAGTTAACTGGGAGGGGAGAAACTGAAACCAGCAGGCTTAAATACACTGAAGGACAAATGAGGAACAGTTGAAGTGAATGAGCAAATAAATCCAGGTGTACTAATGAACAGGAAAAACCTAAATCAAAACCCACATATCGTGACACCGACCATCTGAATGTGCAGAAGACTCATCAGACCAACAACCATGCCACATTCAAAGTCACTTAAATCTCCTTTCTTCCTCATTCTGATGCTCAATTTGAACTTCAGCAAGTCGTCTTCACCATGTCTAGATGGCTAGATGTGCTAATTTGCTGCCATGTGATTGGCTGATCAGATATTTTAGTTAAGCAGCAGGTGAACAGGTGGAGCTGATAAAATGGCCTATGGTTGTTGATACATTTTCATACCGATATTGTGATGTTATCAATATCAGGAATTTTTTGGGTTGTGATAATCAGGCAGTAAAATATTATTTGTGACAGCTGTATTATGTTTTGTTTATTTTTCTCATGACATTTTAATTTCTTCCACAAATAAACTGTTACTCTGTTGTGTTTCAGTTCCTGGTTTTCAGGCAGCAAACAGCTTGCAGTGTGTTGCTTGTAATCCCTCCACCTCTCAGTGCACCTCTACAGTACAGTGTGCAGGAGAGGAGAGCAACTGTTTCCAAGCAACTGGTCAGATTTTTATTCTTATCATTATCATTATTGTTTTTATCAGGTTTTTCACCTGAAACAGTTTCAGATTAATTGCAACTGTAAAAGTTTAGAAATTGATGTAAGAAAAATGCTGATCATGTGACTTAGATCTTCTCTAAACAATATGTTGCTGTATGAATATTACAGATTAGACTTTTGGCATTGGTGGTAAATATTGAAATAGAAATGTTCAGATTTTAAAATAAAATGAGTTAGAAATCAGTAATAGTTATCCAAATGTATTAATTAATCTTTAATTTCTTTAAGCCCAGTCAAACTGTTGCTTCAACATCAAACACCTTCGCCCTAATCACACAAACTACTGTGCCAATCACCGTAGACACTCTTCCATCAGCTTTTGGTCCAACAAAACAAAATACGGAATCAACCATTCCAACAGTTACTTCATCTATACTAAGGTCCCCTCCCATCACATCTTCTACTGCCTCATCCACACCAGCTTCTAGTCCAACAACACTACCACCAGATACTGCTTTAATAATAATAATATCTTCTCCCATTATGCAAACTACAACCCTACCCACAGAAACTATTGCCCTGTCCCTTGTTCAACCTGTTGGTCCGACAGCATTACCTGCTACTATGACGACACCATCTGTAGCACCAACTAGAATAACTCTTGCTCCAACACCATCAACTAATTCCCCAACCACAAGTATTGTTTCCCATACCTTATCAACTGCTGGTCAAACCCCACCAACTATTGAATCAACCACAGTAAAGTTTGCTCCAAGCAACATAGCAGCTGCTCAGACCCCACCAAGTTCCCCAACAACATCAGCTTTTGTTCTAAATGCTTCAACTGTTTATACAATTCCTTCAACACCGACTGCTGCTACACAACCAACTAATACATCAACCACACCAACTGTTGCTTCAACGGAACCAACAGCTGTTTCAGCCACTACATCAACAACTACACCAAACACTGCACTAATTACAGTCAATTTACCAACTACACCATCTACAACAACTACTGTCCTAACTACACCAACCACTGCACCAGCTGTACCAACAACTACAGCACCAACTACAATAACCATTACACTAAGTACACCAACTA
Source organism: Melanotaenia boesemani (assembly GCF_017639745.1). Lineage (NCBI taxonomy): Eukaryota > Metazoa > Chordata > Actinopteri > Atheriniformes > Melanotaeniidae > Melanotaenia > Melanotaenia boesemani. The sequence continues at coordinate 19,763,054 of NC_055696.1, read as the reverse complement.
CTGTACCAACTGCAACGACTACTACACCAACTACACCAACCAATGTAACTACTGCACCTATTAGAAACACCACTGCACCAGTTGCACCAACTACTGCACCAACTCCATCAACAATTCCAACCAATGCACCAGCTAATACTACTACACTAACAACACCAACCACTACAATAACTACAGCAATTAATGCAATAACTACAACAAATACTGCACCAACTATACCAACAACACCAAACAATACACAACTGCACTAAATTCACCAACCAATGCACCAACTGCACAGATTACAACATCCACTGCACCAACTACAACTATTGTGCCAACTACACTAATCACTGCACCAACTTCAACAACTACTGAACCATCAACAACTCTACCAATTTTACCAACCACTGCATCAACTACCACTACTGTACCAACTACAACTACTGCATCAACTACAACAACTACTGCAACAACTATTGCACCTACAACAATTAATGCATCAACTACCACTACTGTACCAACTACAACAATTAGTTTACCAACTACTACAACAATTACTGGACTAACTATGTCAACTACTGTACTGGCTACAACTACTGCATCATCTACCACTACTGCACCTAATACAACAACTACTGCACCAACTAAAACATCTATTGCACCTACTACAGCAACTACTTCACCAATTACAAAAACTACTGCACCAACTACAACAGCTACTGCACCTACTATAAGAACTATTGCATCAACTACTACTAATGTACCAACTAAAACAACCAATACATCATCTATTGCTACTGTACCAGCTACAACAACTACTGCACCAACTACAACAAAGCAATTATCTACCACTTCAACAACCAGTGATGCATGCTCTACCAGACTAGGAGGGCTCAATCTGCTGCTTAGACTTCTTATTTTTGTCCTGTAGTTCATTACATATTAATCAGGGACATCAAATAAATAAAAAATGATTTAATTAACTATAATAAAATGATTTACAAGACTTCTGAGGGCTGAGACTTTGATTTTCCTTCTTCTGCTATCTTCAATTTACATTTAATATTCAAGTCAACTAAACCTATTTTTATACGGGTGTAAACTTTACTAACCTTTTCATATTATTGCTGCTATGGGCTCTATGGATTGGATTTTCAGTGTACATTCTGTTTAGCTAGATACTGATTTTCATTTAATTACATAATAAAAAGTGATGAAAATCACTTTTTCATCAACACTTTTTTTTGTATATATATATACTGTATATATATATATATATACATACATATTTAATGTGTGTGTGTGTGTGTTTCAGCAATATGCTTGTTAGATTTATACAGGCACGTATTTATTTTCTGGTGTTGGTGAATTTGAATTAAATTATTTTCAAGAATATTACATGATATACAGTATATGCATCCATTGGAGCAGGAGAAGAATAACAATGGAGCAATCTGTTATGAACTTTTGTGCAAATCGTCTAACAAACTAATTACATTTAGTAATTTACATGACTTGCTTGCATTCTGTTTAATTTTATTTTATTTCTTCCAGTCTGCTTTATCAAAAGTCAAAAATAGAGCAGATAATTGACAAACAGAAAAGCTGCAAAAACACGTTATACGTATGAAATGAGGGCTGAGCTGCTGGATTTCTGAAATTACATGGGATCTTAGCTTTTGTTTTTGTAAAAACCACATAGAATTTATTATGTGCTACACGGTGGTGTGATGGTAAACAGTGTCCCCTGATAGCAAGATGGTTCCTGGTTTGAACTTTAGCTGCAGCCAGTTTTCTGAGTGGAGTGCACGTTCTCTCCATGTAAGCTTGGGTCGTCTGCAGGTACTTCAGCTTCCTCCCACAATCCAACAACATGCATGTTAGGTTAATTGGTGTTTCTAAATTCTCCACAAGAGTTAACCCGAGTGTTTTTCTTTGTGTTGGCCCTGTGATGGTCTGGTGTCCAGGCTGTGCACTGCTAATGTGTAGTAGCTGCTGGGACAGGCTCCAGATTCCTGTGACCCTGACCTGAAAAAAGCAGTTGCAAAAAGTGAGTGGCGGGATTATAATACTGCACAGGTGTACATTAATAACACAATAACCAACTTTTAAATTATTTCTAAATTTATGACTCAAGTTATTTCACAATAATACAAAGTTGAGTTTTGTTTTTGATTATTAATGTATTTTAAAAGAACATCCATTTAGTAATTACATTTCTTCTGAAAAATGTTAAATCCAAAATGCCCAAATAAGATCAGAATCCTCACATGCTGATAAAAAACATAGAGGTTAATTTGTTGTTCTTAACTGACCTAACATGAATGTTTTCTTAATTTAGATCAGATCTGATTCATATAGAAAGCAAGCGATTGTTTTCTGCTACTCCCTTTTGGGGCAGCATTATTTAAAGTTACTTTTGTTTCAGTCATCTTCCCACCTTAGTTATTTTCCCACAGTGCAGAAAATAACCGTTAATCAGTCCGTTTGTACGCAACTATGTCATGTCACACCTCCACTGGGTGGTGTTGCTTGTTTCTACCATTGTTTGCTTACTTTGTCTCACTGAGGTAAACATGTTCCCTTTATACTTAACTCTATCACTAGCTCAAGTTCAATTAGAAAGTATTATTTTTAAATGCTGACTCATGAGGGCGAAGCACAAGAAAAAGAACAACAACAAACACTTCTGAGTTCAGCTGTGACTCATCATGATTCAGTTATTCAATAATGTCACATGACCAGAAACCTGTCAGAAAGACTGGAACAAAGAAAAAAAAGCGTCACCACAGTCTTCACTCACACATTCACTGCATAGGTATGGGTGTTATTTAATAATATTACATCAACTGAAACCTGCTTTGTAATTTCAGAACCTATAATAAAAATATATATATATATAATAAAACTGTCCTCATTTAACCCTATAATACCATATGCATAATATATGATACATACAGTTTCTGAGACGTTTTGCATAATTTTATGGTAAAAATGTGGCTAAAAACCCTGTGAAACACAATCTGACATGTGACTGTCTGGTGGATACAATAAAATTAAAAATTAAAGAATATTTTTATGAATAAATTCAAACCAAACAATTCTTCAGTTTTCCCTGAAAAATTCTGCAGCAGTTCTTTTTAAAAAGGATTTTTGTAAATTTAAAGCAACAACAGGATGTGAGTTAAATCAAGGAGCTCTCCCAGGTGACAGCAGACCAACCTGGATGGGTTGCCATGGGAACATCTTTCAATATTCCCAAAGAAATGTATTCATTGATTGTGCAGCCTTGCAGGTGGAAGGTGATTATTGGAAATGATGACTTAGATGTATTTTATGCCTAACGGCAGCATGATGTACAGCTTTTAGGCAGATCGGTAACTTCACTCTGTTTAAATATGCAGATTAATCCAGTTAGTTTTTTTAAAAAAAAAATGGAATAAAAAATAAAAAAAACATAAAAAAGTGTGTGTGTGTATATATATATATATATATATATATGTGTGTGTGTGTGTGTGTGTGTACCATTAAACTAATAAAATAATAATGATCAATAAACCTAGCACACCCTGCCTGCATACAGTGTATGAAGTCAATAAATGAATATATAAATAAAACTATATAACAGCCATAGTAAATGACGTCTACAGTAATTCGTACTCAAATAAAGACAGAATGAAGGTAAACTTGTATCTATTCTTGTGGCTATAGGCGGAGGCCAGAAGGAAGTAACCTTTGACCAATTTAGATCAAACTGACAACACTTTAATTATGCAAAAGCCACACCTCATTTAATCTCTATAAACCTGCATGACAGGTTAGTAAATTAATTCCATCTGCTTGAGCTGAAAGAGTTAAACAGGAGTCATCAGGCTGTTGGAAAGCACTCTGCTTTAAACATGAAAAACAGTTAGAGCTTTGTTAAAGTATAAAAACATTATTCTAGTTTTTTAAATAAATCTAAATTAAAAATAAGTTAATTTTAAGGGGGAAGGTGTTGATCATTGTCCTGAGTAAAAGACGCTTTAAATCAGGGATTTACTTCTGGTGACAGCAGGCCACCCTGGACAGGTTATTTCTCAAAACTACAAGTAAAAAATTATTATTATTTTCTTTCTTTTTGTAGACGTCAGATAATTATTGGACTATATGAGTTGTATAGCAGTCAATCAAAGACAGTCTGCTTAATACTGATTAATGCAATTTATTCTGAACTGAATGAGTTAGTTACGGAAGCTGTGTGTGGCCGTTTTTGTACTTTGTATTCTTTTTTTTATGTCAATATCTCATTATCTCGAGATAATTTCTCGTTATCTCAAGATAGCAAAGTTTGTTTTCTCAAGATAATGAGATGATTAAGGTGTGTTCAAAAGTATGTGTATGACATCGGATTTCATTGATCAAAACAGACCCCATGACAGCTGATGGGCAGAGCTACAGTCATGGTATAGATGTGTAATTACGTATCAGACACGTCGCAGTTTCACCTTTTGTCAGACCCGTTAGAAGTAAAATTGGATGTATTGATCAGTGATGGACGTTCCTCAATCTTACGACAGCTTGCATCTGTTGCTGTACTCCCCTTGGATCCACCAGTTGAGGTGTTGGAACAACCCTGCAGAGCTCCCTCAGGGCAGAGACTGCTGCATCCAAAGCGTGAAGCAGCGCTTGGAGGAGGTCCGTGATTCTCCCAGTAGACCACAAACACACTCAATAATTTATTAATGTATATACTTAATATATCTTATTTTTAGAATTCTTAAATATGAACAAAAAGTAGTTTTCTGGGGGGAAATGTGTGTGGGGAACTTTGTCGGCAGTTGGTCCAGGACTCTGGAATGCTCTCTCCTCCCCTTGGATCTGCAAACTGACTTACTGGAGCTTTTTAAGAGGAAACTCATGATGCATTCATTTGCAACATTTTTTTACTTAATTTGTCTTGTGTTGTTGTTCTTAACATGTCTGTACAGCACTTTGATTCTATATCTCGAAAGGTGCTCTATAAATAAAGTTTTACTTACTTACATGAAATAAAACTGTAACTTAAACTAAACATTGATAAATTTACATGATACATTTTATTTTATTTTATTAATTTTATTTTATACATTTGACAGACTCTACAGTGGAAGGTACTGAATGAGATGACTGAACTGAACCACCCATAAAATGGTTGTAAAATAAGTTGAATTTATAGTCTGTTAACAGAGACTGTGGTGAATACAGAGAAACACAAATAAATAAAAAGAAATTAAAACGTTTTCCAAGGGACATTTACCTTAACAATTATCAGGAAAACAACTAATAAATAATGCATTTGCAATCAATACACATAAAACATGAAAGTAACACAACTTCCTACATTATTTTTACGTTTTTAAATCTAATCTTGCTAACAGATGAAGATGACAGAAATACTGACAACTAGAATACAAAGATAAACAGCCCAAGCAGCAGATGGAGCATGCTCAGTGTGATGGAGCATCCATCACTGGAGGTTGTTGAGGGAGAGGCTGACTGAGAAGATGTAGTTGGTGCAGTGGTGGTGGTCGATGCAGATGTAGTTGTGGTCGGTGCAGATGTAGTTGTGGTTGATGCAGGTGTAGTTTTGGTTGGTGCAGCTGTAGTTGTGGTCGGTGCAGGGGTAGTTGTGGTTGATGCAGGTGTAGTTGTGGTTGATGCATCTGTAGTTGTGGTCGGTGCAGGTGTAGTTGTGGTCTGTGCAAGTGTAGTTGTGGTTGGTGCAGGTGTAGTTGTGGCAAATGCAGGTGTAGTTGTGGTTGATGCAGGTGTAGTTGTGGTTGGTACAGGGGTAGTTGTGGTGGGTGCAGGTGTGGTTGATGCAGGTGTAGTTGTGATTGGTGCAGCTGTAGTTGTGGTCGGTGCAGGTGTGGTTGATGCAGGTGTAGTTGTGGTTGGTGCAAGGGTAGTTGTGGTCGGTGCAGATGTAGTTGTGGCCTGTGCAGGTGAAGTTGTGGTTGATGCAGCTGTAGTTGTGTCTGATGCAGGTGCAGGTGTAGTTGTGGTTGATGCAGGTGTAGTTGTGGTTGGTCCAGGTGTAGTTGTGGTAGGTGCAGCTGTGGTTGTGTCTGATGCAGGTGTAGTTGTGATTTGTGCAGGTGTAGTTGTGGTCAGTCCAGGTGTAGTTGTGGTCGATGCAGCTGTAGTTGTGGTCGGTCCAGGTGTAGTTGTGTCTGATGCAGGTGTAGTTGTGGTTGGTGCAGGTGTAGTTGTGGTTGGTGCAGGGGTAGTTGTGGTTGATGCAGGTGTAGTTGTGATTGGTGCAGGTGTAGTTATGATCGGTCCAGGTGTAGTTGTGGTCGGTGCAGCTGTAGTTGTGTCTGATGCAGGTATAGTTGTGATTAGTGCAGGTGTCGTTGTGGTTGGTGCAGCTGTAGTTGTGGTCGGTGCAGGTGTAGTTGCAGTGTGTGCAGCTGTAGTTGTGGTCGATGCAGCTGTAGTTGTGGTCGGTCCAGAAGTAGTTGTGTCTGATGCAGGTGTAGTTGTAATTGGTGCAGCTGTAGTTGTGGTTGATGCAGGTGTAGTTGTGGTTGGTGCAGCTGTAGTTGTGTCTGATGTAGCTGTAGTTGTGGTTGGTGCAGCTGTAGTTGTGTCTGATGCAGGTGTAGTTGTGATTGGTGCAGGTGTAGTTATGATTGGTCCAGGTGTAGTTGTGGTCAGTGCAGCTGTAGTTGTGGTTGATGCAGCTGTAGTTGTGTCTGATGCAGATGCAGGTGTAGTTGTGGTTGATGCAGGTGTAGTTGTGGTTGGTCCAGGTGTAGTTGTGGTTGGTGCAGCTGTGGTTGTGTCTGATGCAGGTATAGTTGTGATTTGTGCAAGTGTAGTTGTGGTCGATGCAGCTGTAGTTTTGGTCGGTCCAGCTGTAGTTGTGTCTGATGCAGGTGTAGTTGTGGTTGGTGCAGGTGTAGTTGTGGTTGATGCAGGTGTCGTTGTGGTTGGTGCAGCTGTAGTTGTGTCTGATGCAGGTGTAGTTGTGATTGGTGCAGGTGTAGTTATGATCGGTCCAGGTGTAGTTGTGGTCGGTGCAGCTGTAGTTGTGTCTGATGCAGGTATAGTTGTGATTAGTGCAGGTGTCGTTGTGGTTGGTGCAGCTGTAGTTGTGGTCGGTGCAGGTATAGTTGCGGTCTGTGCAGCTGTAGTTGTGGTCGATGCAGCTGTAGTTGTGGTCGGTCCAGATGTAGTTGTGTCTGATGCAGGTGTAGTTGTGATTGGTGCAGCTGTAGTTGTGGTTGATGCAGGTGTAGTTGTGGTTGGTGCAGCTGTAGTCGTGTCTGATGCAGGTGTAGTTGTGATTGGTGCAGGTGTACTTATGATCGGTCCAGGTGTAGTTGTGGTCGGTGCAGGTGTAGTTGTGGTCGATGCAGCTGTAGTTGTGGTCGGTCCAGATGTAGTTGTGTCTGATGCAGGTGTAGTTGTTATTGGTGCAGCTGTAGTTGTGGTTGATGCAGGTGTAGTTGTGGTTGGTGCAGCTGTAGTTGTGTCTGATGTAGCTGTAGTTGTGGTCAGTGCAGCTGTAGTTGTGTTCAGTGCAGGTGTAGTTGTGGTCGGTGCAGCTGTAGTTGTGGTCGGTTCAGCTGTAATTGTGGTCGGTGCAGCTGTAGTTGTGGTCGGTTCAGCTGTTGTAGTGGTCGGTGCAGCTGTAGTAGTGGTCGGTGCAGCTGTAGTTGTGGTCAGTTCAGCTGTAGTTGTGGTCGGTTCAGCTGTAGTTGTGGTCGGTTCAGCTGTTGTAGTGGTCGAAGCAGCTGTAGTTGTGGTCGGTTCAGCTGTAGTAAAGGTCGGTGCAGCTGTAGTTGTGGTCGATGCAGCTGTAGTTGTGGTCGGTGCAGGTGTAGTTGTGTCTGATGTAGCTGTAGTTGTGGTCGGTGCAGCTGTAGTTGTGGTCGGTGCAGGTGTAGTTGTGGTCGGTGCAGCTGTAGTTGTGGTCGGTTCAGCTGTAGTTGTGGTCGGTTCACCTGTAGTTGTGGTCGGTTCAGCTGTTGTAGTGGTCGGTGCAGCTGTAGTAGTGGTCGGTGCAGCTGTAGTTGTGGTCAGTTCAGCTGTAGTTGTGGTCGGTTCAGCTGTAGTTGTGGTCGGTGCAGCTGTAGTTGTGGTCGGTGCAGCTGTAGTTGTTGTCGGTTCAGCTGTAGTTGCGGTCGGTTCAGCTGTAGTTGCGGTCGGTTCAACTGTAGTTGTAGTCGGTGCAGCTGTAGTTGTGGTCGGTTCAGCTGTAGTTGTGGTCGGTGCAGCTGTAGTTGGGGTCGTTTCAGCTGTAGTTGTGGTCGGTGCAGCTGTAGTTGTGGTCGGTTCAGCTGTAGTTGCGGTCGGTTCAACTGTAGTTGTAGTCGGTGCAGCTGTAGTTGTGGTCGGTTCAGCTGTAGTTGTGGTCAGTGCAGCTGTAGTTGGGGTCGTTTCAGCTGTAGTTGTCGTCGGTGCAGCTGTAGTTGTGGTCAGTTTAGCTGTAGTTGTGGTCGGTTCAGCTGTAGTTGTGTTCGGTGCAGGTGTAGTTGTGGTCGGTGCAGGTGTAGTTATTGGGGAACTGTTACATAAGCTGGTGCTACAACAGCTCGGTCCACTGCTGATGGAGCCGACGTTCGCCATGAAAGGCAGAGTTCCCAGACTGGCGGCTGCTGCACATGTGTTTGGTGTCATGCAGCCCAGAGCTGGATATGTTGACGATCCATTTGTCACTGCGGGTTAACAAGTACTGTTTTAACAAACTGATCATATTTAGTAAAAACATAGTAAAAGTACCGATATTCAGTTTCTTTGAATGTCTGACACTTTTCACCCAGAATATTGATCCAGAAAATGCTCAAACTTCTGGAATAAAGTCTTTCCAAAGATTCAAACAATTATAAAAAAAGGTCTTTGTTGGACTGGCATTCTATCCAGGATGTACCTTGCCTCTCATCTGATCCCAGGTACCCTATAACCTTGAACTGGATTAGGTACAGACAATGGATGGAAATCAGAAAGATGCTCATTCAGTTACTTTCCTCTGCTGACTGGGTTTACAGAATTGTTGGAACGTGTCTGAAATAGTGGAATATTATGTACAGAGATCTGGTGTTAGAAGTCACAACATCAAACTCACCAGTTGCTTGGAAGCAGTTGCTCTCCTCTCCTGAACACTGTACTGTAGAGGTGCATTGAGAGGTGGAGGGATTACAGACGGCACACTGCAGGCTGTTTGTTGTCTGAGTACCAGGAACTGAAACACAATAGAACAACACATTTTATTTGGGATAGAGACACGTTTTAAAGCAGAGGATCAGATCTTGTATCAGCCTGATGTTTTCTGCTTATCACAGAGCACCTTGCACTGAGTCCACTTACATGGAAGAGTTTGTGAGTTGCAGTTGTCTGTGTTGCAGCACTGAACAGATGCTCTGGCACCTGCAAAGCCCACGTTTACTGAAAATGTCTGATTCCCTGGGATTGGACACAGTGAGGACGATGCACAGTCCTTGTAGATTTGCTGGCCTGTAGTTCCAGATGAAGTGGCTGCAAATTGAAGACACAGCTTGTTAACATAGATGGAAATCACACATAACATCTCAATATGTCAATTAATTCATTGTACAACAATGTATGACATAAGGAGAGGAATACCTTGAATGGACGCCGTTATACACATGGTCTCTGAGCTGCATGTCTTTGTTATCGTGCTTGAACACTGAAGATTTGCACAGGATTGACAAACCAGGGCTCCTGCTGGAAATAAGGACAAAACTAATGAAAAAATATATTTAAGCCCTTAATAGTTGAATTACCTCATATAAAAACAAAATAAAAACAATAAGGAAATAAGGATGAAATTACAAAAAAGAACACTGTATTAGAGTAAATTACAATAAAATGAAAGAAATTATATACAGTATATATTTTAAAATGCAAACACAACTGATACATTTTTTAAACATTTTATTTAATTGAATTGAACATGATTAAATGCATTTTAAAACTTTCTTTAATGAGAATAATTGACAATTGTTTTAAATCAGGTTTTGTTGCTATTATTATGCAGTAGTGCATCACTTAAGTGTTCAAGGGTTTACAAGTTAATGAAAGCTAAAGGTCTTAATCATAAAGCTTCATTCTTTGTACAGACTACTGTAAAGTAACTTTAGGTGGAATTACCTGAGCTGGAGAACATGCAGAGAAGAGTTAGAAAAATGATCAGCTTCATCATGATGAACAGCAGAGACCTGCAGATGCGTTTTCCTGGGTTATGATGACCTGCTGAGCAGCACTACATTTATATCCTACACAGCAGACCTCACTTACTGGGTGTTTTCCCATTTTTATAGCATGATAACTCAGACACTCGCCTCCTTCAAAGACACCAAGACAAACACACCTAAACACACCTTTTTAAAGTTCGTCAACTCACACAAACACAAACAAAAGTAATTAGGGTCCTCCCATACGTTCACTCTGGAGCAGGTTTTACCAAAAGTTTTATCAAAAGAGTCTGACGTCTGATACCAGCAGTCCAGACATCTTTCTGTCGCTATGACGATCTTCAGACCTCACCAAGGTGTTTTTACCACAATTTTTAGATTTATCTATTTGAGTTTCTTCTTCCTGCCACCATGTCCAGGACACACATGGAGTCAAGAAGTGTCTCATTTTGGCCAAATGCCCTTTAAGGTTAAAGTTTTACAGCATGCAGACTAGACACTAGCCGGAAAATAGACTTTATTTTCTTTCCCAAATAGTGACAGAAATTCTTCAACAGGCTCAAGGATTCATGTTCAAAACATTTCAAACAAACAAGACAATAAGAAATGTTTAAAATATTTAAAAGATGCATAAAAACAATAAAAATGTACAAGGGAAAAAGAAAAAACATGCTTGATATGGTGCAGGGTGGTTATGACGGCGGGAATGAGAGATTTTTCTGTGCCAGTGGGACTTTCTAACGTCGCAACTGAAAGGTGTGGAGAGGAGATGTCACCATTCCAGATTTTTGGAGTTTGATTTTTATCAAAGAAATAATCAGGATTTTACAATTATCACGATTATTATTTGTTAATTAATTTCCCAACAATATAAATGTGTAAAATCCCAAGAACACTCCTTACAGGTCGTTAAGGTTTAATTAGGGCTGACCGAACTTATTGCGTTAGTGCAAAGAAATTAATCTGTGGAATTAAGACATTTTTTTAAACTCAATATCAGTTATTTGTCATGTCAAAGATCAGAATTTGACATTGTCTCTGTGAGAGAGGCTGCTTTGTCACAGTGGTGAACAGAATCAACCAAAAACCCCTTTATCCTCCTTATTTATGGAGATTACCTGAAAAGGTAGTAAATTTGTTCCCAGTGTCCTGTTGAGTTTTAAGCAAACAGAAATTTTAAAAGTTCTTTAAGAGGAACACCTTTCAAAAAATATTTAAAGAACATCTGGAGGATTAAAGGTTGATGACTCAACAGGATTTCTACAATTATCTTTAGTAGACTAGACTGTCCTTCAGACCATCAGACGGCTGCAATGAGTTCAGAATGCTGCTGCTCGAGTCTTGACTGAGACCAACAAAGTGGATCATAGAACTCCAGTCCTCAGATCTTTACTTCCTGTCTGTCAATGATTTGACGTCTAAATCTTGTTAGTTTTCAAAGACCTGAATGATTTAGGAACAAAACACATTCAGGATCTTCTGGTTCATCATGACCCAACCAGATCCCTCAGGTCATCAGGGTCAGGTCTATTTTCTGTTGCCAGAGTCAGTCGTAAACGTGGAAACAAACTCCCAGAAAACTGCAGGTGTACTTTTCTTTTTGCTGCCTTTTATTAAAACACCATATTTCTTACATTTTATTTATCATATTCTGTTTATCTTTTTAATTTCTTTTTAAAGTTTATTTTAACTGAACTTTTTAATGCTTCCTCTGCACTCCGAAGAAACTAACAGTTCATCATGTTAAAAGCAGAGTGCTTGCCAACGGCCTGATGACTAATTAACTGCACGTCTTCTATAAACTATTTCAGCTCAAGCAGATGAAATTAATTTACTAACCTGTCATGTAGGTGTATTGAGATTAAATGAGGTGTGGCCTTTGCATAATGACAGTGTTAATGGTTTGATTTAAGTTACGCAATAAAAGCTACTTCCTTCTGTCCTAATCGCCTAACCGGCCACAAAAACTAGAGACACGTTTTCCTTCATTCTCTGACGTCATTGGCTATATGCTTTTATTTAAATATTATTTTAATCTTTTTATTTACTGTATGCAGGCAGGGCATGCTAGAGAGATGGGGGTCAATTTTTTGGGTGACGCAATATTCAAAATGAACTTGATGAGATGCAGGATAATATTATTATTATTATTATTATTATTAGACATCATTATGGTTATTGAATTGAATTATTAAACATTAGTATATTATGAAATACATATGTGGCAGTGAATGGTGTGTGGCTGAGGGGGTGGGATTGAATGGGTGCTGGTTTCGTCCCACTTCCTTTAGACAAAGACACATTTTTTACTTTTCCTTCTTTAGTATATTCCTTTTGTTTTCCTGTTTTTTTTGGGGGGGTCTTTTGTTAAAATAAACTTTCAATCAATAAATTAATCAATCAGTCAATCAAATCTGGGTGAAGAGAGAAGACAGAGATGACGTGAAGACACTTGACTATAACCTGTCTCTGAATGCCAGTAAAACTAAAGCGACCAACATTCCCATCCACACTGGCAACACTGAGGTGCAGAAGGTCAGCAGCTTAAAGCTTCTCACCTTTCACATCACAGAGGACTCTTCCTGGTCTGAAAAGCATGCCATCACCTTTGTTTCCTGACACTGAAGGAGTTCGGCATGAACACCAACATCCTAAAAAAAATATTTGGCTCAGTTATGGCCCAGAGCTGCAGTTTTGTTTGGCCCATTGTTGGCCTTGACTTACATCATTGCCTGTGAATGTGGCTGCCCAAACCCATCTACATGACCACCACATGTGGCCCACAAAGAACTTCCTGCAATCTATATCCAGGCTGGCTCCTCATGTTTGGACACTTCTGGCCCATACAGCACTTGCCATAATCCCCGTCAAAGCCAACAACTGACATCTGGAGTACATTTTGCCCACACAACACTTGTCAGTGGCTAATGGCCGTAACCGAGCCATTAGTGCCAAAACTAGCCCGGATAAGGCCCAAACATGTCTGCCATGTGAGCAGCTTCTACAGATGCACCACGGAGAGCCTGTTGATGGGCTGTATCAGAGCGTGGTACAGGAACTGCTCCAGTCATGACCAGATAGTAGATGGCATCAGATGCGGTCTCCATCCAGAACATTTTGCATTAGAAGACAAAGAAAAACCAGCAGCAGATGGAGCATGCCCAGTCTGATGTGGGTGGAAGTGACTGCTGTGTTGTTGAGGTTCGTGCAGGGGATGCAGTGGTGGTTGAGGTAAATGCTGCTGTTGTTGTTTTGGAATAACAACAAACACTCCTGAAGTTCAACTGTGACTCAGCAAGAACCATTCATTCATCCATATCACATGACCAGAAACCTCTCCCATGTGACATGTCAGAAAGACAGGAATAAAGAAATAGAAGCGTCACCACAGACTTCAATCTCTTTTGAATGGAACACATTCACTGCATAGTTATAGATGTTATTAAACAATATTACCTCAACAAACTCTCTGCCATGCCCAAACTCTCTTTTGTGAGTTCAATCAACAATATCTTTAAAAAAAAAAAAAAAAAAAAAAGATATTGTTGATTGTTGATTTTAAAAAAAAAGCGCTATGTAAATAATAAAACTGACATTGTTAAATTTTTTTAAAAATTATATATCTTGTTATTTAATTTAATTTAATTTTACTCAACTGTATTTGTTTAATTTATTTGTTTATTTATTTGTTCACTTACTCTTAGCTTATGGTTTCTTAAGGTTATTTAATATTTGTTTTAACTCCATTGTTTTCCTCATGAGAATTCTCCATGTCGGGGCTCTGCCTGTTCAGTTTGCGAGTTGTTGCTGCAGTGATCACCCTTGTCTGAGTGGCTGGGGCCCTACACTGCAGCCCTATGGCTGTGGTGTGGGCCCCGGTCTGCCCTGATCGGGGTGGTTGTCGTGATGGCGGCCTCTGTTGGACATGGGTGGACTGGCTCCTGGTGTGGATGGATCCCCATGATATTGTTTTCTCACAGCAACATCAAGCCAGATGATTATCACTTTTAGGGTTTTATACTACTTTAAGTACAGAGAAAGAAATCAAGGAGTCATGTGCCGAATGGGGGTGGGGGGGGGGGGGGGGGGGGGGGGGGGGTGTATCTGCTTTGTTTGTATATATGCATGTTTGTGTGAGAAACTGTAACATTTTTTTTGTTCTTTCTGTTATATAGTTTCTTTTTGTTTTAATATGCATAAATTGATTTTTCATGTAAAGCACTTTGTGTTGCCCCAGCATGAAAAAGTGCTTTATCAATAAAGTTTGATTGAATGATTGAAATTGTTCTATCAGCCACAGTTTTTAAATATAATGACTGAATTAATTTACGTCAAACTGGTAATACTGACATTTTACAAAGGCCACACCTCATATATTTTTCTTTTTTTTATTCAATTATCTAAAAATTGACAAATGCACAAATGTAAATGTGCTACAGAGTTAGCCTAGGAACTAGTTTGCATCTGGTCACAACAATACACATAACAACAAGATACAAACAATAAAAAGTAAAGTGAAAACCAGTCACAGTACTGTGCAAAGGGGAAAAGTAAGTGGAGATTTTAAGTGCATGAGGTTGAAGCTTAAGCAAGTGTTGCTTTAAGAGACCAAAATAGCTTTACAAGATACAGCAGCATTAACAGAACATGGACGTCCTCCATTGTTGTTGTTGTTGTTGTTGGTGTGCTGTTTGTTAGGAGTAAACAGGACCTGACTGTGCAGATGCAAGAAGAAAACCCAAAACTGCTAACGTGGAAAAAAGTGACCAAAACCTAAAGAAACTTTTACATCTTACAGTCTCAGCATCATGGAGTAAACAAGGCCTTTGAAATACCAGATGAAACACAAACACTACTTTAAAAAAAAGAATTTTATCATTATTTTTTTGTCCTGCTCTATAAACACAAAAAATGTAATTTTGCACAGAATTCTGAAGAAGTAATGCTTGGTCGTCAACAAGCATCAAAGTTTACTCATGTTACTCCTTTACTGGTGCAGTTGCATTGGCTCTCTGTTTCTTTCAGAGTTCATTTTAAGATTCTAGAACTTCCTTTTAGGGCCCTGAATTGTCAGGCGCCAGCTTATATCAGAGAACTCTTACAGTGGTTTGTTCCCAGTAGGTCCCTTAGATTTTGCAACCAGGACTTGCTGGATCTGCCTGTTACAAAGCTAAAAACCAAAGGTGATAGAGCTTTTTATGCAGTTGCTCCAGGACTCTGGAACGCTCTCTCCTCCCCTTGGATCTGCAAACTGCTGACTTACTGGAGCTTTTCAAAAGGAAGCTCATGACACATTCTTTTTTTTTTTTTTTTTTAAACTTGTCTTGTCCAGCATCGTTGCAAACAGAATGATTGTCTGGCTGCTGTCTGGTGCTGGGCAATTTTACTCTATCAAGCAGGGATTTATACTACATGTATAAAGTCCCTCTTGATGACATGAAAAACTTTATTAAATCAGACTCTTAATGCTGGACTCGACCGGAGGGGACAGAGAGAGAGAGAGATAGAAAAGAAAGTAGAGAGAAGAGGGAGGGGAGAGAGAGGGACAGAAAGGGTGTGGGGAGTGCGGGTGGGGACTTAAAACATTATACAGAAAACCATGTAATCCATACTACTTGCAACATATATAGCTAAGATCATCCTGGCCAGTAGGTCATTACACAACTAGTTGATAATAGTAACAATAATAATAATCACAATAATAGTAATAATAATAATAGTAGTAGTAATAATAATAAGAGTAAGAGTAATAATAATAATAAGAACAGAAATAATAAAAAAAAAAAGAAAAAAAAATATGATAATAGATATAAGTGAAACTGCTGTATTCAAGAACACGCGCAGAGAAACCTGTGTGGATATGCTGGAGAACTCGGCCACATGGCGACGCAAAGACTGTGTGGAGACGTTCAGGAAGGAGTGACCATGCAGAGTGATCATGCAGATGCCACCTCACTTGAACAGAGGCCAGAGTCAGGCCAGCGGTCCCGAGACCCAGGCCACCAGCCCCCCCGTAGGCTACAGATCCCGACCGGTCCACAGAGACGACCACTCGCCCGCCCAGGAAGGCAGCAGCAGGAGACCCCAGCAGGAGCCGCCCCGCGGACACAGGGCACCGGCCCCGGCAGGCCGAGGCCAGCAGTCCCCGACCCCCCCGGGCACCGGCCGCCCGGGACAGACGGGGCAGAGGGCCCGGGCCCAGGAGCGCAGGGACACCCCCCACCCCCACAGGCCAAGGGCCAGCACGCCACCCGGGGGGACCCGGCCCGCCCAGACGGCCACCGCCAGAGGCCAGCCCCACACCCCAGCGCCCAGCCGCACACCCCGAGAACCAGTCCTGCCCCCCCCCCAGACCAACACACACAAACACACACACTCTCCTTCCACTCCTCCATTCATCCTCCCACACATACACCATCCAACCCTTACATACTCTGTCCTCCCACACACACACACCATCCTTCCACCATCCATCCTTCCACACACACACCATCCTTCCACCATCCATCCTCCCACACACTCACCATCCTTCCACCATACACTCTCCCACACCTGCCCCATCCTCCCACACACACATCATCCCTCCACCACTCATCCTCCCACACATACACCATCCTCCACCTTCACACCTCCCACACACACACACACACACCATCCTTCCACTACCCATCCTCCCACACATACATCATTCTCCTACACATACACCATCCTCCCTCTCCTACACCAAACATCCACCTTCACGTACCCCATCCTCCCACACACACACACACCACCCCTCCATCACCCACTCTCCCAAACATACACCACTCCCCCACACACACACCATCCTCCCTCCCATACACCATCCATCCTCCTGCACACACACCATTCTTCCACCATCCATCCTCCCACACACTCCCCCTCCCTGCACCATACATTCTCCCACACATACCCCATCCTCCCCCACATACATCATCCCTCCACCATTCATCCTCCCACACCCACACCACCCCCCTCCCACACACCACACATCCACCTCCACACACCCCACCCTCCCACACACACACACCATCCCTCCACCACCCATCCCCCCCCCCCCCCCCCCCCCCACATACACACACACACACAAACAAACACCATCCCCCCACCACCATCCTCCCGCCACCCCACGCCGCGGGGGGACAGCCCCAGCCAGGAGGCGAGGAGACACGAGCCAGGCCCCCACCCCCCCCACCCCGCCCCAGTCCCCCACTCCCCACCCCCAAAACAGCACCTTCCCCCCAGGGCCAGCAGCCAAACCCCCCGGGACAGCCCGCCCACGCCCCGGGCCAACGCGACAGGCCACCCGGCCCGCCCCGCCCCCGGGCCATCCATGGAGACAGGGGCGCTTGAAGACCCCATCGCCCCTCCCTCCCCCACTAGTGAGGGAATATATTATGTGCTGTTTGCAATTAAAAAAAGAGGGTTAAAATTGGGGGGCAGTAACTGCATTGAGGAGGGGGTGGGGCCACCTGAGCAGTCCCACCCACCTGACCTCGCATGTTCCACCCCCCAAAACGTGTTTGTATGTTGCAAATGTTATTTGTGCTCAGTGACTAAGTGGAATTAAAAGCTGGGAGGCATGCTGCCGCTCGGCGAAGCAACGGGGCCACTATGATGACCCCCCCTGCCCCGCCCAGCGCAACAAGCACACCCCCCACGGCCCTACCTGTGTATGTAGTGAAGAGTGGGGAGGGGAGGGGTCAGGAGATGTAGGTCCAGAGGGGGGTAAGCCTCCCCCCTGGAAGACGACCCGCCAGTGGCTTAGGGCGCCCCCGTCCCCCGCCGGCCCCGAAGGGCGTCACAGGCCCAGAGCAGGCACCCCAACCCAGGCACGCCACGAACCCCCCCAGGGGCCAGCCACCAGCCCAAGGGGCCACTTTCCTCTTTCTGAGTGGGAGGGGGGCGAGGCGAAGGAAGGGAACCCCAGGCCCCCGCCCCCAACACCCAGCCAGGGCGCCCCCCAGAGGACACGTCCTAACCCCCTGCAAACGCACACACTCCCTTTTTTTTTTTTTTTTTTTTTTTTTTTTTTTTTTTCTCCCCAGCCACTCACACACACTCTCACACACCTCTATATACCAACACCTCAATACGTGCACATACCTCCACACACACACGTCACGCACATACCTATAAACACACACACCGGTGCCCACATACACACACACTCTCATACCCCTCCATACACATACACCACTACACACACACTCACATACATACCTGCATATACACACAAGCACCTCCATACATACTCACGCCTCCACCCACTCCTTCACTCCTCCACACACACCTCGACCTCCACGTGCACACACTCATATATACATACCTTCACACACACCCACATCCCACATAGACCTCCACACACACACCCGCACACTACTCACACACACACATACACGCACACACCCAGACCTTCATACACACCCACACACACATACGGCACACACGTCCCTCTACACCCACCCACACACCAGCATACCCACAGACACACACACACACACACCCACACACAAACACACCCCCACCCAGGTTCCGGGGCTGCGACCAAGCACCAGGGCACGGACCAACCCCCGGCACGGCACATCCGGACGGGCCCAGCCCCCCCCAGCAGCGGCAGACCCCCCACCCCCAGGAGCGGGGGGAGACCCGACGCCCCAGAGCCCGGGGCCCCCACCCGGCCCACCCCGGGCCCGACCGGCCACATTCATTTGCAACGGTTTTTACTTAATTTGTCTTGTGTTGTTCTTAACATGTCTGTACAGCAGTTTGGTTCTATATTTCGAAAGTTGCTCTATAAATAAACTTTTACTTACTTACATGAAATAAAACTGTAACTCAAACTCAACGTTGATAAATTTACATGATACATTTTATTTTATTTTATTAATTTTATTTCATACATTTCACAGATTCTACAGTGGAAGGTACTGAATGAGATAACTGCACTGAACCACCCATAAAATGGTTGTAAAATAAGTTGAATTTATAGTCTTTTAACAGAGACTGTGGTGAATACAGAAAAACACAAATAAATAGAAAGAAATACAAACATTTTCCAAGGGACATTTACCCTAACAATTATCTGGAAAAAAACTAAGATATAATGCATTTGCACTCAATACACATAAAACATGAAAGTAACACCACTTCCTCCATTATTTTTAAGTTTTTAAATCTAATCTTGTTAACACGAAGATGACAGAAATGCTGATAACTAGAATACAAAGATAAACAGCCCAAGCAGCAGATGGAGCATGCTCAGTCTGATGGAGCATCCATCACTGGAGGTTGTTGAGGGAGAGGCTGACTGAGATGATGTGGTTGGTGGAGTGGTGGTGGTTGGTGCAGGTGTAGTTGTGGTTGGTGCAGGTGTAGTTGGGGTCGGTGCAGGTGTAGTTATTGGGGAACTGTTACATAAGCTGGTGCTACAACAGCTCGGTCCACTGCTGATGGAGCCGCTCTCCGTGGTGCCATGAAAGGCAGAGTTCCCAGACTGGCGGCTGCTGCACATGTGTTTGGTGTCATGCAGCCCAGAGCTGGATATGCTGATGATCCATTTGTCACTGCGGGTTAACAAGTACTGTTTTAACAAACTGATCATATTTAGAAAAAGCATAGTAAAAGTACTGATATTCAGTTTCTTTGAATGTCTGACACTTTTCATCCAGAATATTGATCCAGAAAATGCTCAAACTTCTGGAATAAAGTCTTTCCAAAGATTCAAACAATTATAAAAAAAGGTCTTTGTTGGACTGGCAATCTATCCAGGATGTGCCTTGCCTCTCACCTGATCCCAGGTACCCTATAACCTTGAACTGGATTAGGTACAGACAATGGATGGAAATCAGAAAGATGCTCATTCAGTTACTTTCCTCTGTTGACTGGGTTTACAGAATTGTTGGAACGTGTCTGAAATAGTGGAATATTATGTACAAAGATCTGGTGTTAGAAGTCACAACATCAAACTCACCAGTTGCTTGGAAGCAGTTGCTCTCCTCTCCTGAACACTGTACTGTAGAGGTGCATTGAGAGGTGGAGGGATTACAGACGGCACACTGCAGGCTGTTTGTTGTCTGAGTACCAGGAACTGAAACACAAAAGAACAACACATTTTATTTGGGATAGAGACACGTTTTAGAGCAGAGGATCAGATCTTGTATCAGCCTGATGTTTTCTGCTTATCACAGAGCAGCTTACACTGAGTCCACTTACATGGAAGAGTTTGTGAGTTGCAGTTGTCTGTGTTGCAGCACTGAACAGATGCTCTGGCACCTGCAAAGCCCACGTTTACTGAAAATGTCTGATTCCCTGGGATTGGACACAGTGAGGACGATGCACAGTCCTTGTAGATTTGCTGGCCTGTAGTTCCAGATGAAGTGGCTGCAAATTGAAAATACAGCTTGTTAACATAGATGGAAATCACACATAACATCTCAATATGTCAATTAATTCATTGTAAAACAATGTATGACATAAGGAGAGGAATACCTTGAATGGACGCCGTTATACACATGGTCTCTGAGCTGCATGTCTTTGTTATCGTGCTTGAACACTGAAGATTTGCACAGGATTGACAAACCAGGGCTCCTGCTGAAAATAAGGATAAAACTAATGAAAAAATATATTTAAGCCCTTAATAGTTGAATTACCTTATATAAAAACAAAATGAAAACAATAAGGAAATAAGGATGAAATTACAAAAAAGAACACTGTATTAGAATAAATTACAATAAAATTAAAAAAATTATATACAGTATATATTTTAAAATGCAAACACAACTGATACATTTTTTAAACATTTTATTCAATTGAATTGAACATGATTAAATGCATTTTAAAACTTTCTTTAATGAGAATAATTGACAATTGTTTTAAATCAGGTTTTGTTGCTATTATTATGCAGTAGTGCATCACTTAAGTGTTCCAGGGTTTACAAGTTAATGAAAGCTAAAGGTCTTAATCATAAAGCTTCATTCTTTGTACAGACTGCTGTAAAGTAACTTTAGGTGGAATTACCTGAGCTGGAGAACATGCAGAGAAGAGTTAGAAAAATGATCAGCTTCATCATGATGAACAGCAGAGACCTGCAGATGCGTTTTCCTGGGTTATGATGACCTGCTGAGCAGCACTACATTTATATCCTACACAGCAGACCTCACTGACTGGGTGTTTTCCCATTTTTACAGCATGATAACTCAGACACTCGCCTCCTTCAAAGACACCAAGACAAACACACCTAAACACACCTTTTTAAAGTTCGTCAACTCACACAAACACAAACAAAAGTAATTAGGGTCCTCCCATACGTTCACTCTGGAGCAGGTTTTACCAAAAGTTTTATCAAAAGAGTCTGAAGTCTGATACCAGCAGTCCAGACATCTTTCTGTCACTATGACGATCTTCAGACCTCACCAAGGTGTTTTTACCACAATTTTTAGATTTATCTGTTTGAGTTTCTTCTTCCTGCCACCATGTCCAGGACACACATGGAGTCAAGAAGTGTCTCATTTTGGCCAAATGCCCTTTAAGGTTAAAGTTTTACAGCATGCAGACTAGACACTAGCAGATAAATACACTGAACTTTATTTTATGTCCCAAATAGTGACAGAAATTCTTCAACAGGCTCAAGGATTCATGTTCAAAACATTTCAAACAAACAAGACGATAAGAAATGTTTAAAATATTTAAAAGATGCATAAAAACAATAAAAATGTACAAGGGAAAAAGAAAAAACATGCCGTCACGAGGTTGCACCACAGTAATATCCCCCACAGAATAACGTCATACCAAGAACAGCTGATCAGCTCTATGAAAATGTAAACAGAAACAGACAGCAGTGAACACATACAAACAAAATAAATCATGTACTAATCATGTGATTTCAGCAACAATAAAATTAAAAACAATCTGATGTTTTGTAGCAGATTTTTTGGAGAAGACTTTTTTGACCTGAAAAGGTAGTAAATATGTTCCCAGTGTCCTGTTGAGCTTCAAGAAAACAGAAATTTTAAAAGTTCTTTAAGAGGAACACCTTTCAAAAATATTTAAAGAACATCTGGAGGATTAAAGGTTGATGACTCAACAGGATTTCTACAATTATCTTTAGTAGACTAGGTTGTCCTTCAGACCATCAGACTGCTGCAATGAGTCCAAAATGTTGTCAGTCGTAAACGTGGAAACAAACTCCCAGAAAACTGCAGGTGTACTTTTCTTTTTGCTGCCTTTTATTAAAACACCATATTTCTTACATTTTTTTTTATCATATTCTGTTTATCTTTTTAATTTCTTTTTCAAGTTTTTTTTTAACTGAACTTTTTAATGCTTCCTCTGCACTCCGAAGAAACTAACAGTTCATCATGTTAAAAGCAGAGTGCTTGCCAACGGCCTGATGACTAATTAACTGCACGTCTTCTATAAACTATTTCAGCTCAAGCAGATGAAATTAATTTACTAACCATGAACACCAACATCTTAAAAAATATTTGGCTCAGTTATGGCCCAGAGCTGCAGTTTTGTTTGGCCCATTGTTGGCCTTGACTTACATCATTGCCTGTGAATGTGGCTGCCCAAACCCATCTACATGACCACCACATGTGGCCCACAAAGAACAGCTCCAGTACAGGAACTGCTCCAGTCATGGATGCAGTGGTGGTTGAGATAAATGCCGCTGTTGTTGTTTTGGAATATCAACAAACACACCTGGAATTCAACTGTGACTCAGCAAGAAGCAGTTGTTCATCCATATCACATGACCAGAAACCTCTCCCATGTGACATGTCAGAAAGACGGGAATAAAGAAATAGAAGCATTACCACAGACTTCAATCTCTTTTGAATGGAACACATAGTTATGGGTGTTATTAAACAATATTACCTCAACACACTCTCTGCCATGCCCAAACTCTCTTTTGTGAGTTCAATCAATAATTATCCAGTTGGTTTTTTAAAAGCTATGTAAATCATAAAACTGGCATTGTTAAATTGTTCTATCAACCACAGTTATTAGATATAATGACTGAATGGATTTACGTCAAACCGGTAATTCTGACATTTTACAAAGGCCACACCTCATATTTGAGTCTCAATACACTTGCATGACAAGTCATTAAAGTTCGCTTGAGGTGAAGCAACTCAAGCACAGTATTCAAATGTTGACTAATGTTGCTTGTTTTATATTAATAAAGATAAATGACTAAATGAATGAAGAGAAAAAAAAAACAAATAAATAAAATGAAACAAATAATTTAAGCTGTGGTTGGTGCTGTTGTTGTAGTTGCACTATTCCTGAAGCTTCTGTTCTGAATCTGTTCTTATTACTCATTATTTTTATTGTTTTCGGTCTTACGATTTCTGTGTTTTGATTCTTGTCTTTTAATCATTTGATCTTTATCTAATTCATGTTTTATATTTATGTTATTTTATTTTATTCTGTTTTATTAACTTTTATTACAGGTTTCCATTGCCTGGACATGGGTCACCAGGGGCCCCATCTGGAGCCAGGCCTGGAGGTGGGGCACGGACGTGAGCGCTTGGTGGCCAGGCCGTTGCCCATGGGGTCCGGTCGGGCTCAGCTTGACAGAGTGACATGGGCCCCCTTTCTGTGGGCTCACCGCCTTCAAGAGGGGCCATAGGGGTCAGGTGCAGTGTGAGCTGAGCAGTGGCCAAAGGCGAGGACCCTGACGGTCTGATCCTCGGCTGCAGAAGCCAGCTCTAGGGACGTGTAACGTCAACTCTCTGAGGAAGGGGGAAGGAGCCTGAGCTGGTGTGTGAGGTTGAACGGTTCCAGCTAGATATAGTTGGACTCACCTTGATGCACGGCTTGGGCTCTGGAACCACTGTCCTCGAGAGGGGCTGGACCCACATCCATTCTGGAGTTGCTCCTGTTGAGAGGCAACGAACAGGTGTGAGAATGCTCATTGCCCCTGACTTAGCACCTGTACGTTGGGGTTTACCCCAGTGAATGAGAGGGTAGCCTCCCTCTACCTTCAGGTTGGGGGACAGGTCCTGACTGTTGTTTGTGTTTATGCACCAAACAGAATTTGAGTGGTGTTTTGTTATTGAAATTCTGTGCTTGTCATGGATTGCCTATAACGAACACCATGTTCAGGCATAAGAGTGTCAGCATGTGCACTCTAGGCCACAGTTCGATGATCAACTTTGTAGTCGTATCATCGGACTTGTGGCTGCATGTATTGGACACTCGGGTGAAGAGAGAGGCAGAGCTGTCAGTTGATCACCACTTGGTGGTGAGTTGGCTCAGATGATGGGGGAAGATGCTGGTCAGGCCTGGCAGACCTAAGTGTCTTGTAAGGGTCTGGTGGGAACGTCTTGCAGAGTCCCTTGTCAGAAAGTGTTTCAACTCCCATCTCCAGCAAAGCTTCAACCAAAAGCTTGGGTGTGAGAGGAGTTCAGAGAGGCCGTGGAGAATGACTTCCAGACTGTTTTGAAAAGATTCTGTTCCACCATCTGGTGGCTCAGGAGGGGAAAGCAGTGCTCCATCAACACTGTGTACAGTGGGGATAGGGGGCTGCTGACCTCGACTCGGGATGTTATGAGGCAGTGGGGGGAATACTTTAAAGAACTCCTCAATCCCAACAACACATCTTCTGATGAGGAAGCAGAGTCTGGGGACCTATCTCTGGGGTTGAGATCCAACTACAGGGGGATCACACTCCTCAGCCTCCTTGGTAAGGTCTATCCAGGGGTGCTGGAGAGAAGGGTCTGTTGGATAGTCAGGCTTTGGATTGAGGAGGAGCAGTGTGGTTTTTGTTCCGGTTGTGGAACTGTGGACCAGCTCTACACCCTCGTCATGGTCTTGGAGGGGGCATGGGAGTTCGCTCAACCAGTCTACATGTGCATTGTGGACTTGGAGAAGGGGTTTGATTGTATCACCCGGGGACTCATACAGTGGGTACTCTGGGGGTGTGTCCCAAACTGCGCACTTCTATACTTCGAACACTACATTTAAGTGCTTAGTGCGCTGACACAGAAATTTCAGTAAAAACTCAGTGCACTGAAAGTACCCGGATGCTGCCCTAAACTCGGCCAAAAATCTAGTGCGAAACGATGGACACTACACGCACTAAACGGACGCCATCTTGCTGACATCGCGGAAGGGGAGGGACTTTCAACCAGTTTTTCAGAGCTGGCAGCCACCGACTCAGCGGTACCGATGCAGGCGGAGGGTATTTTCAACTGTTGTAAGTATGAAGTTATTTGATCATAATTCTAATATAAACTGCAGCATGCTTCTTATCTCTTCTATCCCTGATGACAGTTATGGATCTGATCATTTGTTGGAGGCTGCAGTAGAGTTAGCAACGTAAATGTTAGCAGTTTTATAGCCGATTTCGCGGATCTAGATGGGCTATAAGTGTTAAAAAAGATTGATGCTCTAGGTTCCGTATGTTTATTCATGATTGCTGAACCTCCAAATTAAGCACTGCGGGGTCTCTGGCATAAACGAAATGGTCCTTGATCTGAAAACTGGTTAGAAAACACCGTTGATTTAGAGAACCGGCCCCCTTTTCGATGGTACTGCTGACGAAGCTGTAGCTGATCACTTTAGCGTCTGCAAAGTGCCCATAAAGTACATAATAATGTTTGCTTTTATATAACCTGCCATTCTGTGTTCACCGTAGGTCACTGTGGCATCAAACTACCGAGCCAGCAGTGGCACTGAGGCATTTACCACTTGCGGGCTTGGACGCTGCTGTGGAGAAGAGGAGGCGGCAAGAGAGAAATGATTTAATTAAAATTTTAAATAAAATGTTTTCTGCATCCCTGTTTTAGCGTCTTCATTACTGCATTTCATATTTTAAATGATGGTTTCTAGTATAATCGGTTTCCTGTTGCAGACGTGAACGGTATCAGTGTAAACACCAATGAAAACAGATGTATAATGTAAAGTACTTTAATTCATATAAGATATCTTTGCTTATTTAAAAGCTGTTTTTCAGTGTTTTAAATAGCACTTTATACTAACAAGTATGGGGGAGACATGCGTGTGCTGATGGTTTCTATTGTTATCAACTGAGATAAATACAGTGGAGGCCACGGTTCTTTGTTTCACTAATGAGGCCTTTTAAAAGGCATTTAATAGCATAAAAGTATGACATGCAAACACGTATGTTGACGTGATTTTGGATTTTTTTGAAGAAAAAAAAAAGGTATATTAAGGGAGCGGCGCTGCTAAGCTGGTACGTCACTACCGGTAACTGCAAAACGTTAGTGCTCAGTTTGGATCAGGACTTACCCACGATAGTGTGCACTACAGAAGGTAGTGCTTAGTGCGCACTACGCACTACCTTCCAGTGCACTCATGTAAGTGCGCGGTTTGAGACACACTCTGGGAGTATGGAGTGCCTGGCCCCTTGCACGAGCTGTCCGTTCCCTGTACGACCGGTGTCAGAGATTGGTCCGCATTGCCAGCAGTAAATCAGAATCGATTACAGTGAGGGCTGGACTCTGTCAAGGCTGTTCTTATTCACGATTCTGTTCATAACTTTTATGGACAGAATTTCTAGAATTCCTATTGTAGTTCAGCTCAATTATAGCGAGTTAAGTTTCATTTTATGGTCCGACAGTCTCTACAGTATACGTGCAACATTAACCGAGCAAAGATCGCCATCCGGGCCCACCCTAAGTTACTCCTGTGTGTTTTGAGTTCTGTGTGCGTTCCTACTCATATAACCACACACACACACACCCCCACCTACTGAATCTTCTGCATTAAATGCAACTGAACCATTCTACTGGAGTCCGTCTATCCTTCTGACCGAGGAAGAGTCAGCTGACGCACGATCCAGAAATCAGCTAATATATATATAATAAATAACAAGATCTGTGATCCGGGTGGGGCTCAGAGTAAAGTCGCTGCTTCTCTGTATCGAGAGGAGCCAGATGAGGTGGCTTGGCCATCTGGTCTACATCTCTCGCTGGCCTGGGAATGCCTTGGGATTCGCCCCGGATGAGCTGGTGAATGTGGCAGAAAATAGATGGATGTATAGATATTTTATTACTTTTTTACCACATTATTTTATGAAGTCTTTTATGTGTATTTATTTATTTAACTCCAGTGTTTTCCTCATGGGGGGACCTTAGCATTGGGAGCTTTGTTTGCTTGGTCTGGGGGTTGTTGCAGAGGTGATCACCCTTGATTGGGTGGCTGGGGGTCCTGCACTGCAGCCTTACAGTTGTTTTGTGGACTCTGTCCTGTCCTGATCTGGGTGGTTGTGGTGGCTGCTTCCATGGACATGAGTGGACTGGCTCCTGGTGTGATCCTCAAGACATTTTATCCTCATAGCAGCCTAAAATCAGATATTTATATCATTATTCTGAGAGACAGAAATTAGGGAGTTTGTGTAGAAGGCGGGGTGAACTACTCTGTTTGCATGTGTGTGGATGTCTGTGTGACTGCGTGGGCCTGACAAAATAATGAGTGTGTTTTTCTAAATTGCTATACTGCTTACTTTGGTGTGTGACCGCTTCTTTTACTTTAATATGCAGAAATTGTTGTTACCATGTAAAGCACTGTGTTGCTTTTGGCAGAAAAAGCGCTTTATAAATAAAATTGATTTGAATACCAAAGGCAAAAAAGTTTGTGTATATAAATTGTTATGCTCCATGCACCTACTGGTCAGTGAGAATAGAATGATTGTATAGTGATAATACCCATAAAATGGTTGTGACAACATTGTCTGCAAGGAAATTAGATTTATTCAGATTTCATCAAAACAAACAAAGAGAGCAGTAAAACATAAACATAAAAAACATAAACAAAAAAATTAATTAT
The DNA here is from genome assembly GCF_017639745.1 of Melanotaenia boesemani. Lineage (NCBI taxonomy): Eukaryota > Metazoa > Chordata > Actinopteri > Atheriniformes > Melanotaeniidae > Melanotaenia > Melanotaenia boesemani. The sequence goes on along the minus strand of NC_055696.1, from coordinate 19,735,074 downwards.
TTGAATAATAAATAAAAAAAAAGAAACAACTTTAATAAATAGTTTTTCCCTCTGGGATAATCATTTAAAAAAGAAAGTTATATTAACAGAACAAATAATTTATCTAATTAAAACAATAAACCGCTTAATTTTTTTTTCTATCCTTCATATTTCATTTAGATTTTGTTATCATCATTCTATGTATTATCGGTATTAATACTTTCATATTTATTGTCAACTAGAACAAAAAGACAAGCAGTCCAAGCAAGAAATAGAGCATGCTCAGTCTGACAGAAACTGCACTACTTGTAGCTGCAGAACTAGTTGTTGGAGGTGTGGTTGGAGCAGTGGTTTTAGTTGTAGTTGTGGTTGCAGCAGTGGTTGGAATTGTTACTGGAGCAGTGATCCAAGATGTAGTTGTGATGGATGCAGTAGTAGATGTTGTTGGTACTGATGTAGTTGTGGTCCATGCAGGTGTGGTTGAGGTCTGTGCTGATGTAGTTGTGGTCTGTGTAAATTTAATTGTTGTCAATGAACTTACAGCAGTAGTTGTAGTCTCTTCAGATGTAGTTTTGTTCAGTTCAGCTGTAGTGATTAATTCAGTTGTACTTGTGGTTTAAGCAGCTGTAGTTTCTGGTCCTGCTGTTGTGCCCAAGTTAGCTGTAGTTGTGGACTCTACAGTTGCTTTAGTTGTGGTCAGTTGAGCTGTAGTTTGTCTTGGTTCAACTATAGCTGTGGTTAGTGCTGTTGTAGCTGTGGTCAGTTTAGCTGGAGGTGTGGTCCTGACAGTTGTAGTTCTGGATTGTACATTTGTATTTGTGGTCCTGTTCAGCTGGAGTTGTGGCTTGTTCAGCTATGGTTGTTGGTTCAGCTGTAGTTGGAGTTGGTGCAATTGTTGTAGTAGTGGTCTTGTCAGCTGTAGTTTTGGTTTGTTCAGCTGTAGTTGTATTCGGTTCAGCTGTGGTTGTTGGTTTAGCCGTAGTTGTGGTCTGTAAAATTATGATTCTGGTTGGTTCAGTAGTAGTTGTGGTCTGTACAGTTGCTGTACTGTATGTTTCAGCTACAGTTGTGGTTTCATCAGCAGTAGTTGTGGTTAGTTCAGCTGTAGTTGTTGTTGATTCAGCTGTAGTTGGGTAATGTACAGTTGTAGGTGTTTTTGGTTCATTTGTAGTTGTGGACTGTACAGTTATGGTTGTGGTCTGATCAGTTGTATTTGCGGTTGGTTCAGCTGTAGTTGCAGTCTGTACAGCCATAGTTGGTTGAGCAGTACTTGTGGTTGGTGCAGATGTAGTTGAGGTTAGTTCAACCATAGTTGTTATTTCTGCTGTTGTGGTCTGGTCAATTGTAATTGTGGTTTGTTGAGCTGCTGTTATAGTTGGTTCAGTTGCAGTTGTGGTTGGTTCAGCTGAGGTTTTGGTTGAGGCAACTTTAGTTGTGGCTTCATCAGCTGTAGTTTAGGTCGGTTCAGGGGAAGTTGTGATTGTTTTAGCTGGAGATCTAAAGGTTGCCGCAGTAGTTGTGGGTAGGTCACCTGTAGCTGTGGTGGTTGCAGCTGTAGTTTGGGTTGTTGAGTTGTCATTGTAGTCGATTCAGCTTTACTTGTGGTATTGTCAGCTGTAGTTGTTGGTTCACTTGAAGTTGCAGAGTGCACAATTGTAGTTGTGGTCTGATCAGCTGTAGTTGAGGTCTGTAAAGTTATAGTTGTGGTAGGTTCAGATGTAGTTGTGGTCTGTAGTGTCATAGTTGTGCTTGGTTCAGGTATAGTTTGGATCTGGCCAGCTGTAGACGTTGTTAGGTCAGATGAAGTCGTGGTCTGCACAGATATTGTTTTGTTTTGTTCAGCTGTAGTTGTGGATTGTTGAGCTGTTGTTGTTGTTTCAGTTGTAGTTATGGTCTGGACAGTTATAGTTGTGGTTTGTTCAGCTGTAGTTGTGGTAGGTTCAGCTGTAGATGTAAAGGTCACAGCTGTAGTTGTGGTTGTTTCAGCTGTAGTTGTGAACTGAACAATTGTGGTTGTGATCTGATCAGCAGTTTTCATGTTTGGTTCAGCTGTGCTTCTGGCTGGTTCAGATGTGGTTGTAGTTGGTTCAGCTGTAGCTATGGTCTGTACAGGAATTGTAGTTGTGGTAGGTTCATCTGTAGGCACAGTTATTGTTGTCACCTGGTCAACTATAGTTGTAGTTTGTTGAGCTGTTGTTGCAGGTGGTTCAGTTGTAGTGGTGCTTGGTTCATCTGTGGCTGTGGTTGAAGAAACTGTAATTGTAGTATCTTCAGCTGTAGTTGAGGTTGGTTTAGGTTGAAGGGTTTGTCTCAGCTGTTGTAATCGTGTCAGATGTACTTGTGATCAGTTCAGCCGTAGTTGTTGTTTGTTCAACTGTAGTTGTGGTCACTTTACAGGTTCAACTGTAGTTTTGTTTCCTTCATCTATAGTTGTGGGTTGCTGAGTTATTCTTGTTGGTTCAGCTGTAGGTGTGGTTGGTTCAACGGTAGTTGTGGACTGTACAGGCATTGTATTTGTGCTTTGTTCAGTTGTAGTTGTGGTTACATTAGCTGTAGTTGTGGGTTCCCGAGTTGTTATTCTTGTTGGTTCAGCTGTAGTTGTTGCCTGCTTCGTTGTAGTTGTTGGTTCAGCTGTAGTTGTGGACTGTACATGTATTGTAGTTGTGCTTTGTTCAGCTGTAGCAGTGGTCTCTACATTTAGAGTTCTGATTAGGTCAGTTGTAGTTGTGGTTGGTTCAGCTGTAGTTGTGGTTTGTACAGTTATAATTGTGGTAGATTCCACTGTGTACTGTACAGGTATTGTACTCCTGATTTGTTCAGCTTTAGTTGTGCTTGGTTCAGTTGTAGTTGTGGTTGGTTCAGCTGTAGTTGTGGTCTGTACAGTTGTAGTAGTTGGTTCAACTGTAGTTGTGGTTGGTTCAGTTGTAGTGGTGGCAGGTTCAGCTGTAGTTGTGGTCTGTACAGTTGTAGTAGTTGGTTCAACTGTAGTTGTGGTTGGTCCAGCGATAGTTGTGGTAGGTTCAGCTATAGTTGTGGTTGGTTCAGATGTAGTTGTCTCTACTTTTATATTTGTGGCAGCTACAGATGTAGTTTTAGTTGGTTCAGCTGCATTCGTGGTTTCTACAGTTGCTCTTGTGTAAGTTTCAGCTGTAGCTTTGGTAGGTTCAACTGTAGTTTTGGTTCCTTCAGCTGTAGTTGTGGTCTCTGCATTTATTGTTGTGGTAGGTTCAGATATAGATGTAGTTGGTTCAGCTGTAGATGTGGATTGTATAATTGTAATTGTGAAAGTTTCAGCTGTAGTTGTGGTGTTGTCAGTTGTACTTCTTTGTTCAGCTGCAGTTGTGGGTTGTTGAGTTGTTATTCTTGTTGGTTCAGCTGTAGGTGTGGTTGATTCAGCTGTAGTTGTGGACTGTACAGGTATTGTAGATGCGCTTTGTTTGGTTGTAGTTGTGGTCTCTACATTTAGAGATGTGATTAGGTCAGCTATAGTTGTGGTTGGTTCAGCTATAGTTGTATACTGTACAGGTATTGTAGTTGTGGTTGGTTCAGCTATAGTTGTATACTGTACAGGTATTGTAGTTGTGGTTGGTTCAGCTGTAGATGTGGTTACTTCAGCTGTAGTTGTGGTTGGTTCAGCTGTGGTTGTGGTCCCTACATTTATAGTTGTGGTAGGTTCAGATGTAGATGTAGTTCGTTCAGCTGTAGCTGTGGATTGTATAATTGTAATTGTGAAAGTTTCAGCTGTAGTTGTGGTGTTGTCAGTTGTACTTCTTTGTTCAGCTGCAGTTGTGGGTTGTTGAGTTGTTATTCTTGTTGGTTCAGCTGTAGGTGTGGTTGATTCAGCTGTAGTTGTGGACTGTACAGGTATTGTAGATGCGCTTTGTTCGGTTGTAGATGTGGTCTCTACATTTAGAGATGTGATTAGGTCAGCTGTAGTTGTGGTTGGTTCAGCTATAGTTGTATACTGTACAGGTATTGTAGTTGTGGTTGGTTCAGCTATAGTTGTATACTGTACAGGTATTGTAGTTGTGGTTGGTTCAGCTGTAGATGTGGTTACTTCAGCTGTAGTTGTGGTTGGTTCAGCTGTGGTTGTGGTCCCTACATTTATAGTTGTGGTAGGTTCAGATGTAGATGTAATTCGTTCAGCTGTAGCTGTGGATTGTACTTTTACTTGTGAAAGTTTCAGGTGTATTTGTGGACTGTCCTGCTTTACTTGTGAAAGTTTTAGCTGAAGTTGTGGTTGGTGCAGCTGTAGTTGTGGTCGGTGCAGGTGTTGCTGTGGTCGGTGCAGGTGTAGTTATTGGGGAACTGTTACATAAGCTGGCCCACTGCTGATGGAGCTGACGCTCGCCATAAAGAGTTCCCAGACTGGTGGCTGCTGCACATGTGTTTGGTGTCATGCGGCCCAGAGCTGGATATGTTGACGATCCATTTGTCACTGCGGATTAACAAGTACTGTTTTAACAAACTGATCATATTTAGAAAAAGCATAGTAAAAGTACTGATATTCAGTTTCTTTGAATGTCTGACACTTTTCACCCAGAATATTGATCCAGAAAATGCTCCAACTTCTGGAATAATGTCTTTCCAAACATTCAAACAAATATAGAAAGAGGTCTTTGTTGGACTGGCAATCTATCCAGGATGTACCTTGCCTCTCACCTGATCCCAGGTACCCTATAACCTTGAACTGGATTAGTTACAGACAATGGATGGAAATCAGAAAGATGCTCATTCAGTTACTTTCCTCTGTTGACTGGGTTTACAGAATTGTTGGAACGTGTCTGAAATAGTGGAATATTATGTACAGAGATCTGGTGTTAGAAGTCACAACATCAAACTCACCAGTTGCTTGGAAGCAGTTGCTCTCCTCTCCTGAACACTGTACTGTAGAGGTGCATTGAGAGGTGGAGGGATTACAGACGGCACACTGCAGGCTGTTTGTTGTCTGAGTACCAGGAACTGAAACACAAAAGAACAACACATTTTATTTGGGATAGAGACACGTTTTAAAGCAGAGGATCAGATCTTGTATCAGCCTGATGTTTTCTGCTTATCACAGAGCACCTTGCACTGAGTCCACTTACATGGAAGAGTTTGTGAGTTGCAGTTGTCTGTGTTGCAGCACTGAACAGATGCTCTGGCACCTGCAAAGCCCACGTTTACTGAAAATGTCTGATTCCCTGGGATTGGACACAGTTAGGATGATGCACAATCCTTGTAGATTTGCTGGCCTGTAGTTCCAGATGAAGTGGCTGCAAATTGAAGACACAGCTTGTTAACATAGATGGAAATCACACATAACCTCACAATATGTCAATTAATTCATTGTACAACAATGTATGACATAAGGAGAGGAATACCTTGAATGGACGCTGTTATGTTACCGTGCTTGAACACTGCTTGAACACTGAAGATTTGCACAGGATTGACAAACCAGGGTTCCTGCTGGAAATAAGGATAAAACAAATGGAAAAAATATATTCAAGCCCTTAATAGTTGAATTACCTCATATAAAAACAAAAAAAAAACAATAAAAAATAAGGATAAAATTACAAAAAAGAGCACTGTATTAGAATAATTGACAATAAAATGAAAGAAATTATATACAGTACTGTATATATTTTAAAATGCAAACACAACTGTTACATTTTTTAAACATTTGATTTAATTGAACTAAACATTATTAAATGCATTTTAAAACTTTCTTTAATGAGAATAATTGACAATTGTTTTAAATCAGGTTTTGTTGTTATTATTATGCAGTAGTGCATCACTGAAGTGTTCAAGGGTTTACAAGTTAATGAAAGCTAAAAGTCTCTATCATAAAGCTTCATTCTTTGCACAAACTGTTGTAAATTAACTTTAGGTGGAATTACCTGAGCTGGAGAACATGCAGCTGAGCAGCACTACATTTATATCCTACACAGCAGACCTCACTGACTGGGTGTTTTCCCATTTTTACAGCATGATAACTCAGACACTCGCCTCCTTCAAAGAAACACACCTAAACACACCTTTTTAAAGTTCATCAACGCAGACAAACACAAACAAAAGCAATTAGTGTCCTCCCATACGTCCACTCTGGAGCAGGTTTTACCAAAAGTTTTATCAAAAGAGTCTGACGTCTGATACCAGCAGTTCAGACATCTTTCTGTCACTATGACGATCTTCAGACCTCACCAAGGTGTTTTTATCACAATTTTTAGATTTATCTGTTTGAGTTTCTTCTTCCTGCCACCATGTCCAGGACACACATGGAGTCAAGAAGTGTCTCATTTTGGCCAAATGCCCTTTAAGGTTAAAGTTTTACAGCATGCAGACTAGACACTAGCAGATAAATACACTGAACTTTATTTTATGTCCCAAATAGTGACAGAAATTCTTCAACAGGCTCAAGGATTCATGTTCAAAACATTTCAAACAAACAAGACAATAAGAAATGTTTAAAATATTTAAAAGATGCATAAAAACAATAAAAATGTACAAGGGAAAAAGAAAAAACATGCTTGATATGGTGCAGGGTGGTTATGACGGCGGGAATGAGAGATTTTTCTGTGCCAGTGGGACTTTCTAACGTCGCAACTGAAAGGTGTGGAGAGGAGATGTCCCCATTCCAGATTTTCGGGGTACGATTTTTGTCAAAGAAATAATCAGGATTTTACAATTATCACGATTATTATTTGTTAATTAATTTCCCAACAATATAAATGTGTAAAATCCCAAGAACGTACCTTACAGGTTGTTAAGGTTTAGTTAGGGCTGACCAGACTTATTGCGTTAATGCAAAGAAATTATTCTGTGGAATTAAGACATTTTTTTAAACTCAATATCAGTTATTTGTCATGTCAAAGATCAGAATTTGACGTTGTCTCCGTGAGAGAGTTTGCTTTGTCACAGTGGTGAACAGAATCAACCAAAAACCCCTTTATCCTCCTTATTTATGGAGATTCTGACAGGTTTCCACGTTAATATTTAGAGGATGCTGCAGGATGACCCATCTGATACATGACATAAATTTGTTTTTGTTCCGTGCACAAGTTGCTCCGATGTAGCGTTGTGGATCAAACATAATCTTTCATGTAAAATAAAAAGTCTGTACAATTAATTAATTGTGTGTGGAGGTGTCGTCGATGATCAGAGTGGCTTTCTGGTCATCGAGCAGCTGTGTTTGAGGTGACTCTACTGCATGCCTATTTAGCCGTCACGAGGTTGCACCACAGTAATATCCCCCCCACAGAATAACGTCATACCAAGATCAGCTGATCAGCTCTATGAAAATGTAAACAGAAACAGACAACAGTGAACACATACAAACAGAATAAATCATGTACTAGTTATGTGATTTCAGCAACAATAAAATTGAAAAAAATCTGATGTTTTGTAGCAGATTTTTTGGAGAAGACTTTTTTGACCTGAAAAGTAAATTTGTTCCCAGTGTCCTGTTGAGTTTTAAGCAAACAGAAATTTTAAAAGTTCTTTAAGAGGAACACCTTTCAAAAAAATATTTAAAGAACATCTGGAGGATTAAAGTTGATGACTCAGCAGGATTTCTACAATTATCTTTAGTAGACTAGACTGTCCTTCAGACCATCAGACGGCTGCAATGAGTTCAGAATGCTGCTGCTCGAGTCTTGACTGAGACCAACAAAGTGGATTATAGAACTCCAGTAAAACTAAAGCGACCAACATTCCCATCCACACTGGCAACACTGAGGTGCAGAAGGTCAGCAGCTTCAAGCTTCTCACCTTTCATATCACAGAGGACTCTTCCTGGTCTGGAAAGCATGCTATCGCCTTTGTTTCCTGACACTGAAGGAGTTCGGCATGAACACCAACATCTTAAAAAATATTTGGCTCAGTTATGGCCCAGAGCTGCAGTTTTGTTTGGCCCATTGTTGGCCTTGACTTACATTAATGACTGTGAAAGTGGCTGCCCAAACTCATCCACATGACCACCACATGTGGCCCACAAAGAACTTCCTGCAATCTATATCCAGGCTGGCTCCAAATGTTTGGACACTTCTGGCCTATACAGCACTTGCCATAATCCCCGTCGAAGCCAACAACTGACATCCGGAGTACATTTTGCCCACACAACACTTGTCAGTGGCTAATGGCCGTAACTGTCTGCCCAAACGTGTCTGCCATGTGAGCAGCTTCTACAGATGGACCACTGCTGTTGTTGTTTTTTAATAACAACAAACACACCTGGAGTTCAACTGTGACTCAGCAAGATCTAGTCGTTCATCCATATCACATGACCAGAAACCTCTCCCATGTGACATGTTAGAAAGACTGGAATAAAGAAATAGAAGCGTCACCACAGACTTCAATCTCTTTTGAATGGAACACATTCACTACATAGTTATGGGTGTTATTAAACAATATTACCTCAACACACTCTCTGCCATGCCCAAACTCTCTTTTGTGAGCTCAATCAACAATTATCAAGTTTAAAAAAAAAAAAAAAAAAAAGCTTTGAAAATTGACATTGTTAAATTGTTCTATCAACCACAGTTATTAAATACAATGACTGAATTCATTTACGTCAAACTGGTAATACTGACATTTTACAAAGGCCACACCTTATATTTGAGTCTCAATACATTCGCATGACAAGTCATTAAAGTTCACTTGAGGTGAAGCAAATCAAGCACAGTATTCAAATGTTGACTAATGTTGCTTGTTTTATATTAATAACGATAAAAAGAGAAAAAAAAAAACAAATAAATAAAATTAAATAAATAATTTAAGCTGTGGTTGGTGCTGATGTTGTAGTTGCATTATTCCTGAAGCTTTTGTTTTAAAACTGTCAATAGACTTTTTTTTAAAATTGAAATGGCATTTTGCGTTAAAATTTATTCTGTTTCTCCTTCTTTTATTAGGAAAAAACTAAAATGACAACCATTTTCTTCTGCAGTGACACCATTTGTCAAGAGATACTTAAAACTCTCCAAATGTCAATTTTTACCTGAACTATATTTGTAAGATCTCATTGCTCATTAACTTGAACGTATTCAGTCTTACAATTTTTGTGTTTTGATTCTTGTGTGGGATCGACTTTGTAGTCATATCATCGGACTTGTGGCTGTATATCCTGGACACTCAGGTGAAGAGAGGGGCGGAGTTGTCAACTGATTACCACTTGGTGGTGAGTTGGCTCAGATGGTGGGGGGAGGATACCGGTCAGGCCTGGCAGACCCAAGCGCGTTGTGAGGGTCTGCTAGGAATGTCTGGCAGAGTCCCCTGTCAGAAAGAGTTTCAACTCCCATCTCCAGCCGAGCTTCAACCATTTCCCGGGTGAGGTGGGGGACGTTGAGTCTGAGTGGGCTGTGTTCTGTGCCTCTATTGTTGAGGCGGCCAGCCAGAGCTGTGGTCGTAAGGTCGTCAGTGCCTGTCGTGGCGATAATCCCTGAACTCGTTGGTGGATACCAGCAGTAAGGGATGCCGTCAAGCTGAAGAAGGAGTCCTATTCGGCCATTTTTGGATGAGGGGGCTCCAGAGGCAGCTGATGCATATCAGCGGGCTAAGCGGGACACGGTTTTGGTGGTCGCTAAGGCAAAAGCTCGGGTGTGGGAGGAGTTCAGAGAGGCCATGGCAAACTTCCAGATAGTTTTGAGAAGATTCTGGTCTACCATCCGGTGGCTTAGGAGGGGAAAGCACTGCTTCATCAACACTGTGTACAGTGGGGATAGAGGGCTGCTGACCTCGACTCGGCACGTTGTGAGGCGGTGGAGGGAATACTTCGAATTTGAATGGAGTGCCTGACCCCCTTGCACGAGCTATCCGGTACCTGTACAACTGGTGTCAGAGTTTGGTCCGCATTGCCGGCAGTAAATCAGAATCATTTCCAGCGAGGGTTGGACTCCACCAAAGCTGCCCTTCGTAATGATTCTGTTTATAACTTTTATGAACAGAATTTCTATGCGGCATTGAGGGGATCTGGTTTGGTGGCTTCAGGATTGGATCTTTGCTTTTTGCAGTTGTGGATTTGTTGTCTTCGTCTGGCCACAATCTTCAGCTCTCGCTGGAGCGATTTGCAGCCAAGTGTGAAGAGAATTAGCACCTCCAAATCTGAGACTATGGTCCTTAGCAGGAAAAGACTGGACTGCTTTCTCTGGGTCAGGAATGAGGTTCTACCCCAAGTGGAGGAGTTCATGTATCTTGGGGTCTTCACGAGTGAGGAAAGGAGCAGGAGATTTTCAGGCGCATCCGTGCGGCGTCTGCAGTGATGCGGACTCTGCATCAGTCTGTCATGGTGAAGAAGGAGCTGAGCCAAAAGGCAAAGCTCTCAATTTACTGGTCAATCTATGTTTCTACCCTCACCTATGGTCACGAGCTGTGGGCTGTGTCCGAAAGAGTGAGATCGCGAATACAAGAGGCCAAAATGAGTTTTTTCCGCAGGGTGGCCAGGCTCTCCCTTAGAGATAGGGTGAGAAACTCTCTGATCTAGGAGGGGCCCAGAGTAAAGTTGCTGCTCCTCTGCATCCAGAGGAGTCAGATGAGATGGCTCGGCCATCTGGTCACAATGCCTCCTGGACACCTCCCTGGTGAGGTGTTCCGTGCATGTCCCACCAGGAGAAGGCCCTGGGGAAAACCCAGGACGCTGGACGGACTACATGTCTCGGTTGGCCTGGGAAAGCCTCTGAATCCCCTCGGATGAGCTGGTGAATGTGGCCGGGGAGAGGGAAAGGGAAGCCTAGGTTTCCCCCAACTCCAGATAAGTGGCAGAAAGTAGATGGATGTATAGATATTTTATTACTTTTTTAGCATAAGATCTTATAAAGTCTTTTATGTGTATTTATTTATTTAAATTCAGTGTTTTCCTCATGGGAAGTCCTTTGCATCGGGAGCTTTGCATGCTTGGTCTGGGGGTTGTTGCAGCGGTGATCACCCTTAAATGGGTGGCTGGGGGTCCTGCACTGCAGCCTTACAGTTGTGATGTGGAACTGCTCTGTTTGCTTGTGTGTGAATGTCTGTGTGACTGTGTGTGACTGTTTTTCTAAATTGCTATACTGCTTACTTTGGTGTGTGAATGCTTCTTTGTGTTGCTTTTGGCAAGAAAAATGCTTTATAAATAAAATTGATTTGGATACCAAAGTGTATATGTGTATAGAAATTGTTATGCTCCATGCACCTACTGACCTGTGATAATAGGATGATTGTGTAGTGATAATGCCCATAAAATGGTCGTGACAACATTGTCTGCAAGGAAATTAGATTTATTCAGATTTGATCAAAACAAAGAAAGCACTAAAACCAGACACTGAACATCAAAACATCAAATAAATTATTTGAATAATAAATACAAACAAAGAAACAACTTTAATAAATAGTTTTTCCCTCTGGGATAATCATTTAAAAAAGAAAGTTATAATAACAGAAGACGGACAAATAATGTGTCTAAATGTATCTAATTAAAAACATAAATCACTTAATCTATTTTTCTTTTTCTATCCTTCATATTTCATTTAGATTTTGTGATCATTATTCTATGTATTATTGGTATTAATATAATTTTATATTTATAGTCAGCTAGAACAAAAAGATAAGCAGTCCAAGCAGGATATGGAGCATGTTCAGTCTGACAGAAACTGCACTACTTGTGGTTGCAGAACTAGTTGTTGGAGGTGTTGTTGGAGCAGTGGTTTTAGTTGTAGTTGTCAGTGCAGCAGTGGTTTTAGTTGTAGTTGTGGTTGCAGCAGTGGTTGGAATTGTTGCTAGAGCAGTGGTCCAAGATGTAGTTGTGATGGATGCACTAGTAGATGGTACTGTTGGTACTGATGCAGTTGTGGTCCATGCAAGTGTGGTTGAGGTCTTTGGTGCTGTAGTTGGGGTCTGTGGTGTTAAAATTGTGGTCTGTGTAATTTTAGTTGTCGTCGATGAACTTACAGCAGTAGTTGTAGTCTCTTCAGATTTTTCAGTTTTGTTCAATTCAGTTGTAGTAGTGGTTGGTTCACTTGTACTTGTGGTTGTAGCAGCTGTAGTTTCTGGTCCTGCTGTTGTACCCGAGGCAACTGTAGTTGTGGACTGTACAGTTGCTTTAGTTGTGGTCAGTTGAGCTGTAGTTTGTCTTGGTTCAACTGTAGTTGTTGTCAGTTTAGCTGGAGGTGTGGCTGGGACAGCTATAGTTGTGGTTTGTTCAGCTGTAGTTGTGGTCGGTGCAGTATTTGTGGTTGGGGTTTTTTCAGCAGCACTTGTGGTCTGGTCAACTGTAATTGTGGTTTGTTGAGCTGTTGTTATAGTTGGTTCAGTTGTAGTTGTGGTTGGTTCAGCTGTGGTTTTGGTTGAGGCAGATGTAGTTGTGGCTGCTTCAGCTTTAGTTGAGGTCAGTTCAGGGGAAGTTGTGATTGTTTTAGCTGTAGATGTAAAGGTTACAGCTGTAGTTGTGGGTAGGTCACCTGTAGTTGTGGTTGTTGCAGCTGTAGTTGTCATTGTTGTTAGTTCAGCTTTACTTGTGGTCTCGTCAGCAGTAGTTGTTAGGTCAGATGAATTTGTGGTCTGCACAGATATTGTTGTGGTTTGTTCAGGTGTAATTTTGGATTGTTGAGCTGTTGTCGTAAATGGTTCAGTTGTAGTCATGGTTGTTTCAGCTGTAGTTGTGGGTTGTTGAGTTGTTATTGTAGTCGGTTCGGCTATAGTTTCCGTCTGGTCAGCTGTAGTTGTGGTAGGTACAGCTGCAGCTGTTATCAGATCAGCTGTATTTGTGGTTTGCTTAGCTTTAGTTGTGGTCTGATCAGCTGTAGATCTTGTTGGTTCAGCAGTAGTTGTGGTCTGTACAGTTATAGTTGTGGTTTGTACAGCTGTAGTTGTGGTTGAGTCAGCTGTAGCTTTGGTCAGTTCAGCTGTGGTGGTGGGCAGGTCACCTGTAGGTGTGGTTGTGTCAGCTGTAGTTGTGGACTGAACAATTGTGGTTGTGGTCTGTTTAGCAGTATTAGAGGTTGGTTCAACTGTAGTTCTGGCTGGTTCAGATGTGGTTGTAGTTGGTTCAGCTGTAGTTATGGTCAATACAGGAATTGTAGTTGTGGTTTGGTCAGCTGTGGTTGTGGCTGGTTCAGATTTAGTTGTGAACTGTACAAAATTTGTTGTCATCTGGTCAGCTATAGTTGTGGTTTGTTGAGCTGTTGTAGTTGGTTCAGTTGTAGTCGTGCTTGGTTCAGCTGTGGTTTTCATCGAAGCAGCTGTAGTTGTGGTTTCTTTATCTGTAGTCCAGGTCGAGTCAGGTGAACTTTCAGCTTTGAATGTGAAGGTTGCAGCTGTAGTTGTGGTCGAGTCAAATGTAGTTGTGGTCTGTACAGTTATAGTTGTGGTAGATTCAGATGTAGTTGTAGTTGGTTTGGTTGAGATTGTAGTCCCTTCAACTGTAGTCGTGGCCAGGTCACCTGTAGTTGTGGTTGTTTCAGCTGTAGTTGTGGGTTGTTGAGATATTATTCTAGTTGTTTCAACTGCAGTTGTGGTCATGTCAGTTGTAGTTGTTGGTTCAGCCGTGGTTGTGGTTTGTACAGCTGTAGGAGTTAGTTGAGTAGTTATTCTAGTTGTTTCATCCACAGTTGTGGTCTGGTCAGTTGTAGCTGGGGTTGGTTCAGCTGTAATTGTGGCATCTACATTTATAGCTGTGGTAGGTTCAAATGTTGATGTAGTTGGTTCAGCAGTAGTTGTGGATTGTACAGTTGTGCTTGTGAATGGTTCAACTGTAGTTTTTGTTGGTTCAGTTTTTATTGTGGTTGGTTCAGCTGTAGTTGTGTACTGTACAGGTATTGTAGTTGTGGTTTGTTCAGGTGTGGTTGTGGTTGGTACAGCTGTAGTTGTGCTCTTTACAGTTATAGTTGTGGTAGATTCAGATGTAGTTGTGGTTGGTTCAGCTGTAGTTGTGTACTGTACAGGTATTGAAGTTATGGTTGGTTCAGCTGTAGTTGTGTACTGTACAGGTATTGTATTTGTGGTTGGTTCAGCTATAGTAGTGGTTGGTTCAGCTGTAATTGTGGTTGGTTCAACTGTAGTTGAAGTTTGGTCAGCCGTAGTGTTGGTTTGTTCAGGTGTGGTTGTGGTTGGTTCAGCTGTAGTTGTGGTCTTTACAGTTATAGTTGTGGTAGATTCAGATGTAGTTGTGGTTTGGTCAGCTGTAGTTGTGTACTGTACAGGTATTGAAGTTATGGTTGGTTCAGCTATAGTAGTGGTTGGTTCAGTTGTAGTTATGGGTTGTTGAGTTGTTATTCTACTTGTTTCAGCTGTAGTTGTGGTCTGGTCAGTTGTAGTTGTTGGTTCAGCTGTAGTTGTGGTTTGGTCAGCTGTAGTTGGGGTTGGCTCAGCTGTAGTTGTGGGTTGTTGAGTAGTTATTCTAGTTGTTTCAGCTACAGTTGTGGTCTGGTCAGTTGTAGTTGTTGTTGGTTCAGCTGTAGTTGTGGTTTGGTCAGCTGTAGGAGTTGGTTTGGCTGTAGCTGTGGTTTGGTAAGCTGTAGTTGTGGTTGGTTCAGCTGTAGTTATGTACTGTATAGGTATTGTAGTTGTGATAGGTTCATCTGTAGTAGTGGTTCGTTTAGCTGTACTTGTGGTTACGTCAGCTGTATTTGGGGTTGGTTCAGCTGTAGTTGTGGTTTGGTCAGCTGTAGTTGTTGGATCAGCTGCAGTTGTGGTTTGGTCAACTGTAGGAGTTGGTTCAGCTATTGTTGTGGTTTGGTCAGCTATAGTGTTGGTTTGTTCAGCTGCAGCTGTGGGTAGGTAAGCTGTAGTTGTGGTTGGTTTGGTTGAAGTTGTGGTCATTTCAACTGTAGTGATGGCCAGGTAGCCTGTAGCTGTGGTTGGTTCACCTGTAGCTGTGTACTGTACAGGTATTGTAGTTGTGGTTGGTTCAGCTGTAGTTGTGGTCTCTACATTTATAGCTGTGGTAGGTTCAGATTTTGATGTAGTTGGTTCAGCAGTAGTTGTGGATTTTACAGTTGTGCTTGTGAAAGTTTCATCTGTAGTTGTGGAAGGTTCAAGTGTAGTTGTGGTTTGTTCAGGCGTGGTTGTGGTTGGTTCAGCTGTAATTTTGTTTGTTTCAGCTGTAGCAGTGTACTGTACAGGTATTGTAGTTGTGATTGCTTCAGCTGTAGTTGTGTACTGTACAGGTATTGTAGTTGTGGTTGGTTCATCTGTAGTTGTGGTCCCTTCAACTTTAGTTGTGGCCAGGTCACCTGTAGTTGTGGTTGTTACAGCTGTAGTAGTGGTTTGGTCATTTGTAGTAGTTGGCTCAGCTGTAGTTGTGGTTGGTTCAGCTGTAGTTGTGGTTGTTTCAGCTGTAGTTGTGGGTAATTGAGTTGTTATTCTAGTTATTTCAGCTGTAGTTGTGGTTTGGTCAGCTTTAGTATTTGTTTCAGCTGTGGCTGTGGTTAGGTAAGCTGTAGTTGTTGTTGGTTCAGCTGTAGCTGTGTACTGTACAGGTATTGTACTTGTGGTCTGTACAGTTATAATTGCGGTAGATTCAGATGTATTTGTGGTTGGTTTAGTTGTAGTTGTGGTCCCTTCAACTGTAGTCGAGGCCAGGTCACCTGTAGTTGGGCTTGGTTCAAGCGGGGTTGTGATTGGTTCAGCTGTGGTTGTGGTTGGTTCTGCTGTACTTGTGGTTACGTCAGCTGTAGTTGTGGTTGGTTCAGTTGTAGTTGTGGTCTGTACAGTTATAGTTGTGGTAGATTCAGATGTAGTTGTGGTTGGTTCGGTTGAAGTTGTGGTCCCTTCAACTGTAGTCGTGGCCAGGTCACCTGTAGTTGTGGTTGTTTCAGTTGTAGGAGTGGTTGGTTCCGCTGTAGTTGTGGTTATGTCAGCTGTAGTTGTGGTTGGTTCAGCTGTAGTTGTGGTTGGTTCAGCTGTAGTTGTGGTTCGTTCGGTTGAAGTTGTGGTCCTTTCAACTGTAGTCGTGGCCAGGTCACCTGTAGTTGTGGTTTTTTCAGCTGTAGTTGTGGGTTGTTGAGATGTTATTCTAGTTGTTACAACTGCAGTTGTGGTCTGGTCAGTTGTAGTAATTGGTTCAGCTATAGTTGTGGTTAGGTAAGCTGTAGTTGTGGTTGCTTCAGCTGTAGTTGTGTACTGTACAGGTATTGTAGTTGTGTTTGGTTCAGCTGTAGTTGTGGTCCCTTCAAATTTAGTTGTGGCCAGGTCACCTGTAGTTGTGGTTGCTTCAGCTGTAGTTGTGTACTGTACAGGTATTGTAGTTGTGTTTGGTTCAGCTGTAGTTGTGGTCCCTTCAAATTTAGTTGTGGCCAGGTCACCTGTAGTTGTGGTTGGTTCAGCTGTAGTTGTGGTTGTTTCAGCTGTAGTTGTGGTTTGGTCAGCTGTAGTTGTTGGTTCAGCTGTAGTTGTGGTTTGGTCAGCTGTAGTAGTTGGTTCAGCTGTAGCTGTGGTTAGGTAAGCTGCAGTTTTGGTTTCTTCAGCTGTAGTTGTGTACTGTACAGGTATTGTAGTTGTAGTCTGTTCAGTTATAATTGCGGTAGAATCAGATGTATTTGTGGTGGGTTTAGTTGTAGTTGTGGTCCCTTCAACTGTAGTCGTGGCCAGGTCACCTGTAGTTGTGGTTGGTTCAGGCGGGGTTGTGGTTGGTTCAGCTGTAGTTGTGGTTGGTTCCGCTGTAGTTGTGGTTACGTCAGCTGTAGTTGTGGTTGGTTCAGCTGTAGTTGTGGTTGGTTCGGTTGAAGTTGTGGTAACTTCAACTGTAGTCATGGCCAAGTCACCTGTAGTTGTGGTTGTTTCAGCTGTAGTTGTGGGTTGTTGAGATGTTATTCTAGTTGATTCAACTGCAGTCGTGGTCTGGTCAGTTGTAGTTGTTGGTTCAGCTGTAGTTGTGGTTTGGTCAGTTGTAGTAGTTAGTTCAGCTGTAGTTGTGGTTATGTAAGCTGTAGTTGTGGTTGGTTCAGCTGTAGTTATGTACTGTATAGGTATTGTAGTTGTGATAGGTTCATCTGTAGTAGTGGTTCGTTTAGCTGTACTTGTGGTTACGTCAGCTGTATTTGGGGTTGGTTCAGCTGTAGTTGTGGTTTGGTCAGCTGTAGGAGTTGGTTTGGCTGTAGCTGTGGTTTGGTAAGCTGTAGTTGTGGTTGGTTCAGCTGTAGTTATGTACTGTATAGGTATTGTAGTTGTGATAGGTTCATCTGTAGTAGTGGTTCGTTTAGCTGTACTTGTGGTTACGTCAGCTGTATTTGGGGTTGGTTCAGCTGTAGTTGTGGTTTGGTCAGCTGTAGTTGTTGGATCAGCTGCAGTTGTGGTTTGGTCAACTGTAGGAGTTGGTTCAGCTATTGTTGTGGTTTGGTCAGCTATAGTGTTGGTTTGTTCAGCTGCAGCTGTGGGTAGGTAAGCTGTAGTTGTGGTTGGTTTGGTTGAAGTTGTGGTCATTTCAACTGTAGTGATGGCCAGGTAGCCTGTAGCTGTGGTTGGTTCACCTGTAGCTGTGTACTGTAAAGGTATTGTAGTTGTGGGTACTTCAGCTGTAGTTGTGTACTGTACAGGTATTGTAGTTGTGTTTGGTTCAGCTGTAGTTGTGGTTTGGTCATCTGTAGTTGTGGTGTGGTCAGTTGTAGTTGTTGGTTCAGCTGTAGTTGTGGTTTGTTCAGGTGTGGTTGTGGTTGGTTCAGCTGTAGTTGTGGTCTGTACAGTTATAGTTGTGGTAGATTCAGATGTAGTTGTGGTTGGTTGGGTTGAAGTTGTGGTCCCTTCAACTGTAGTTGTGGCCAAGTCACCTGTAGTTGTGGTTGTTTCAGCTGTAGTAGTGGTTGGTTCCGCTGTAGTTGTGGTTACGTCAGCTGTAGTTGTGGTCTGGTCAGCTGTAGTTGTGGTTTGGTCAGCTGTAGTAGTTGGTTCAGCTGTGGCTGTGGTCAGGTAAGCTGTAGTTGTGGTCTGTACAGTTATAGTTGTGGTAGATTCAGATGTAGTTGTAGTTGGTTCGGTTGAGGTTGTGGTCCCTTCAACTGTAGTCGTGGCCAGGTCACCTGTAGTTGTGGTTGTTTCAGCTGTAGGAGTGGTTGGTTTCGCTGTAGTTGTGGGTATGTCAGCTGTAGTTGTGGTTGGTTTAGTTGTAGTTGTGGTCCCTTCAACTGTAGTCGAGGCCAGGTCACCTGTAGTTGTGGTTGGTTCAGGCGGGGTTGTGATTGGTTCAGCTGTGGTTGTGGTTGGTTCTGCTGTAGTTGTGGTTACGTCAGCTGTAGTTGTGGTTGGTTCAGTTGTAGTTGTGGTCTGTACAGTTATAGTTGTGGTAGATTCAGATGTAGTTGTGGTTGGTTCGGTTGAAGTTGTGGTCCCTTCAACTGTAGTCGTGGCCAGGTCACCTGTAGTTGTGGTTGTTTCAGTTGTAGGAGTGGTTGGTTCCGCTGTAGTTGTGGTTATGTCAGCTGTAGTTGTGGTTGGTTCAGCTGTAGTTGTGGTTGGTTCAGCTGTAGTTGTGGTTCGTTCGGTTGAAGTTGTGGTCCTTTCAACTGTAGTCGTGGCCAGGTCACCTGTAGTTGTGGTTTTTTCAGCTGTAGTTGTGGGTTGTTGAGATGTTATTCTAGTTGTTACAACTGCAGTTGTGGTCTGGTCAGTTGTAGTAATTGGTTCAGCTATAGTTGTGGTTAGGTAAGCTGTAGTTGTGGTTGCTTCAGCTGTAGTTGTGTACTGTACAGGTATTGTAGTTGTGTTTGGTTCAGCTGTAGTTGTGGTCCCTTCAAATTTAGTTGTGGCCAGGTCACCTGTAGTTGTGGTTGCTTCAGCTGTAGTTGTGTACTGTACAGGTATTGTAGTTGTGTTTGGTTCAGCTGTAGTTGTGGTCCCTTCAAATTTAGTTGTGGCCAGGTCACCTGTAGTTGTGGTTGGTTCAGCTGTAGTTGTGGTTGTTTCAGCTGTAGTTGTGGTTTGGTCAGCTGTAGTTGTTGGTTCAGCTGTAGTTGTGGTTTGGTCAGCTGTAGTAGTTGGTTCAGCTGTAGCTGTGGTTAGGTAAGCTGCAGTTTTGGTTTCTTCAGCTGTAGTTGTGTACTGTACAGGTATTGTAGTTGTAGTCTGTTCAGTTATAATTGCGGTAGAATCAGATGTATTTGTGGTGGGTTTAGTTGTAGTTGTGGTCCCTTCAACTGTAGTCGTGGCCAGGTCACCTGTAGTTGTGGTTGGTTCAGGCGGGGTTGTGGTTGGTTCAGCTGTAGTTGTGGTTGGTTCCGCTGTAGTTGTGGTTACGTCAGCTGTAGTTGTGGTTGGTTCAGCTGTAGTTGTGGTTGGTTCGGTTGAAGTTGTGGTAACTTCAACTGTAGTCATGGCCAAGTCACCTGTAGTTGTGGTTGTTTCAGCTGTAGTTGTGGGTTGTTGAGATGTTATTCTAGTTGATTCAACTGCAGTCGTGGTCTGGTCAGTTGTAGTTGTTGGTTCAGCTGTAGTTGTGGTTTGGTCAGTTGTAGTAGTTAGTTCAGCTGTAGTTGTGGTTATGTAAGCTGTAGTTGTGGTTGCTTCAGCTGTAGTTGTGTACTGTAAAGGTATTGTAGTTGTGGGTACTTCAGCTGTAGTTGTGTACTGTACAGGTATTGTAGTTGTGTTTGGTTCAGCTGTAGTTGTGGTTTGGTCATCTGTAGTTGTGGTGTGGTCAGTTGTAGTTGTTGGTTCAGCTGTAGTTGTGGTTTGTTCAGGTGTGGTTGTGGTTGGTTCAGCTGTAGTTGTGGTCTGTACAGTTATAGTTGTGGTAGATTCAGATGTAGTTGTGGTTGGTTGGGTTGAAGTTGTGGTCCCTTCAACTGTAGTTGTGGCCAAGTCACCTGTAGTTGTGGTTGTTTCAGCTGTAGTAGTGGTTGGTTCCGCTGTAGTTGTGGTTACGTCAGCTGTAGTTGTGGTCTGGTCAGCTGTAGTTGTGGTTTGGTCAGCTGTAGTAGTTGGTTCAGCTGTGGCTGTGGTCAGGTAAGCTGTAGTTGTGGTCTGTACAGTTATAGTTGTGGTAGATTCAGATGTAGTTGTAGTTGGTTCGGTTGAGGTTGTGGTCCCTTCAACTGTAGTCGTGGCCAGGTCACCTGTAGTTGTGGTTGTTTCAGCTGTAGGAGTGGTTGGTTTCGCTGTAGTTGTGGGTATGTCAGCTGTAGTTGTGGTTGGTTTAGTTGTAGTTGTGGTCCCTTCAACTGTAGTCGAGGCCAGGTCACCTGTAGTTGTGGTTGGTTCAGGCGGGGTTGTGATTGGTTCAGCTGTGGTTGTGGTTGGTTCTGCTGTAGTTGTGGTTACGTCAGCTGTAGTTGTGGTTGGTTCAGTTGTAGTTGTGGTCTGTACAGTTATAGTTGTGGTAGATTCAGATGTAGTTGTGGTTGGTTCGGTTGAAGTTGTGGTCCCTTCAACTGTAGTCGTGGCCAGGTCACCTGTAGTTGTGGTTGTTTCAGTTGTAGGAGTGGTTGGTTCCGCTGTAGTTGTGGTTATGTCAGCTGTAGTTGTGGTTGGTTCAGCTGTAGTTGTGGTTGGTTCAGCTGTAGTTGTGGTTGGTTCGGTTGAAGTTGTGGTCCCTTCAACTGTAGTCGTGGCCAGGTCACCTGTAGTTGTGGTTTTTTCAGCTGTAGTTGTGGGTTGTTGAGATGTTATTCTAGTTGTTACAACTGCAGTTGTGGTCTGGTCAGTTGTAGTAATTGGTTCAGCTGTAGTTGTGGTTAGGTAAGCTGTAGTTGTGGTTGCTTCAGCTGTAGTTGTGTACTGTACAGGTATTGTAGTTGTGTTTGGTTCAGCTGTAGTTGTGGTCCCTTCGAATTTAATTGTGGCCAGGTCACCTGTAGTTGTGGTTGTTTCAGCTGTAGTTGTGGTTGATTCAGCTATAGTTGTGGGTTGTTGAGTTGTTAATCTAGTTGTTTCAGCTGTAGTTGTGGTTTGGTCAGCTGTAGTTGTTGGTTCAGCTGTAGTTGTGGTTTGGTCAGCTGTAGTAGTTGGTTCAGCTGTAGCTGTGGTTAGGTAAGCTGCAGTTTTGGTTTCTTCAGCTGTAGTTGTGTACTGTACAGGTATTGTAGTTGTAGTCTGTTCAGTTATAATTGCGGTAGAATCAGATGTATTTGTGGTGGGTTTAGTTGTAGTTGTGGTCCCTTCAACTGTAGTCGTGGCCAGGTCACCTGTAGTTGTGGTTGGTTCAGGTGGGGTTGTGGTTGGTTCAGCTGTAGTTGTGGTTGGTTCCGCTGTAGTTGTGGTTACGTCAGCTGTAGTTGTGGTTGGTTCAGCTGTAGTTGTGGTTGGTTCGGTTGAAGTTGTGGTAACTTCAACTGTAGTCATGGCCAAGTCACCTGTAGTTGTGGTTGTTTCAGCTGTAGTTGTGGGTTGTTGAGATGTTATTCTAGTTGATTCAACTGCAGTCGTGGTCTGGTCAGTTGTAGTTGTTGGTTCAGCTGTAGTTGTGGTTTGGTCAGTTGTAGTAGTTAGTTCAGCTGTAGTTGTGGTTATGTAAGCTGTAGTTGTGGTTGCTTCAGCTGTAGTTGTGTACTGTACAGGTATTGTAGTTGTGGGTACTTCAGCTGTAGTTGTGTACTGTACAGGTATTGTAGTTGTGTTTGGTTCAGCTGTAGTTGTGGTTTGGTCATCTGTAGTTGTGGTGTGGTCAGTTGTAGTTGTTGGTTCAGCTGTAGTTGTGCTTTGTTCAGGTGTGGTTGTGGTTGGTTCAGCTGTAGTTGTGGTCTGTACAGTTATAGTTGTGGTAGATTCAGATTTAGTTGTGGTTGGTTGGGTTGAAGTTGTGGTCCCTTCAACTGTAGTTGTGGCCAGGTCACCTGTAGTTGTGGTTGTTTCAGCTGTAGTAGTGGTTGGTTCCGCTGTAGTTGTGGTTACGTCAGCTGTAGTTGTGGTCTGGTCAGCTGTAGTTGTGGTTTGGTCAGCTGTAGTAGTTGGTTCAGCTGTGGCTGTGGTCAGGTAAGCTGTAGTTGTGGTCTGTACAGTTATAGTTGTGGTAGATTCAGATGTAGTTGTAGTTGGTTCGGTTGAGGTTGTGGTCCCTTCAACTGTAGTCGTGGCCAGGTCACCTGTAGTTGTGGTTGTTTCAGCTGTAGGAGTGGTTGGTTTCGCTGTAGTTGTGGGTATGTCAGCTGTAGTTGTGGTTGGTTTAGTTGTAGTTGTGGTCCCTTCAACTGTAGTCGAGGCCAGGTCACCTGTAGTTGTGGTTGGTTCAGGCGGGGTTGTGATTGGTTCAGCTGTGGTTGTGGTTGGTTCTGCTGTAGTTGTGGTTACGTCAGCTGTAGTTGTGGTTGGTTCAGTTGTAGTTGTGGTCTGTACAGTTATAGTTGTGGTAGATTCAGATGTAGTTGTGGTTGGTTCGGTTGAAGTTGTGGTCCCTTCAACTGTAGTCGTGTCCAGGTCACCTGTAGTTGTGGTTGTTTCAGTTGTAGGAGTGGTTGGTTCCACTGTAGTTGTGGTTATGTCAGCTGTAGTTGTGGTTGGTTCAGCTGTAGTTGTGGTTGGTTCAGCTGTAGTTGCGGTTGGTTCGGTTGAAGTTGTGGTCCCTTCAACTGTAGTCGTGGCCAGGTCACCTGTAGTTGTGGTTTTTTCAGCTGTAGTTGTGGGTTGTTGAGATGTTATTCTAGTTGTTACAACTGCAGTTGTGGTCTGGTCAGTTGTAGTAATTGGTTCAGCTGTAGTTGTGGTTAGGTAAGCTGTAGTTGTGGTTGCTTCAGCTGTAGTTGTGTACTGTACAGGTATTGTAGTTGTGTTTGGTTCAGCTGTAGTTGTGGTCCCTTCAAATTTAATTGTGGCCAGGTCACCTGTAGTTGTGGTTGTTTCAGGCGGGGTTGTGATTGGTTCAGCTGTGGTTGTGGTTGGTTCTGCTGTAGTTGTGGTTACGTCAGCTGTAGTTGTGGTTGGTTCAGTTGTAGTTGTGGTCTGTACAGTTATAGTTGTGGTAGATTCACATGTAGTTGTGGTTGGTTCGGTTGAAGTTGTGGTCCCTTCAACTGTAGTCGTGGCCAGGTCACCTGTAGTTGTGGTTTTTTCAGCTGTAGTTGTGGGTTGTTGAGATGTTATTCTAGTTGTTACAACTGCAGTTGTGGTCTGGTCAGTTGTAGTAATTGGTTCAGCTGTAGTTGTGGTTAGGTAAGCTGTAGTTGTGGTTGCTTCAGCTGTAGTTGTGTACTGTACAGGTATTGTAGTTGTGTTTGGTTCAGCTGTAGTTGTGGTCCCTTCGAATTTAATTGTGGCCAGGTCACCTGTAGTTGTGGTTGTTTCAGCTGTAGTTGTGGTTGATTCAGCTATAGTTGTGGGTTGTTGAGTTGTTAATCTAGTTGTTTCAGCTGTAGTTGTGGTTTGGTCAGCTGTAGTTGTTGGTTCAGCTGTAGTTGTGGTTTGGTCAGCTGTAGTAGTTGGTTCAGCTGTAGCTGTGGTTAGGTAAGCTGCAGTTTTGGTTTCTTCAGCTGTAGTTGTGTACTGTACAGGTATTGTAGTTGTAGTCTGTTCAGTTATAATTGCGGTAGAATCAGATGTATTTGTGGTGGGTTTAGTTGTAGTTGTGGTCCCTTCAACTGTAGTCGTGGCCAGGTCACCTGTAGTTGTGGTTGGTTCAGGCGGGGTTGTGGTTGGTTCAGCTGTAGTTGTGGTTGGTTCCGCTGTAGTTGTGGTTACGTCAGCTGTAGTTGTGGTTGGTTCAGCTGTAGTTGTGGTTGGTTCGGTTGAAGTTGTGGTAACTTCAACTGTAGTCATGGCCAAGTCACCTGTAGTTGTGGTTGTTTCAGCTGTAGTTGTGGGTTGTTGAGATGTTATTCTAGTTGATTCAACTGCAGTCGTGGTCTGGTCAGTTGTAGTTGTTGGTTCAGCTGTAGTTGTGGTTTTGTCAGTTGTAGTAGTTAGTTCAGCTGTAGTTGTGGTTATGTAAGCTGTAGTTGTGGTTGCTTCAGCTGTAGTTGTGTACTGTACAGGTATTGTAGTTGTGGATACTTCAGCTGTAGTTGTGTACTGTACAGGTATTGTAGTTGTGTTTGGTTCAGCTGTAGTTGTGGTTTGGTCATCTGTAGTTGTGGTGTGGTCAGTTGTAGTTGTTGGTTCAGCTGTAGTTGTGCTTTGTTCAGGTGTGGTTGTGGTTGGTTCAGCTGTAGTTGTGGTTTGTACAGTTATAGTTGTGGTAGATTCAGATGTAGTTGTGGTTGGTTGGGTTGAAGTTGTGGTCCCTTCAACTGTAGTTGTGGCCAGGTCAACTGTAGTTGTGGTTGTTTCAGCTGTAGTAGTGGTTGGTTCCGCTGTAGTTGTGGTTACGTCAGCTGTAGTTGTGGTCTGGTCAGCTGTAGTTGTGGTTTGGTCAGCTGTAGTAGTTGGTTCAGCTGTGGCTGTGGTCAGGTAAGCTGTAGTTGTGGTCTGTACAGTTATAGTTGTGGTAGATTCAGATGTAGTTGTAGTTGGTTCGGTTGAGGTTGTGGTCCCTTCAACTGTAGTCGTGGCCAGGTCACCTGTAGTTGTGGTTGTTTCAGCTGTAGGAGTGGTTGGTTTCGCTGTAGTTGTGGGTATGTCAGCTGTAGTTGTGGTTGGTTTAGTTGTAGTTGTGGTCCCTTCAACTGTAGTCGAGGCCAGGTCACCTGTAGTTGTGGTTGGTTCAGGCGGGGTTGTGATTGGTTCAGCTGTGGTTGTGGTTGGTTCTGCTGTAGTTGTGGTTACGTCAGCTGTAGTTGTGGTTGGTTCAGTTGTAGTTGTGGTCTGTACAGTTATAGTTGTGGTAGATTCACATGTAGTTGTGGTTGGTTCGGTTGAAGTTGTGGTCCCTTCAACTGTAGTCGTGGCCAGGTCACCTGTAGTTGTGGTTGTTTCAGTTGTAGGAGTGGTTGGTTCCGCTGTAGTTGTGGTTATGTCAGCTGTAGTTGTGGTTGGTTCAGCTGTAGTTGTGGTTGGTTCAGCTGTAGTTGTGGTTGGTTCGGTTGAAGTTGTGGTAACTTCAACTGTAGTCGTGGCCAGGTCACCTGTAGTTGTGGTTTTTTCAGCTGTAGTTGTGGGTTGTTGAGATGTTATTCTAGTTGTTACAACTGCAGTTGTGGTCTGGTCAGTTGTAGTAATTGGTTCAGCTGTAGTTGTGGTTAGGTAAGCTGTAGTTGTGGTTGCTTCAGCTGTAGTTGTGTACTGTACAGGTATTGTAGTTGTGTTTGGTTCAGCTGTAGTTGTGGTCCCTTCAAATTTAATTGTGGCCAGGTCACCTGTAGTTGTGGTTGTTTCAGCTGTAGTTGTGGTTGATTCAGCTATAGTTGTGGGTTGTTGAGTTGTTAATCTAGTTGTTTCAGCTGTAGTTGTGGTTTGGTCAGCTGTAGTTGTTGGTTCAGCTGTAGTTGTGGTTTGGTCAGCTGTAGTAGTTGGTTCAGCTGTAGCTGTGGTTAGGTAAGCTGCAGTTTCGGTTTCTTCAGCTGTAGTTGTGTACTGTACAGGTATTGTAGTTGTAGTCTGTTCAGTTATAATTGCGGTAGAATCAGATGTATTTGTGGTTGGTTTAGTTGTAGTTGTGGTCCCTTCAACTGTAGTCGTGGCCAAGTCACCTGTAGTTGTGGTTGGTTCAGGCGGGGTTGTGGTTGGTTCAGCTGTAGTTGTGGTTGGTTCCGCTGTAGTTGTGGTTACGTCAGCTGTAGTTGTGGTTGGTTCGGTTGAAGTTGTGGTAACTTCAACTGTAGTCATGGCCAGGTCACCTGTAGTTGTGGTTGTTTCAGCTGTAGTTGTGGGTTGTTTAGATGTTATTCTAGTTGATTCAACTGCAGTCGTGGTCTGGTCAGTTGTAGTTGTTGGTTCCGCTGTAGTTGTGGTTTGGTCAGTTTTAGTAGTTAGTTCAGCTGTAGTTGTGGTTACGTAAGCTGTAGTTGTGGTTGCTTCAGCTGTAGTTGTGTACTGTACAGGTATTGTAGTTGTGGGTACTTCAGCTGTAGTTGTGTACTGTACAGGTATTGTAGTTGTGTTTGGTTCAGCTGTAGTTGTGGTTTGGTCATCTGTAGTTGTGGTGTGGTCAGTTGTAGTTGTTGGTTCAGCTGTAGTTGTGGTTGGTTCAGTTGTAGTTGTGGTCTGTACAGTTATAGTTGTGGTAGATTCAGATGTAGTTGTGGTTGGTTGGGTTGAAGTTGTGGTCCCTTCAACTGTAGTTGTGGCCAGGTCACCTGTAGTTGTGGTTGTTTCAGCTGTAGTAGTGGTTGGTTCCGCTGTACTTGTGGTTACGTCAGCTGTAGTTGTGGTCTGGTCAGCTGTAGTTGTGGTTTGGTCAGCTGTAGTAGTTGGTTCAGCTGTGGCTGTGGTCAGGTAAGCTGTAGTTGTGTACTGTACAGGTATTGTAGTTGTGGTTGCTTCATCTGTAGTTGTGTACTGTACAGGTATTGTAGTTGTGGTTTGTTCAGGTGTGGTTGTGGTTGGTTCAGCTGTAGTTGAAGTCTGTACAGCTATAGTTGTGGTAGATTCAGATGTAGTTGTGGCCAGGTCACCTGTAGTTGTGGTTACGTCAGCTGTAGTTGTGGTTTGGTCAGCTGTAGTTGTTGGTTCAGCTGTAGTTGTGGTTTGGTCAGCTGTAGTAGTGGTTACGTCAGCTGTAGTTGTGGTCTGGTCAGCTGTAGTTGTTGGTTCAGCTGTAGTTGTGGTTTCGTCAGCTGTAGTAGTTGGTTCAGCTGTGGCTGTGGTCAAGTAAGCTGTAGTTGTGGTTTGGTCACCTGTAGTTGTGGTTGTTTCAGCTGTAGTTGTGGGTTGTTGAGATGTTATTCTAGTTGATTCAACTGCAGTCGTGGTCTGGTCAGTTGTAGTTGTTGGTTCAGCTGTAGTTGTGGTTTGGTCAGTTGTAGTAGTTAGTTCAGCTGTAGTTGTGGTTACGTGAGCTGTAGTTGTGGTTGCTTCAGCTGTAGTTGTGTACTCTACAGGTATTGTAGTTGTGGGTACTTCAGCTGTAGTTGTGTACTGTACAGGTATTGTAGTTGTGTTTGGTTCAGCTGTAGTTGTGGTTTGGTCATCTGTAGTTGTGGTGTGGTCAGTTGTAGTTGTTGGTTCAACTGTAGTTGTGGTTGGTTCAGCTGT
The DNA here is from genome assembly GCF_017639745.1 of Melanotaenia boesemani. Taxonomy (NCBI): domain Eukaryota; kingdom Metazoa; phylum Chordata; class Actinopteri; order Atheriniformes; family Melanotaeniidae; genus Melanotaenia; species Melanotaenia boesemani. The sequence continues at coordinate 19,708,164 of NC_055696.1, read as the reverse complement.
AGTTGTGTACTGTACAGGTATTGTAGTTGTGGTTTGTTCAGGTGTGGTTGTGGTTGGTTCAGCTGTAGTTGTGGTCTGTACAATTATAGTTGTGGTAGATTCAGATGTAGTTGTGGTTGGTTGGGTTGAAGTTGTGGTCCCTTCAACTGTAGTTGTGGCTAGGTCACCTGTAGTTGTGGTTGTTTCAGCTGTAGTAGTGGTTGGTTCAGCTGTAGTTGTGGTTACGTCAGCTGTAGTTGTGGTCTGGTCAGCTGTAGTTGTGGTTTGGTCAGCTGTAGTAGTTGGTTCAGCTGTGGCTGTGGTCAAGTAAGCTGTAGTTGTGTACTGTACAGGTATTGTAGTTGTGGTTGCTTCATCTGTAGTTGTGTACTGTACAGGTATTGTAGTTGTGGTTTGTTCAGGTGTGGTTGTGGTTGGTTCAGCTGTAGTTGAAGTTTGTACAGCTATAGTTGTGGTAGATTCAGATGTAGTTGTGGCCAGGTCACCTGTAGTTGTGGTTACGTCAGCTGTAGTTGTGGTTGGTTCAGCTGTAGTTGTGGTTGGCTCGGTTGAAGTTGTGGTAACTTCAACTGTAGTCGTGGCCAGGTCACCTGTAGTTGTGGTTGTTTCAGCTGTAGTTGTGGGTTGTTGAGATGTTATTCTAGTTGTTTCAACTGCAGTTGTGGTCATGTCAGTTGTAGTAATTGGTTCAGCTGTAGTTGTGGTTAGGTATGCTGTAGTTGTGGTTGCGTCAGCTGTAGTTGTGTACTGTACAGGTATTGTAGTTGTGGTTGGTTCAGCTGTAGTTGTGGTCCCTTCAACTTTAGTTGTGGCCAGGTCACCTGTAGTTGTGGTTGGTTCAGCTGTAGTTGTGGTTGATTCAGCTATAGTTGTGGGTTGTTGAGTTGTTAATCTAGTTGTTTCAGCTGTAGTTGTGGTTTGGTCAGCTGTAGTTGTTGGTTCAGCTGTAGTTGTGGTTTGGTCAGCTGTAGTAGTTGGTTCAGCTGTAGCTGTGGTTAGGTAAGCTGCAGTTTCGGTTTCTTCAGCTGTAGTTGTGTACTGTACAGGTATTGTAGTTGTAGTCTGTTCAGTTATAATTGCGGTAGAATCAGATGTATTTGTGGTTGGTTTAGTTGTAGTTGTGGTCCCTTCAACTGTAGTCGTGGCCAAGTCACCTGTAGTTGTGGTTGGTTCAGGCGGGGTTGTGGTTGGTTCAGCTGTAGTTGTGGTTGGTTCCGCTGTAGTTGTGGTTACGTCAGCTGTAGTTGTGGTTGGTTCGGTTGAAGTTGTGGTAACTTCAACTGTAGTCATGGCCAGGTCACCTGTAGTTGTGGTTGTTTCAGCTGTAGTTGTGGGTTGTTTAGATGTTATTCTAGTTGATTCAACTGCAGTCGTGGTCTGGTCAGTTGTAGTTGTTGGTTCCGCTGTAGTTGTGGTTTGGTCAGTTTTAGTAGTTAGTTCAGCTGTAGTTGTGGTTACGTAAGCTGTAGTTGTGGTTGCTTCAGCTGTAGTTGTGTACTGTACAGGTATTGTAGTTGTGGGTACTTCAGCTGTAGTTGTGTACTGTACAGGTATTGTAGTTGTGTTTGGTTCAGCTGTAGTTGTGGTTTGGTCATCTGTAGTTGTGGTGTGGTCAGTTGTAGTTGTTGGTTCAGCTGTAGTTGTGGTTGGTTCAGTTGTAGTTGTGGTCTGTACAGTTATAGTTGTGGTAGATTCAGATGTAGTTGTGGTTGGTTGGGTTGAAGTTGTGGTCCCTTCAACTGTAGTTGTGGCCAGGTCACCTGTAGTTGTGGTTGTTTCAGCTGTAGTAGTGGTTGGTTCCGCTGTACTTGTGGTTACGTCAGCTGTAGTTGTGGTCTGGTCAGCTGTAGTTGTGGTTTGGTCAGCTGTAGTAGTTGGTTCAGCTGTGGCTGTGGTCAGGTAAGCTGTAGTTGTGTACTGTACAGGTATTGTAGTTGTGGTTGCTTCATCTGTAGTTGTGTACTGTACAGGTATTGTAGTTGTGGTTTGTTCAGGTGTGGTTGTGGTTGGTTCAGCTGTAGTTGAAGTCTGTACAGCTATAGTTGTGGTAGATTCAGATGTAGTTGTGGCCAGGTCACCTGTAGTTGTGGTTACGTCAGCTGTAGTTGTGGTTTGGTCAGCTGTAGTTGTTGGTTCAGCTGTAGTTGTGGTTTGGTCAGCTGTAGTAGTGGTTACGTCAGCTGTAGTTGTGGTCTGGTCAGCTGTAGTTGTTGGTTCAGCTGTAGTTGTGGTTTCGTCAGCTGTAGTAGTTGGTTCAGCTGTGGCTGTGGTCAAGTAAGCTGTAGTTGTGGTTTGGTCACCTGTAGTTGTGGTTGTTTCAGCTGTAGTTGTGGGTTGTTGAGATGTTATTCTAGTTGATTCAACTGCAGTCGTGGTCTGGTCAGTTGTAGTTGTTGGTTCAGCTGTAGTTGTGGTTTGGTCAGTTGTAGTAGTTAGTTCAGCTGTAGTTGTGGTTACGTGAGCTGTAGTTGTGGTTGCTTCAGCTGTAGTTGTGTACTCTACAGGTATTGTAGTTGTGGGTACTTCAGCTGTAGTTGTGTACTGTACAGGTATTGTAGTTGTGTTTGGTTCAGCTGTAGTTGTGGTTTGGTCATCTGTAGTTGTGGTGTGGTCAGTTGTAGTTGTTGGTTCAACTGTAGTTGTGGTTGGTTCAGCTGTAGTTGTGTACTGTACAGGTATTGTAGTTGTGGTTTGTTCAGGTGTGGTTGTGGTTGGTTCAGCTGTAGTTGTGGTCTGTACAATTATAGTTGTGGTAGATTCAGATGTAGTTGTGGTTGGTTGGGTTGAAGTTGTGGTCCCTTCAACTGTAGTTGTGGCTAGGTCACCTGTAGTTGTGGTTGTTTCAGCTGTAGTAGTGGTTGGTTCAGCTGTAGTTGTGGTTACGTCAGCTGTAGTTGTGGTCTGGTCAGCTGTAGTTGTGGTTTGGTCAGCTGTAGTAGTTGGTTCAGCTGTGGCTGTGGTCAAGTAAGCTGTAGTTGTGTACTGTACAGGTATTGTAGTTGTGGTTGCTTCATCTGTAGTTGTGTACTGTACAGGTATTGTAGTTGTGGTTTGTTCAGGTGTGGTTGTGGTTGGTTCAGCTGTAGTTGAAGTTTGTACAGCTATAGTTGTGGTAGATTCAGATGTAGTTGTGGCCAGGTCACCTGTAGTTGTGGTTACGTCAGCTGTAGTTGTGGTTGGTTCAGCTGTAGTTGTGGTTGGCTCGGTTGAAGTTGTGGTAACTTCAACTGTAGTCGTGGCCAGGTCACCTGTAGTTGTGGTTGTTTCAGCTGTAGTTGTGGGTTGTTGAGATGTTATTCTAGTTGTTTCAACTGCAGTTGTGGTCATGTCAGTTGTAGTAATTGGTTCAGCTGTAGTTGTGGTTAGGTATGCTGTAGTTGTGGTTGCGTCAGCTGTAGTTGTGTACTGTACAGGTATTGTAGTTGTGGTTGGTTCAGCTGTAGTTGTGGTCCCTTCAACTTTAGTTGTGGCCAGGTCACCTGTAGTTGTGGTTGGTTCAGCTGTAGTTGTGGTTGATTCCGCTGTAGTTGTGGGTTGTTGAGTTGTTATTCTAGTTGTTTCAGCTGTAGTTGTGGTTTGGTCAGCTGTAGTTGTTGGTTTAGCTGTAGTTGTGGTTTGGTCAGCTGTAGTAGTGGTTACGTCAGCTGTAGTTGTGGTCTGGTCAGCTGTAGTTGTTGGTTCAGCTGTAGTTGTGGTTTGGTCAGCTGTAGTAGTTGGTTCAGCTGTGGCTGTGGTCAAGTAAGCTGTAGTTGTGTACTGTACAGCTAATGTAGTTGTGGTTACTTCATCTGTAGTTGTGTACTGTACAGGTATTGTAGTTGTGGTTGGTTCAGCTGTAGTTGTGGTTGTTTCAGCTGTAGTAGTGGTTGGTTCAACTGTAGTTGTGGTTGTTTCAGCTGTATTAGTGGTTGGTTCAGCTGTAGTTGTGGTGTCTACATCTATAGCTGTGGTAGGTTCACTAATAGATGTAGTTGGTTCAGCAGTAGTTGTGGATTGTACAGTTGTACTTGTTAAAGGTTTACCTGTAGGTGTTGGTTCAGCTGTAGTTGTGGTTGGTTCAGCTGTAGTTGTGTACTGTACAGGTATTGTAGTTGTGGTTGCTTCAGCTGTAGTTGTGTACTGTACAGGTATTGTAGTTGTGGTTGCTTCAGCTGTAGATGTGGTTTGGTCAGCTGTAGTTGTGGTGTGGTCAGTTGTAGTTGTTGGTTCAGCTGTAGTTGTGGTTGCTTCAGCTGTAGTTGTGTACTGTACAGGTATTGTAGTTGTGGTTGCTTCAGCTGTAGTTGTGTACTGTATAGGTATTGTAGTTGTGGTTGGTTCAGCTGTAGTTGTGGTTTGGTCAGCTGTAGTTGTGGTGTGGTCAGTTGTAGTTGTTGGTTCAGCTGTAGTTGTGGTTACATCACCTGTAGTTGTTGTTGTTTCAGCTGTAGTTGTGGCTACATCAGCTGTAGTTGTGGTTGCTTCAGCTGTAGTTGTGTACTGTACAGGTATTGTAGTTGTGGTTGCTTCAGCTGTAGTTGTGGTTTGGTCAGCTGTAGTTGTGGTGTGGTCAGCTGTAGTTGGTTCAGCTGTAGTTGTGTACTGTACAGGTATTGTATTTGTGGTTGGTTCAGCTGTAGTTGTGGTTTGGTCAGCTGTATTTGTGGTGTGGTCAGTTGTAGTTGTTGGTTCAGCTGTAGTTGTGGTTGGTTCAGCTTTAGTTGTGGTTACATCAGCTGTAGTTGTGGTTGGTTCAGCTGTAGTTGTGGTTTGGTCAGCTGTAGTTGTGGTGTGGTCAGCTGTAGTTGTTGGTTCAGCTGTAGTTGTGGTTGCTTCAGCTGTAGTTGTGTACTGTACAGGTATTGTAGTTGTGGTTGCTTCAGCTGTAGTTGTGTACTGTACAGGTATTGTAGTTGTGGTTGCTTCAGCTGTAGTTGTGTACTGTATAGGTATTGTAGTTATGGTTGGTTCAGCTGTAGTTGTGGTTTGGTCATCTGTAGTTGTGGTGTGGTCAGTTGTAGTTGTTGGTTCAGCTGTAGTTGTGGTTACATCACCTGTAGTTGTTGTTGTTTCAGCTGTAGTTGTGGCTACATCAGCTGTAGTTGTGGTTGCTTCAGCTGTAGTTGTGTACTGTACAGGTATTGTAGTTGTGGTTGCTTCAGCTGTAGTTGTGGTTTGGTCAGCTGTAGTTGTGGTGTGGTCAGCTGTAGTTGGTTCAGCTGTAGTTGTGTACTGTACAGGTATTGTATTTGTGGTTGGTTCAGCTGTAGTTGTGGTTTGGTCAGCTGTATTTGTGGTGTGGTCAGTTGTAGTTGTTGGTTCAGCTGTAGTTGTGGTTGGTTCAGCTGTAGTTGTGGTTACATCAGCTGTAGTTGTGGTTGGTTCAGCTGTAGTTGTGGTTTGGTCAGCTGTAGTTGTGGTGTGGTCAGCTGTAGTTGTTGGTTCAGCTGTAGTTGTGGTTGCTTCAGCTGTAGTTGTGTACTGTACAGGTATTGTAGTTGTGGTTGCTTCAGCTGTAGTTGTGTACTGTATAGGTATTGTAGTTGTGGTTGGTTCAGCTGTAGTTGTGGTGTGGTCAGTTGTAGTTGTTGGTTCAGCTGTAGTTGTGGTTGGTTCAGCTGTAGTTGTGGTCTCTACATTTATAGCTGTGGTAGGTTCAGATGTTGATGTAGTTGGTTCAGCAGTAGTTGTGGATTGTAAAGTTGTACTTGTGAAAGGTTCACCTGTAGTTGTGGTTGGTTCAGCTGTAGTTGTGGTTTGTTCAGGTGTGGTTGTGGTTGGTTCAGCTGTAGTTGTGGTCTGTACAGTTATAGTTGTGGTAGATTCAGATGTAGTTGTAGTTGGTTCGGTCGAGGTTGTGGTCCCTTCAACTGTAGTCGTGGCCAGGTCACCTGTAGTTGTGGTTGTTTCAGCTGTAGTTGTGGGTTGTTGAGATGTTATTCTAGTTGTTTCAACTGCAGTTGTGGTCATGTCAGTTGTAGTTGTTGGTTCAGCTGTAGTTGTGGTTAAGTAAGCTGTAGTTGTGGTTGCTTCAGCTGTAGTTGTGTACTGTACAGGTATTGTAGTTGTGGTTGGTTCAGCTGTAGTTGTGGTTTGGTCAGCTGTAGTTGTGGTGTGGTCAGCTGTAGTTGTTGGTTCAGCTGTAGTTGTGGTTGCTTCAGCTGTAGTTGTGTACTGTACAGGTATTGAAGTTGTGGTTGCTTCAGCTGTAGTTGTGGTGTGGTCAGTTGTAGTTGTTGGTTCAGCTGTAGTTGTGGTTGGTTCAGCTGTAGTTGTATCTACATCAGCCGTAGTTGTGGTTGGTTCAGCTGTTGTTGCGTTTGGTTCATCTGTAGCTGTGTACTGTACAGGTATTGAAGTTGTGGTTGGTTCAGCCATAGTTGTGTGTTGTTGAGTTGTCATTCTAGTTGTTTCAGCTGCAGTTGTGGTCTGGTCAGTTGTAGTTGTTGGTTCAGCTGTAGTTGTGATTTGGTCAGTTGTAGTTGTGGACTGTACAAGTGTTCTAGTTGTAGTGTGATCAGCTACAGTTGTGGTTAGGTGAGCTGTAGTTGTGGACTGTTCCGCTGTAGTTGTGAAAGTTTCAATTGTTGTTGTGGTTGAATCACTTGTAGTGCCGGTCTGGTCAGTTGCAATTGTGCTTGGTTCAGCTGTGGTTGTGGTTGAAGCAGCTGTAGTTGTAGTTTCTTCAGTTGTAGTTGAGGTCAGTTCAACTGAAGTCATGGACACGTTATCTGCAGTTGTGGTTGTTTCAGCTGTAGTCGTGTGTTGTTGAGTTGTTATTGTAGTTAGTTCAGCTGTAGTTGTGGCCTGGTCAGCTGTGGTTTGTGGTTCATCTGCAGTTGTCGACTGCCCAACTGTAGTTGTGGTCTGATCAGCCATATTTGTAGTTGGTTCATCTCTGGTTGTGGTTGGTTCAGCTGTAGTTGTGGTTGTGGTTATGTCAGATGTAACTGTGTTCTGTACAGTTACAGTTGAGGTAGGTTCAGTTGTAGTTATTAACTGTCCTGTTGTTGTTGTGCTTTGGTCATCTGTCATTTTGGTTGTTCCAGTTGTAGTTGTGGTCTGATCAGCTGTAGAGGTTGTTAGTTCAGCTGTAGTTGTGGTCTGTACAGGTATTGTAGTTGTGGTTTGTTCAGCTGTCGTTGTTGTTTGTACTGTTGTTGTAGTTGTGGTTGAATCAGCTGCAGTTGTGGTTGGTGCAGGTGTAGTCATTGGGGAACCGTTACATAAACTGGTGCTACAACAGTTCGGTCCACTGCTGATAGAACCAACATTCGCCATGAAAGGTAGAGTTCCCAGATTGGCAGCTGCTACACATGTATTTGGTGTCACACAACCCAAAGCTGGATATGTTGATGATCCTTTTGTCACTGCAGATTAATAAGTACAGCTTTACATAGAGTACATCCTTCATCTTAATAGAAACCAGAACAGACTTGATCATCAATTTTTTGTGGCCTCTGACACATTTCACTTACTGTATTGAAAAGACAGAAAACAAACAACCACAAAAAGAAAAACCCTGTAGAAAAAAGCCTGTGATAAATGTTTATCTGATATGACTGAATCATTTATGTTTAATACATGTCCCTGCATAAAATCTTTCAAAGGATTTTTTCTAAAATATCAGAGTATTTTTCAGTTTTTCCTTTCTATTGATTAGGTTTACTGGCTCCTTGAACATTTCTGCCACTGTACTTTTACATACTTTCACAATGTCAAACTCACCAATTGCTTGGAAACAGTTACTCTCCTCTCCCAGGCACTGTACTGTAGAGGTGCACTGAGAAGTGGAGGGTTCACAAAAGAGACACTGCAGGCCATTAACTGCCTGAGAACCAGGAACTGAAACAACAGAACAAAACAGTTTATTTGTGCTGTGTATAAACACACCTGTTACATTAATAATTAAATAAATAAATAAACATTGGAATCAATAAATATCCCATAAAAATAAAATATAAATTAATATAATGTCCATTTTTCAATTATTTTATTTAATGACACTCAATGATTACTTTTATGTATTCATTTATGATACGAAAATCGTCTCTCCATACGTAGCAGAAAGAATGCAGAAACTGTTCTGTTTGACATCTGATGTTTTTTTCACAGAGCAAATTACACAAAGTCCACTTACATGGTAGATTTTCCGAGTTGCAGTTGCTGCTGTTGCAGCACTGAGCAGATGCTGTGACACTTTCAAAGCCAACATTTACGGAAAATGTCTGATTCCCTGTTTTTGGACACAGTGAGGATGATGCACAGTCCTTGTAGATTTGCTTGCCTGTTGTTCCGGATGAACTGGCTGGTGAAAATGCAGTTTTGTTAATGATGGAAATCATGCGTAACCTCACATTATATGTAAAGTAATTGTGTTATATATATATACACACACACACGTATGTAGGTATTTATTAGGGCTGTCAAACGATTAAAATTTTTAAGCTGATTAATCTCAGTTTTCAAATGAATTAATCACGATTAATCAACATTCGCAACTATGCCTGAAATTTGCCTGTTTTTCTCTTGGGTAAACATCAGATGCCAAATGGTCAGTAAATGCACCATGTAATGCACTTCTAAATACTGTTCTAAAACATCTCTACCATGTTCTAGATCATTATTCTGAACTAAAAGTTTTTAAAATTTAATTATAAAAATAAAAAAAACAGCAGATGTGGTGACTGAAGTTAGCAGCCAACACTGATGAAGAAACTCTGAGAAAACTGATGATATGGATAAAAACTATGGGGCTATTATTGTAGCAATATTATCTACAAATCCGTGTTGAAAGTCACAAATGCATACAGAGAGTCGTGTATCCGTATCTTAATTTGTGTGTGCACAGTTGGATTCGCAAATGTGTAAATAAATCCACAAATGTGTGATGAGATTTCTGTGTCTGTACAAGAATCTGCAAATGTGTAAAACAACTTGTGTGTAACCCGGTTTGCAAATGTGTAAAAAAATTCCACAAATCTGTATTTAAAGTTGCAAATGTGTAGACCAATCTGTAAATGCGTGCTAAGATCTGCACATGTGCAGACCGATCTGTATCCACAGAGAGACATGAATGCCTGGAGTATTTCAGCTACAAGACCCAGAAATACAGACAAATCGCTGGTTACGAGTCAAGCAGCTTCTGGATTGGCTCTCTCTACACACGTGGATTTTGCTACACTTGTTCCGTGAGAAATCCACAAATGCGTGTCAGGATTCGTATCCGTAACGCTTGGGTTTGCGTGCCCTGACCGCTGGCTCACAGGCTGCCTCACTCCGGCTGCCGTTGGTTCGCTTGCTCTGCTGCTGGCGGTAATATAATTACTGCGGTCAAGCCAGCCGCCTTTCGTTTTCGCGTAGTCAAGCCAGCCGCTCCTACATTTTCAGTGCGCACCTACCGTCAGTTTACGGTAAATGCAAGCGTACTGCTGCAAGGAAATTATTTCCGGTTCACAAAATAAAAGCACGAATTTAAATGTGTATTATCAAGTGATGTTTTAAGAAACTGATTCACGTTAACTGTAAACTATCGGGGTATACTGCTAACATTTACACTAAATAAATACCTTAGAATGTATGGAGTTGAAAACAGTTTTATCTATCTATCTATCTATCTATCTGTCTGTCTGTCTGTCTGTCTGTCTGTCTGTCTGTCTGTGCTAATAAACATATACTGAGGCCTTAAAGCAAATACTAAGTGGTGTATGTTGACCATCCTTGATAGCACTATCATTCTAGACTACTTTGGGGTCAATAGGTCACATGACCTCAAAGCTATTGAGCGAAAATGCTCATATTTACACTTTAAAAATCATTTAAAATATATTAACACCTTAATATTTTTAGATCTACTTTACTTCCAAATATATATTTTGATAGACATTTTGAGAGTGACATGTGTAAATAGTTAAATGTATATATTAACTATTTTATGGTCATTTCCTAATTCAAATTGTTATTATTACTAGTATTATTTTTATTTATTATCATTGTGTATTTATTGATGTTGTTTTTGAGGTCATTTTAATGTTAGATATCATTATCATAATTTTTTTCCCCACAATGCTTAAGTTACACATGTTGAAGAATTGTTTTTGTTTTAAAAAGGTTTGAATTTGAGATATCTGAAGTCCTTTTACTGTGTGACCACTGTATATATTGTATTTCATTTCATTATTCTATTGGTTTTTGATCAAATTTACATAACAAATGGGAGCATTTTCGGCTCAATAGCTTTGAGGTCATGTGACCTATTGACCCCAAAGCAGTCCAGAATGATAGTGCTATCAAGGATGGTCAACATACACCACTTAGTATTTGCTTTAAGGTGTTAATATATTTTAAATGATTTTTAAAGTGTAAATATGAGCATTTTCGCTCAATAGCTTTGAGGTCATGTGACCTATTGACCCCAAAGTAGTCTAGAATGATAGTGCTATCAAGGATGGTCAACATACACCACTTAGTATTTGCTTTAAGGCCTCAGTATATGTTTATTAGCACAGACAGACAGACAGACAGACAGACAGACAGATAGATAGATAGATAGATAGATAGATAGATAGATAGATAGATAGATAGATAGATAGATAGATAGATAGATAGATAGATAAAACTGTTTTCAACTCCATACATTCTAAGGTATTTATTTAGTGTAAATGTTAGCAGTATACCCCGATAGTTTACAGTTAACGTGAATCAGTTTCTTAAAACATCACTTGATAATACACATTTAAATTCGTGCTTTTATTTTGTGAACCGGAAATAATTTCCTTGCAGCAGTACGCTTGCATTTACCGTAAACTGACGGTAGGTGCGCACTGAAAATGTAGGAGCGGCTGGCTTGACTACGCGAAAACGAAAGGCGGCTGGCTTGACCGCAGTAATTATATTACCGCCAGCAACAGAGCAAGCGAACCAACGGCAGCCGGAGTGAGGCAGCCTGTGAGCCAGCGGTCAGGGCACGCAAACCCAAGCGTTACGGATACGAATCCTGACACGCATTTGTGGATTTCTCACGGAACAAGTGTAGCAAAATCCACGTGTGTAGAGAGAGCCAATCCAGAAGCTGCTTGACTCGTAACCAGCGATTTGTCTGTATTTCTGGGTCTTGTAGCTGAAATACTCCAGGCATTCATGTCTCTCTGTGGATACAGATCGGTCTGCACATGTGCAGATCTTAGCACGCATTTACAGATTGGTCTACACATTTGCAACTTTAAATACAGATTTGTGGAATTTTTTTACACATTTGCAAACCGGGTTACACACAAGTTGTTTTACACATTTGCAGATTCTTGTACAGACACAGAAATCTCATCACACATTTGTGGATTTATTTACACATTTGCGAATCCAACTGTGCACACACAAATTAAGATACGGATACACGACTCTCTGTATGCATTTGTGACTTTCAACACGGATTTGTAGATAATATTGCTACAATAATAGCCCCATAAAAAACAGCTTCTTCCATTTATCATTGAAGTGTGAGTATTGTGCAGCAGTGATAAAAGTCCTACAGCATCACCCAAAGTAAAGATCTGCTGATAAAATACATCATTGGGAAGTTTTTCTTCACGTTTTTACATTAGCTGATCAGTTTTAGTCATAATAATCAGTTTAATATGAAATAAAATCTAGACTTAAAAAGGTCTAATTTCCTGCCCCTGCATAGCTGAAATCCTTTCTACGGTAACTTTTTGTCGTCAGCTACTTTGTTAGAGACGGTCCTGCCAAAAACAATACTTTAAGGTGAATAAATGACGGTGTGAACCTTACACCACTAGTTTCCTCCTTCTCAGCTGATCCATAAACACACGCAACAAAAGAGAGAAGTCGATCATCGACAGCCGTCGTAATTCATGGAGCAACATGAGAGAAGAGGGGAAAAGCAGCTGTTGCACAAACGGGAACCCAACCAGAGATCCTCTAGAGCTGGTACGTTGGTGCAAAATGCAGTATCAATTTTTAAAAAGAATGTGGGAAAACTGCAGGTGTGGAACCCTCTCACCGGGAAGAGTGTGTGTTAATACATCCACATTGTCCACGGAGACGACGTCCATTGGTCGCTCCATTAATGCTGTTTATTCTCAAATTCATCCATAGAACCCCACCGGCTGATCTTTTACATGGCGTCTCTCCACGTCCCGCCGTCATAACAGAGAAATGACGGATGTATTAGGGCTTGTCATGCCGCACATGACAAGTTAAAAATTACGTTAAAAATTTAAATTAATTACTAAAAGTATTAACGCCGTTAACGCATTGTTTTTGACAGCCCTAATATATAAATATATATATATATATATATATATATACACACACACACATCTAAGAAGAGAAGAACACTACCTTGAATGGACGCTGTTATGCACATTGTCTCTGAGCTGCATGTCTTTGTTACTGTGGTTGCACACAGCTGATCTGTGCAGAATGTACAGTTCAAAGCTCCAGCTGCAGAAAAATGACAGTATGAATAATTTCATTTTAAATATCCTAAACGTTTTTTATAAAACCTTTGTATGTGTAAACGATTCTCATCTTAATAAATTTATACACATATTTTGCTTTAATCGTGCTGTTACTTTATAACAACAAAGTCTTGCTACTATAACTACAAACAGCACATAAAAGTTGAGGGAGAAACTTTTTTCTTTTTCTTTCATTATTTATTTTTTTTCTATAAAACTTTTTAATTCATAAATTATTGTAGAGAGACTTTAAGTGGAGTTACCTGTACTGGAGAACATCCAGATGAGTGTCAGAGAAACAGTCAGCTTCATCTTGATAGACGGAGATCACTTCTCCTGGATTTTCCTTCTACACCTGCTGAGCAGCTCTGCTTTTATATAGTCCACTGATGGCCGCACTAACTGGGCGTATTCCCATTTGATAAGCTGATCAATCAGGCATTCACTTCCATTTTTGTTGAAGTGTCAATGCAAATCCACACACCTTAACACACCTTCTTTAAGTCAACAGTTATTTATATCAGTCACTGGGTGTATTCTCAGTTTTACTAAAACAATTTGTTTCCCTCCCTACATCCTTTACACAACAAGTCTATCTGTTAGACAATAATGATGGAGGAAAAAATGAAATGAATCATAGAGCAAACAAAAGTAATAATAATAATAAACATGCCTTCACCCATATGCAGAGTTGCTTGGAAGCAATGAATAAATAAATAACAAACTGAGTGGAGCAATGTATATTTGTAGTTTGTTTTATTTTTTATATATATATTTTTTTTTATATTTTTCATGATCTTTATCAGCCATTTTGAAGCCTTAACATTAGAACATTTTCCTGGTCAGTGGAGCATTACATAAACATGGTCTAATTCTACATGGGATCCATGATTGTGTGTGGAAATAGAACAAAAACAAAACAAATATCCTAAAAGCACGTGCCACATAGCAGAAAAATGACACATTTGATTCTGTGCCACCCCACTTAAGAGTAGTAATCTGAAAACAAATTAAGTTGTTTTGTTTTGTTTGTTTTTTTTTTTTTTGTTTTTTTTTTGTATTGAAAATTTATAAAAACAAATTATTGATCATTTAAAATTTTGCCCTGAAGATATTTGTAGAAGCTGAGTCTTTGACTTGGAAGGGAAGACTGTTCCAAAACTTTGGAGCTGCTATGGAAAAAGCATGATACCCTTTCTTACTCTTCTAGATAATGCAATACTAAAGAGCAATTGGGCTAAGACATCTAGTGGTATTAGCAGAGGAGTTCTACAACATATTGGGAAGATGCACCTTTTAGAGATTTAAATACATATAACAGAACCTTTATATGACATTTTAGTAGTAGCAAGTGACTGGGGTTATGCTGTCTCTTTTCTTTGTTCCAGTTATGAGTTTAGCTGCAGTGTTTTGTATTTGCTGCAGATGAGACACAGTAGCTTGGGAAACACCAAAATGAAGGAAGTTATAGAAATCAAGCCTTGAGGATTTGAGTGCTGTGGTTTAGGTTTTTCAGAGAAGAACGGCTGAATTTTGGCTACTCTTCTGTACTAGAAGAAACTAATTTTGACTACAGAAATGATGTTCTTATCAAATGCTACCTTTGATTAAAAAATAATTAAATTAAATCAGCAAAGTGGTCTGAATAATTTTCCAGCTCCACTTGGATACATTGATCCTGAAAATTCTTGATGACATAAGTGTTCAAACACTTGATGATTTTTTGAAATTGTCTTGTTTTCAGTAAAAGTGCATTTTGCTAAAAGTGATGCTCACTGAAATTTCTGTTTCTGTACAAAATAAAATGTTATATAATGAAACTATTTATTTGGAGAGACTCCAAACTCTCATTGCAAATTTCAGAGTTTTCACCTAAACTTTATGTGTAAAATCTCACTCAGCAGCAAACACTGAGTATGAACCATAGACCGTAGCCTATATAAAGAACATATGAAATCACACACACACACACACACACACACACACACACACACACACACACACACACACACACACACACACACACACACGTGTGTGGGGGAGAGAGATTGGCAGGTTATGTTGTTGGTATAAATTGATGGATTTTCTTTATTGGTTTAATATTGCTGAATTTCATTGTTTAATTTTAATTTATTCGACTTTAGTATTTCTGTTTTATGAGCAATTCTTGTTTTATTTTTATACCCAGGGCTCCAGACTGCGACCAAATGGTCGCATTTTGCGACTAAAATGTAAGACAGTGCAAGTGAATTTGTAATCTACTCGCGCAATGGCGACTAATACATTTGCCGATATTTCTCTTGTTGTAGTTATCGGCCGTTGTTTTGCGATTATATGCCGATTTAGTCTTAATTTCTCATAAAACAGTAAATGTTGTTAAGTGTTGAAGTCTGCAGAATGTCCGGCGTTTGTCCACTAGATAGAGCTCTGACTCCAAAAGTCATCCCCCTGTCTTTTCAACAGGGTTAGCTGGTAGGTTAGCTAGCCAGGTTACATTAACAGTGGTCTAAGTGGAGCGTCCCCGACAGGTAAGTTTATAATAATGTTGTACAATTAATGGCTCAGCATTAGGGATGGTGAAACCGAGGCCTCATGAATCATTGAGCCAACTTTGACCTAAATGCTTGAAAATGGCTTAGTGTTCTGAGTCATTTGACCAAACCAAAGAGCTCTATCTGCTGGCTGTGGGAGTCTGATGCATCAGAAGGACAGAACTGACACCTCACATCTGTCATCCCTTTCTCAACTTTGAATACGTGTTCAATAAACGATACGTAATCTACCATCCGAGTGAATATTTATTTTCTGTTGTTCATATAAATAACAAGGAGGGGTATTAGGTAACATTTGTTTAGGTAACGTAAATAAACCAATCTGTAATGATAGTAGTCTTGTCAGTGGGAAGGCATGAGGGAAGGAGTGTTTGTGCAACGGGTATAGTGACTGTGTTAGTTATTTTATACAGTTGTAATAAAATTGTTTACTGTTTTATGTGTCTTATTATTTATAATAGATATTGCTCATTCTTTTGCATAGCTGATCGTTGTTGAATGTGGCACAACAGTTTATAGCACACTGCACATTTATGTACATAGATTATTTACTCAGTTTTTTGTTTGTTTGTTTGTTTATCTTCTATCTAGTGTTTTTTTTCAAACTGTTCATTTTTATTTTATAATGTTTTATGGCATTCAGGTTGAACGGCAAAGTAAGATTTTCATTGTTCAGGGAAACTTGTTTCCTTACTGTGCAAATGACAAAGACACTTTGAATCTTGAAATGTGTTATGAGAAAAAAAAACTTTGGCAACATTGTGATGTGTCATAGATTTTTATTAAAAAACGTATTTTCTGTCAGGCTTCAGTCTGCTCCTCTTCTGGCACACTACCTCTCCAGCTTTGGAGAGGTTGCACCTGAAAGAAACACAAGAACAAAATTGTAATTAACCAAGTTTAAAATCATTAAATTCTCTGCTTATGGTGATCAGAAACCAGCTTGGTGTCTAAGATCCTGCAGGTGGTGGTTTTTCTTCTGCAGCTGTAGACTGAGACTTTTCCTCTGATGCTTCTGGTTGAAGTTTATGATTAACTTTAAAGTCTGCTCTTTGCAAGGCTATTTAAAAAAACATCTATATAAAGAAAGGGGAATTAAGCTTACCTGTGATGTTGAAGGCACCGCCTGCTCCGTCCTTCTCTCATACTCCGAGCTCCTTCAGCAGTTACTCTGGCAACGGCGTCTTGCGCAGACGTTTGTTTCCCCAAATCTCTAAAAGCTAAATGTGATTCAATATAAGCTCATGCTGATGTGATGCTTTTCCTAAATTTGTTTTCAAAATGCAATGTCGCACAATCGCTACAGAATCTCCTCTCAAAAACCTGCGATCTCCTCAGCGTTTGGAATCTGAGAGATTGACAAGCCCGGTCCCTTCGAAGAACCCGCTTGCTGCGCGATACGCGCTGATGACGTAACGAGGCCTCGTTTGGTCTATCACGTGACTTTGCTAAGAGACAATGCTCAAAACACTTGCGCAAAAACTTCACATGCTCGACACGTGATCGAGCAGATCGGCTCGAGCATAACATCCCTTCTCAGCATGTCTCCAGTTTCAGTTTAACTCTGTTGGCTATGTGTAATGACAAGTGACGCGTACGCCGTTGTGTCAGTCAGCTTTTTATTTACGCTGCATGCTAAAGTTGTGCGAAATTAGCTTAAGGCACTGTTTTGGCTGACTGCTGTAAGCGGAACTCTTATTTCGAAGTGTGAAGCACCGGAACAGGGTGTGCATGTAAAGTGTTAGAGCACTGCAACGTTGACTTGCACGTCAAGAACCGGCCTATGTCGGCAGTTCACACATGTGGTGTGGTTAAGTTATTCCTAAAAAATGGCCAGTCATAACAGGCGTCTGTGTTAGCAATAACATTGCTGTTATCGCAACTTAGCAATGTTATCCCAACTTAGCATTAGCTAAGTAGACAGTATCTGCAGAAATAACGTAAGTATGTAAAATATCTGAGACAGAACGAGCGTTCATCACTCCGTGAGCTGCAGGTTGAGACGTATTTTAGGAGGAGAGATGTGAATGCAGAGGGGAGGAGGTTTATTCACTGCAGCACCGAAAACTTAACATTATTAATATTACAGTCTGTCTTCAGCCACCGTCATGATGTTACGTCTCCCTTAGTTTTACATTGTGACAAAATACTAACGTGACAGGCTGTAACAACGACTCACTGTGTTAAAATTAGTGCCAGACCGTTTGTGACCATTATATATAAAATAGAAGTCAATACAATCAAAGATGACATATTTTTGACATTTGAGAAAAGCGTATCTGGTTTTTATTTTGGTTCATATATAATATATATCATAATATGATGTAATTTAACACTGAAGAGCATAAAAAGGCTGTAAAAATAATGTTTATGTCTGAGGACAAAATATTGTGAAGCAGTAAAATGTTCTGCCTGTAATTCATATTTTTGTTGGTGTAAGCGTTAATGAACCAAAATTTATGTTGATTTCTTTTTCTGTTTTTTAAATCGGCCCATTAATCGGTAATCTGATTTTTTTTCTGCCAAATATTGGTATTGGTCTCAAAAAATCCATATCGGTCAGACCCTAATTCATGCAAAAGGTTTTCACAGCTTTTTATTTTCTGACTTACCCAATTCAGCAATGCAGCTAAACCTGTGGCCTTTTCAGAAAACCAAAGGAAACCTGCTGACACAAAAGACAAGATGAGATTTCATATATCGTTTTTGGCATGGGAACAATTAGCAATATCTGTCATTTACTAGGTCAGGGCTGTTCAAGTCAGTCCCTCAAGGGACTGGTTTTTAATGTTTCCCTGCTTCAACACACCTGACTACGTTGAATAGCCCAGACCTAGGGTTTAATTAACCTGGGTCAATTGTACTTAATTTGTTTGCATTAGTACTCTGACAGACTGCACCACATGCAAACCTCTGACTCAGTGGTCCCTAAACCTTTTGAACATCGACCCCCAACAAAACATACGTTTGCTGCTCCAGCTGAAGGGTCACTAACAACCTTGTACAGAACTTTGACATGTAATTGATGAACTATTTCATTTGAGTCTGAAGTGTTGCTGCAGAGCACTATCTGAATCCCACTTGACTCTGGCCCTTGCGGATTGGATCTTGTTATCCCTGATATATGATGTTACCACATTAAATTCCTTCACCCACTGCATCAACAAAAATAGTAAATAAACAGTCTGGTATATAAAGAAATCTGTTAAACATAAAGACAGACTATACCTTCTGGTAAATCCAACACCTTCATGCTAATCTGATAAGACTCACTGTGGAAAGGGTAGCACTGGTGCAGGGATTAAATTTACTGTCAGACAGCCTTACACAGGAGGGTGTGTAGACATTTACTGTGTCTGCTATATTTCTGTAATCTGCTACAGCAGGCATAAGCACTTCTACCATATTACATTTGGACATTAAATTTGTTTTTAATACAATACTTTTAAGGCTTTATACTATTTGCAGTACTGTGAAAGTAACAAAAATAGTTGTTTCAATTCAGTTTCAAGTGCAAAATAAAACGTCCCTAGAATTTCAGCTTCTATGCCTTGTTGAGGTTTGTGACCTGCTGTCTGCCTGCGTCTGAGCCAAACATCAGTATAACCTTGCCCTTGTCAGATATCATGATCATATGTAAAGCAGAACATGCAGTGTCCTTGTTTAACTCCATTAAAAAAAAAAAAAATAGAAAATAAGAATTTTGCACTGACCGTTAACATGAACATAACTTGTAATGGTGGCGGCAATGGAAGCATTTTTGAAGGCAAGTTAGCGTTAAGCTAACACAGCACAGCACTCCAATTCTCTTAATTATGTTTTAGCACAATTTAAACTTCGCAAAATAAATTTGAGTACAAGTAATATGAGGACATTTCGTTTGAGTATAGTTTGCAAGCTTATCAATCTGCTCATTTTGAAGATAACCCTAGCCAGAGTCACGTGCTGACGAGACCCAAGCAATTGTGTAAAATAGTTTTTTAGCCCATTAACATCCATAAATGCCAACATAACACTCACCGTGGCATAAAATTACCAAAATATGACATCCTTATCTTGTGTAAAATTGTGTTTCTGTGAGAAATCTGCGTGACGTCACATGGTACGAACTTCTTCGCCTTAAAGTCAATATTTACTTCAATACTAACAATTCTATTGACTTCTTTCATGGGAAGTGATTTTTAATTTTAGGTAAAACTAAATAAACTGTTTCAAATCAAAAATTCAGAGTTTCCATAACACCAGTGTAAAAATTTAATTTAATTAAATGACACAGAGTTATCGCTTTTTCAGTGCTGGAGGTATAGAAGGGATGCAACGCTGATGAAACACACAAGAGGTGGATTTACTTTTCTTTATTCATTCTTACACAAAATTTTAAAATTGTTGTCCCAATTTCTGTAGATGGTCTTTTATTCCCGCAACTCCTTGTCCACCTGGTTAATAGCGGTGATTATGTCCCTCTGCACCGCCCATCCAGCTTGAGCGCCCAGCAACTAGAAAGAAATATTATTGAACACTGAATAAACTGCTACCAATCTCAGATGTATCTGTACATTTTTATTTTATAAATGAATACAAATGACTAAATTACCGGCATCAGTACTGTCATTTAGCAGACGCTTTTCTCCAAAACGATTCATCCCTGTAGGTTTTGAACTTCGATCTCCTGAATGGCAGACGGATGCTCTACCGACTGAAATATCCAGCCGTACCTTCTTCTACCTCTGGCATGTCTTGCCTTCTGACAATGCGATTACAGCATCTGCCACCTGCTGCCGCTATTCTGCCTTTCTGACACAAGTACTGTCCACACCGTGCCCACCAATTAAACATTTTTACGTTTTTCAACGTGGTCCATCAGGATCTCTGTCTCACACCCTGAAAAATTCCACATCTTAACTATTTACCTCCTGAGCAATCATGCAAATGATGTGATGAATATGTATCATAGGCATCCACCTGACCATTTATAACCACCATGTGAGCGTGGGAAGGCGTTCTCTTACATGCACCCACTTTAGAGTTGATTCTGATTTCTTAACGAAAACAGGTGTGGGACGTGCGTGCGCACCCTTAGTGTGCAACATTTTCTTTTTTGCACAGCAGACGCCACCTGTAGTTTGCTTTGCTATGCAGTTTTATAAATGAGGCACCTGGTGTTGTATCAGCCTGATGTTTTGTTTATCACAGAGCGGCTTACACTGAGTCCGCTTACATGGAAGAGTTTGGGAGTTGTTGTCGTGTTGCAGCACCGAGCAGATGCTCTGGCACCTGCAACACCCAAGTTTACTGAAAATGTCTAATTCTGTGGGATTGAACACAGTGAGGATTGTACACACTGCTTGAAGATTTGCTGGCTTGTAGTTCCAGATGAATTCGCTGCAAATTCAAAACACAGCTCTTTGATGTTGATGGAAATCACACATGACCTTGCAATATATATTTATAGTAATTCATTGTACAACAATGTATGACTTAAGGGGAGAAATACTTTGAATGGATGTCGTTATACACATGGTCTCTGAGCCACATGTCAGTGAAAATCTGTTTGAACACATTTGATCTATGCAGTATAGACAGTTCAAAGCTCCACCTGTGAAAAGATAACAGTTGTAAACATCTTAAATGTCTTTTAAAGATGTCTGTTCATGTCTGCCAGCTGATCTGTAGCTCCTCAAGTCTCAGTAAACAAAGGCTTTTAACACCTCTTCCAATTCCTCTTTCATCCGTCATAATGCCAGTTACCAAAAAATAAACTAATTCTGCCACAGCAAATGACTTCTTACCCAGTTATTGAGACATGTACATTTTATGTTGTGGTATACCCACCAGAATAACTTGTTTGAGGTGAAGAAATTATGGTTGCATGATTCTAGTTAAATTATCTACATCCATGATGTAATATCAATGAAGCATGAACTTTTTACATTCTCTAATATGTTCACCTAAAAGTTGAATATACCTAACTTTTTGTGTGTAGTGTTTTTATGTGGCAAAAATGGCGTAAAATACACAGTTTCTTAAAGCGCCTCTGGGCTCCCGGGGCCCTGGGCCCTGCGCTTATTCTGCCCTGGATGGCCGGTCCCTGGCGGGGCCGGTGGCTGCCGATCTTGGCCCACTGGGACCTGTGCCCCAAGACTGCAGGGGGCTCTCCTCTGCCGCCCTTAGGGTAGGGCTGGAGTCGTCTTTGGGGTGGTGTAGCTTGAGCTGGTACTCCAGGGCTACTGCTGAGGTCCCAGGTGTCTGGGCTGCCCTGGTCTGCCTCTGACCTCCGTAGAGGCGTAGTCACATTTGCACGATCTCACTCACCACTCTTCATCACTGATAACTCCTTATTCCTCATGCTCTGCTTGCTGACACAGTCACTGAGTTGTGCAGTGGGTTTATATACTAAGAGATAATTATTCTTTTCTTTTTTTCTGTGAGTTAGTATCTGGTCGTTGTGCTACTTTTGTGATATGTTTTTTATATATTTGGTTATTATTTAAGAACTCTTAATGACTAGCAGCTCTGTTTTTTTCTCTAAAAGTTGTAGTAAATTTTCTGGTGTGTTTATGTACAGGTTTAACAGTTTCTTGTCTGGTGATGGTGTGGATCGTTGCCTTCTGTCTGTGATGTTTTTGTCTCCTTTCTTCTTTTCCTTTTGCATCTTTTTGCTATTTTTCTTCTTTTTTCTGTCCCCTCCAGTCAGGTCCAGCAAGATTACATAAATTCCGTGATTCAAAGTAAATAAATAAATCAGATTATCAAGAGCAGCCTTATACTCATAAGCTTCCCCTTGGCAGAGCAAATTTGTTCAGAACGATAAAGCAACCAGATTATCATTTTGCTTGCTATGATGATGGACAGGACAAAAAAAACAAAAAAACAGTATTTAAAATCTCACTCAACAGCAAACACTGAGTGTGAGCATGTGAAATCACACACACACACACACACACACACACACACACATATATATATATATATATATATATATATATATATATTAGTGCTGGCCAAGATTAAAATTTTTAATCGCAATTAATCGCATGACATGCTGCGATTAATCGCGATTAATCGCATCGTTACGCGCAAAATGTCTGCTTCCTTTAAAAAAAGGCCTACAGCTATAAAAGAAAATACAGTAAGTTTTGGTTTACAAACACTACATCAGGGGTCTCCAACCTGCAACTCTGGAGCTGCAAGTGTCTCTCTGGACCTTCCACAATGCCTCTAAATACATGGCTAAAATATTTTTTTTAAATCTATCTTTCTTGTCATTAGGTTGGAAACCATGGACTTTTTTTTCCCTTTCTTTTACATCATTTTCCACAAATATCTACATTTCTTAGCAGAAAGTCTGTCTATCCTCTTTTTTTAATAAAGGTTTTATGTTTTTCTTTATTTTAAAACCTTAAAAATGGAAATAAAAATGTGGTTCTTCAAAAATAAACATCCTATGGTGGCTCTTCATTAAAAATATATATTAACTTGCCTTTTTTAAAAGTCTCGTAACATTTGCGTCTCTAAAGGAGTTTTATTTAGCTGGCTGAGGGAAAAATGGCTCTTTGGATTGGAAAGGTTTCAGATCCCTGCACTAAACACATAAACAAATTTAACAGCAGTTTTCTCTTTAAACAGCAACAGTTCAAATATTTCTTCATATATATTTATAAAATTAAATATTTATGACAAAGAAGGATGACATGTTTAGGATTTACTAACTAAAAGGGTAAAAAGTCAGCAGGATGAATTTAAAGCTACTGCTTCCTTCTAAACACAGAAGGAACAATATGTGATGAATATCAGCATCAGGTGAACAGACAGAAAGCAGGATTAGAATCTCACAGCTTCTAGATGGTGAGGAGAAAGAAATATTCACAATATGCACAATAACTTCCATCCATGCACCTTCAGTGTTTCATTATCCAGATTTCTGGCCTTTAATTTGTCTAACCTTTCATTCTTTGCTTGACTGTGCCTGCAGCTGCACATGCAGCCTCCGCTACCGGGAGTTAAGTTAACATCTGTTTCCCGTTGAACATCAGGTCTGTAACTGTAAACATGTGTGGTATCCACAGAAAGTCCAGAATCTCAGTTAACAGATCAGCAAAACCATTTCTATGACTACCAAACACAACAAGACAACAAACAATTCAAAGACCAGGTACACAAAGTCCGAAAAATATGTAAACACAGATGTCTCCCCATGTCCACCCAACAGCATGAACATGAACAAACGACTCCTCTACTGAAAGCTCACATCTCACAGATTCTAAACCTGTAAGTTTCATCTTGCTATGACCAAGATTCCCCGAACCAGAGGCAGAAGAAGACCCGACTTATTCTTTATGTTTGTAAAAGTCAGAAACCATGTCTTACCTTTGCTTTCTTGCTTAAATTAAAACCGCATTTATTTAAAAAATAAATATATCAAAAGTTTCACATTGTCTTTTGGGAGCAGTTTCCCATCCAAAAATCACGATGTTTTGCCCACCTGCATGGGTTTTGACAGACAAAGAGAAACATCGGTTCTTCTTCTTAAGTTCCAGATAGATAACGTCTCTTCATTTTAATAAACCTGCTCTCTCCTGATTACATTAGACTCACCGTTGCAGCAGGAAAGGCAGACAAGGACTGCATGTTGCTGTGATCAAAGCCTGGCCAAAAAAAAAAAAACAGCGTTAACGCGCAGGCCGCCCCAAGTGGGGATTCAGCGCCGAGCGGCAAGCGACCGGCCACTGCTTCCATCCACGCTCACACCAATGGGGAGTCCCGGTGCTCCCGGAGGTCGTCATCAGCAAAATGTCGGCAGCTCCTCAGAGACGCTGTTAGTGAACACTGGAGCACGGCATTGCTCTGCCCGGCAACGTCCATCTGCAGGGGCTACAAGCATGTTTTCCTCTTCACCTGCTGCAGGGAACTCCACCAAGAGGACCGACGGCTCCTTTTCCGTGGCACCTACAGCAGGAGCCTCTGTGGTGAAGACTGCTTCCTCTGCTGCGCCTGCCTTTGCTGTGTCCCCTGCAACGGGGATATCCACCGCAAGGACCGCCTGCAGCAGGAACCTCCACCCCCAAGACCGCATCCTCCTTTTCTGCTGTTGCTACAAAGGCCTCCAGAACTTTTTCAATTGCTGACCGGAATGCGCCAGCTGTCAGAACCGGGTCAAATGGCCAAAGCTCAGATGCCTTCATCGTGGGATCTTCTATGGTCAGGCATATCCGAGTCAACAGGTGCCGCACATTCTGTTATCCAGGTGCCCTTGTTAATGACGTTACTGACTCCACCCACATGCTCTCCCATCAACACCCCTCTATTTCCACATTTATTGTCCATGCTGGTACAAATGACATGAAATTACAGCAGTCAGAGACCCATAAAAAACACTTCATCCACAGCATCAGACATTTAAACAAACAATGCATAATTTCTGGACCACTGCCCTCCCCCCCGTTTTGTCATGTTCAGCCGCCTCCAGCAGTTCCATATCTGGCTTAAAGGTTTCTGCAACTTCATCAACATTCTATATGTCAACAACTTCTCATCCTTTTACAATAGACCAGTACCTCTTTAATCAGATGGCATTCATCCAAATCAAACAGGATTACAACTCTTTTCCATGAATATTGAACTCACACTCCGCTCCTGCAAATTATTTTTGGATTGACATCACAGCCAGAACCTATCCCCAGTCCAGCCTGACCTCCCTCACTATCATATACCAGTACTTGTCACCAACAGGCATTACAAACACCTTCAGTCACATATTTCTATCATTCGATGTCTCTGTCCCGTACCCATAGCCCCTACAAATTCTGGATCCGTTATTCAACAAAAGAAATCACCTACACCTGTCTTTTTAACTGAAACCTGGCTTGATGCTGATGCTCTAGTTATCCTCACTGAGGCTTCTCCCCCAATTTTTTATTTTTTATTTTTTATTCAGGGAAGGCAGAAGAGGGGGTTCAACTGCATCAATTCGAGGATCACGCTTAGCAAAAATCTTATTTTTTGATAATTACTCGTCAATTGAATATCATGCTTTTGTCTTTAACAACCCAACTATTTTATGTGTTACAATTTATAGACCACCCAAGCCTCCCTCTTCCGCTTTATACAAGAAATTTCTGAGTTTTTAACTGTAATACACTTAAAATAATTACAATTTTAATAACTGGCGATTTAACCTACACATTGACAACAGCTCTGATGCTCTTTGTAAGATAGAGGCCAAGCTAGTCGAATAGATGGAAGAAACAAAATCAGCACTCCAGTGTTTCTTAATGAAACATGGTTTATTAATCCCAGTTGCATCCACAAGCATTCTCTGGTTCCTTACTCCCCTCTCGAGAGCTTTCCCAACAAACTGATTATATACCCCTGTAAAAACACACCTGCTCTGATTTAGGCTAAACCATTTCCTTAAATCACCCACACCTGTAGCTCTGAAGTTCTGGGTTGGCCACTCCCAAACTCCTAGCCTGTAATATGGGTTCAAACACAGAACAATGTTAACCATGAGTATAACAGATGCCAGAAGAAATAAAGTCCACATAATAGGGACAAGTGGTGAACTAAAGTTTACCCACTTTGTCACACTCTTGCAGAGGAGTTTTTTAAATTTTTTAAACTTTTAAACTGTCTAGATTTCAAACATGTCACACAGTCTACTCACAACAGAGGACACACCCTGGACCTGGTCATAACCTATGGTCTGTCCACTGGTGTGTCCTCTGTTATTGACCTGGCTGTGCCAGACCACTACTGTGTGTTTTTTTAACATCACCACTTTTAGCCAACAGAAGGCCTCAGTGAGAACTGTGAGGAAATTATATATTACTTCTGCAGTGGCTGCAAATTTCATTGAAATTTTAAACCAAATTCTTGCTCAGATTTTACCTGCATCATGTGATTTTATTGTGGATCATTTTAACAGCAAACCTAAGTCAACTACCGATGCTCCACTCAAAACTAAAACCCACACCACTGTGGAGAAATGAGCAAATCAAAGACCTCAAAAGACATTACAGGAGAACAGAGAAGAAATGGAGGAAAACAAAAATAATTGTTCATTTAGAAATTTTTATGTAACAACTCAAAACCTAAAATAAAACAATTAAATAGGCCAGAACACCTAATTTTTCCAATCTTATTACAGAAAACAAGGATAACCCCCATTTTTTTTAAACAATAGATCTTTTGATAAACACAAGTTTTAATAAGTCTTCCAAGTAGTAAAATCAATGCTATTAGAACCAATCTTTTATCTCAATGACACTTTGATTTTAACAGACCTGAAGCTTTGATTTTACCTGGAGAGTTTTGTCCTGGTTGATGTGAAGATGCTTGGTTGGGTTTTCTCCCAACTTAACCCAAAAACTTGCCTTTTAGACCCAATTCTCACACCAACTTTAAAAAACATTTTATGGTTTCTTTGAGTGTGAGTTTTTAGACGTGGTAAATTACTGTCTTCAAACAGGTGTCTTCCCTGCTGCCTTTAAAACGGCAGTGGTGAGGCCCAATCTGAAGAAGAGTAATTTAGATCTAGACATTCTTGTTAACTACTGACCTATATCCAAGCTACTGTTTTTAAGTAAAATTATTGAAAAACTTGCATTTATGAAATTACATGAGTTTTTGCATAAACACGGTATTTTAGAAAAAATATCTGGCGGGTTTTAGGACAAACCACAATACCAAGTAGGTCTGCATGATTATGACCAAAATAATAATCACGATTATTTTGATCAGTATTGTAATCATGATATTAATCACGATTTTTCATGTTTTGGAAAAACATGTATTTTTATTGCACCATTATAAACAAACTATGTGGCAACAATTTTTAGTGAAAATTAAACTTTAAATTAGAATAGATGATAAATAATGCAACAAATACATTTACCATTCATTTTTGAGAAGTTAATGTAAATTATGGGGCTACAAAAGATGCTAAATCAAGAGCCATTCGGGAGCCAAAATAGCCGGTTCTCTGAAAAGAGCCGAACATCCCATCACTAGTATATACAGTTGTAATGGATGCTACTGTGGAGAGGGATGTTGTGAGAAAGGCAAAAATTGAAGAAAAGACAATCTAAAAATGTTTAGAACAGCAAAGAAAAAGAACCTTCAGTTAATATTTTCTTTGTTTTTTAAGTTTAATTTTATTAAGTCTGATTAATTGTGCAGCCCTAATACCAAGACGGCCCTTTTAAAGATTGTTAATGACCTTAGATTTAACTTAGACTCATAGGTACTTTCTGAACTGGTTCTATTGGATCTAAGCGCTGCCTTTGATACAATAGATCACCAGATTTTATTAGACAGACTTAGAAGTCTGGTGGGCCTCTCAGGTACTGATCTTAAATGGTTTTATTCCTATCTCACAGATCAAAAACTCTTTGTAAGTATGGATACATGCTCCTCAAGAATCCATGAAGTCAAGTGTGGGGTTCCCCAAGGATCAAATTTAGACCCAGTTCTTTTTAATCTGTACATGTTACCTCTTGGGGATGTCATCAGGAGACACAGCATTGATTTTCACAGCTATGTTGATGACACAACTGAAGTTTCAATTATTGGTCCTGAAAACAAGAGATAGATCATTTTACCAAAACTACTTCATTTCAATCCCTCTAAGTGTGTGAAAAACCTAGGTGTTCTTTTCGACTCTGAGCTGGATTTTATTCCACACATTGAAAATATCACAAAGACAGGATTTCATTGTCTTAAAAACATTGCCAGAGTCCGCCCATTTCTCTCTCTTGCTAGCACCGAGATGCTGATGCATGCTTTTATTTCTAGTAGATTTGATTATTGTAACACCCTGCTTTCTGGTCTTCCCAAAAAGTCCATCTCGTACCTACAGCTACTTCAGAACTCAGTGGCAGGCATTTTGACGAGAACCAGAGGGCGGGAACACATTACACCAGTTTTAAAATTACTGAATTGGCTCCCGTTGTGTTTCAGGATTGATTTTAAGGTTCTTTTAGTAGTTTATAAATGTCTTAATGGTCTTGGGCCTTCCTATTTATCTGACTTGCTTTCAAATTACGAACCCTCAGGGACCCCGAGGTCCTCCGGTACCGGTCTCTTAGTTGTTTCCAAGAGTGAAGACCAAAACACACGGCGAGGCCTCTTTGTATTGTTGCTGCCCTCGTCTGTGGAATACCCTGCCAGAGAACCTCAGGGCTGCAGACTGCGGATGTTTTTAAAAAGACGCTTAAGACCTACCTTTTTAGCTTAGCTTTTAACAAAATTTTATGTGATCTTAATTTATTTTTAATTGTTTTTCGTGTTATTTTATTTTCATTATACTCAACTTTATTCATTTATTCATTCATTCATTCATTCATTCATTCATTCATTCATAGCTGTTCTTATTGTTTCTTAAGGCTATTTAATCTTTGTTTCAACTCCAGTGCTTTCCTCATGGGGATCCTCCACACCAGAGGTATTGCCTGCACAGTCTGGGGGTTGTTGCTGGGGTGGTCACTGGTTGGCTGGGGTCCGGCACTGCTGCCTTGTGGCAGTGGTGTGGACCCCGGTCTTCCCTGATTGGGATGGTTGCCATGGTAGTGGCCGCTGTGGGACATGAGTGGACTGGCTTCTGGTGTGGGTGGATCCCCATGATATTGTTTTGTCACAGCAGCATCAAGCCAGATGTTTATCACTTTTACACATGTGGACAAAATTGTTGGTACCCTTGGGTTAATGAAAGAAAAACTCACAATGGTCACAGAAATAACTTTAATCTGACAAAAGTAATGATAAATAAAAATTCCATTAAATTCAACCAATGAAAGTCAGACATTGCTTCTTAACCATGCATTAACAGAATTATTTTAAAACATAAACTCATGAAACAGGGCTAGACAAAAATGATGGTACCCGTAACTTAATATTTTGTTGCACAACCTTTTGAGGCAATCACTGCAAACGATTCCTGTAACTGTCAATGAGACTTCTGCACCTCTCAGCAGGTATTTGGCCCACGCCTCATAAGCAAACTGCTCCTGTTGTCTCAGGTTTGAAGGGTGTCTTTTCCAGACAGCATGTTTCAGCTCCTTCCAAAGATGCTCAATAGGATTTAGGTCAGGGCTCATAGAAGGCCACTTTAGAATAGTCCAATGTTTTCCTCTTTGCTATTCTTGGGTGTTTTTAGCTGTGTTTTGGGTCATTGTTCTGTTGCAAGACCCATAACCTGCGACTTAGACCAAGCTTTCTGACACTGGCCAGCACATTTCTTTCTAAAATCCCTTGGTCGTCTTGAGATTTCATTGTACCTGCACAGATTCAAGACACCCTGTGCCAGATGCAGCAAAGCAGCCCCACAACATAACAGAGCCTCCTCCATGTTTCACAGTAGGGACGGTGTTCTTTTCTTGAAAGGCTTCGTTTTTCCATCTGTAAACATAGGACTGATGTGCCTTGGCAAAAAGTTCCATTTTTGTCTCATCTGTCCATAGGACATTCTCCCAGAAGCTTTGTGGCTTGTCAACATGAAGTTTGGCAAATTCCAGTCGGGCTTTGATATGATTTGTTTTCAACAATGTCCTCCGTGGTCGTCTCCCATTAAGTCCACTTTGGCTCAAACAACAACAGATGGTGCGATCTGACACTGATGTTCCTTGAGCTTTAAGTTCAATTTTAATATCTTTAGAAGTTTTTCTGGGCTCTTTTGTTACCATTCGTATTATCCGTCTCTTTGATTTGTCGTCAGTTTTCCTCCTGCAGCCACGTCCAGGGAGGTTGGCTACAGTCCCATGGATCTTAAATTTCTGAATAATATGTGCAACTGTAGTCACAGGAACATGAAGCTGCTTGGAGATGGTCTTATAGCCTTTACCTTTAACATGCTTGTCTATAATTTTCTTTCTAATCTCCTGAAACAACTCTTTCCTTTGCTTCCTCTGGTCCATGTTGAGTGTGGTACACACCAAGTCACCAAACAGCACAGTGACTACCTGTAGCCCTATATATAGGCCCACTGACTCATTGCAAGTTTGTAGATGCTGTGATGCTAATTAGTGGACACACCTTGGGTTGCTTTGTGTGTGTGTGTGTGTGTGTGGGGGGGGGGGGGGGGGGTGAAAGCCTTTGAGTGTTTTTTTAATTATCATTGTTGTTGTATAGTCTCTTTACATGTGTGTAAAGGCTCATTTTGTTTTTAATATGCATGAATTGATTTTTTTCATGTAAAGCACAACATTGTTTTCAAAGTGTTTAACCCCAAATTTAGCCTTGGCCTTCAATTTCATTCATTTCGAAAGTAGCTTTAGTGAGCTCTACGGAGAACGAGCTGTTTCTTTGTCTGGACCTTTACATGTTCATAAGTGGTTTTTTACCATATATATTTGCATTATGTACCAACTGGTCCATGTCAATGGGATTATTTTGCACTGATAATGCTCATAAAATGGCTAAATAAATTATAATAAATACAAACACACAACTTTAATAACTTTTTTTTTTCCAAGGAGATAAGAAATTAAATTTGATAATACTAGAAGTCCATAAAAAATATGTCTTGATTTGACTCATTAAAAAGAGATTTAACATTTCTCCATTATTTGATTTCCATTCACGTTCTTTCATTTGGGGTTTGTAAGCTTTGTTAAACATAAAATTGGCAAAGATTATTTTTACATATTTAATCAACTAGAAATAAAAAAAAGACAATGAGTCCAAGTAGCAGATGGAGCATGATCAGTCTGAAACAAACTGCATTACTTGTGGTTGAAGCAGTAGTTGTAGTTGTGTTTGGAAAAGTGGCTGTAGTTGTGGTTAGAGCAGTGGTTGTAGAAGTCGTGGTTAGTGCAAATATTGTTGTTGTAATTGATTCCGTTTTAGTTGTGGTTGGTTCAGCTGTAGTGGTGGTTGATGCAGCTGTAGTTGTGGTTGGTGCAGCTGTAGTTGTGATTGATTCAGCTGTAGTTGTGGTTGGTTCAGTTGTCGTTGTGGTTTGTTTAGCTGTTGTCATGGTTGGTTCAGCTATAGTTGGGGTGGGCGCAGCTGTAGTTGTGGTTGATTCAGCTGTAGTTGTGGTTGGTTCAGTTGTCGTTGTGGTTTGTTTCGCTGTTGTCATGGTAGGTTCAACTATAGTTGTGGTTGGTGCAGCTGTAGCTGTGGTTGATTCAGCTGTAGTTGAGGTTGGTTCAGTTGTCGTTGTGGTTTGTTTAGCTGTTGTCATGGGTGGTTCAGCTGTAGTTGTGGTTGATTCAGCTGTAGCTGTGGTTGGTTCAGTTGTCGTTGTGGTTTGTTTAGCTGTTGTCATGGTTGGTTCAGCTATAGTTGTGGTTGGTGCAGCTGTAGCTGTGGTTGATTCAGCTGTAGTTGAGGTTGGTTCAGTTGTCGTTGTGGTTTGTTTAGCTGTTGTCATGGTTGGTTCAGCTATAGTTGTGGTTGGTGCAGCTGTAGTTGTGGTTGATTTAGCTGTAGTTGTGGTTGGTTCAGTTGTCGTTGTGGTTTGTTTAGCTGTTGTCATGGGTGGTTCAGCTGTAGTTGTGGTTGATTCAGCTGTAGTCGTGGTTTTTTCAGCTGTAGTTGTGGTTGGTGCAGCTGTAGTTGTTATTGGTTCCATTGTAGTTGTGGTAGGTGCAACTGCAGTTGTGGTTTGTTCAGTTTTAGTTGTGGTTGGTGTAGCTGTAGTTATGGTTGTTTCAGGTCTAGTCATGGTTGGTAAAGCTACAGTTGTAAATGGTTCTATGGTAGCCGTGGTATGTGCAGCTGTAGCTGTGGTTACTAAAGCTGTAGTTTTAAATGGTTTTGTTGTAGTCGTGGTTGGTGCTGCTGTAGTCATGGTTGGTGCTGGTGTAGTCATTGATGTAGCAGCTGTATTTGTGGTTTGTGCAGCTAGGGTCGTGGTTGGTAAAGCTGTATTTGTAAATAGATCTGTTGTAGTCATGGTCAGTGAGGCTGTAGTCAGTGTTGGTTCAGCTGTAGTTGTGGTTGGTGCAGCTGTAGTCATGGTTGTTAAAGCTGTAGTTGTGGTTGGTGCTGCTGCAGTTGTGGTTAGTGCAGGTGTAGTCATGGTTGTTAAAGCTGTAGTTGTAATCGGATCTGTTGTAGTCGTTGTCGGTGAGGCTGTAGTCATGGTGGATTCAGCTGTAGTTGTGGTTGATGCAGCTCTAGTTGGTATTGGTTCCATTGTAGTCGTGGTTGGTGCAGCTGTAGCCAGGGTTGGTGAAAATGTAGTCATGGTTGGTAAAGCTGTAGTTGTGATTGGATCTGTTGTAGTCATTGTCGGTGAGGCTGTAGTCATGGTTGGTTCAGCTAGAGTTGTGGTTAGTGTGGCTGTAGTCATGGTTGTTAAAGCTGTAGTTGTGGTTGGTGCTGCTGCAGTTGTGGTTAGTGCAGGTGTAGTCATGGTTGTTAAAGCTGTAGTTTTAATCGGATCTGTTATAGTCATTGTCGGTGAGGCTGTAGTCATGGTGGATTCAGCTGTAGTTGTGGTTGGTTCAGTTGTTGTGGTTGGTTCAGCTAGAGTTGTGGTTAGTGTGGCTGTAGTCATGGTTGATAAAGCTGTAGTTGTGGTTGGTGCTGCTGCAGTTGTGGTTAGTGCAGGTGTAGTCATGGTTGTTAAAGCTGTAGTTGTAATCGGATCTGTTGTAGTCGTTGTCGGTGTGGCTGTAGTCATGGTTGATTCAGCTGTAGTTGTCGTTAGTTCAGTTGTTGTGGTTGGTTCAGCTAGAGTTGTGGTTAGTGTGGCTGTAGTCATGGTTGATAAAGCTGTAGTGATGATTAGTGCAGCTGCAGTTGTGGTTATTGCAGGTGTAGTCATGGTTGTTAAAGCTGTAGTTAATGCAGCTGTAGTTGTTAGTGAACCGTTACATAAACTGGTATTACAACAGCTCAGTCCTCTGGGGAAGACACCAGTAATGAATGTGTAAAGTACAATTCCCATATTTATTTCTCCTGCACATGTGTTTGGTGTCATGCAGCCCATAGATGGAAATGTTGATGATCCATCTGTCACTGCGGATTAAGAAGGACTGTTTTAAGAAACTGATTTTTTTTTCTTTAAAAACAGAGCCAAGTAAAAGTTTCCATTTCTTTTTGCTATAATATTGGTTTAAAACAGTGGTTCCCATCATTTTTTCCCCAAGGACTCCCTTTATTCAAATACTGTAGACCCCCACCACACCCCACTCTGAAACCATGCTTGGTTTTATGTTTTCATTAGCAAGATTCTCACAATAAATACTGTTTTCTGGATTAGTTATTTTAATTAATTTAGCCAAAATTAAACCTACAGTCTTTCTGTGTGCACATTTTCTAAAAATTTAGGCAAGGCAGTTTATTTGTATAGCACATTTCATGTACAGGACAATTTAAAGTGCTTTACATAAAACAAGGCATTACAGATATTTAAAATATTAAAAGGCATCAACACATAATCAACACATAATCACAATAAAATAATAAATTACATTAAAATGATTAAAAGCAAGATAAGTTAAAAAAGTTACTGTGCAGATTTCATGCATAGGTGCATGAGAAAAGAAATTTTTTTAACCTGGATTTAAAAATGTCTACATTTGGGGAAAGTTTAATCTCCACTGGCAGTTTGTTCCATTTGTTTGCAGCATAACAGCTAAATGCTGCTTCTCCATGTTTAATCTGGACTCCGGTCTGGACTAGTTGACCAGAGTCTTTGGATCTAAGAGCTCTGCTAGGTTTATATTCTCTGAACATATCACAGATGTATTCTGGGCTTAAACCATTCTGGGATTTGTAAACAATCAGAAGGGTTTTATAATCTATTCTGTGACTGACTGGAAGCTAGTGTATAGATTTCAAAACTGGTGTGATGTGTTTAGATCTCTTAGTCCTGGTTAAAACTCTAGCAGCAGCGTTCTGGATGAGCTGCAGATGTTTAATGCTCTTTTTAGGAAGTCCTGTTAAAAGACCATTACAGTAATCCAGCCTACTGGAGATGAATGCATGGATGAGTTTCTCCTGGTCTTTCTGGGAGACTAAACTTTTAATTCTGTTGATGTTTCTGAGCTGGTAAAAAGCTGTCTTAGTGACAGCTTTGATGTGGCTGCTGAAAGTCAGATCTGAGTCTATCAACACTCCCAGGTTACGAACTTGGTTGGTGATTTTAAGAGCCCCAGTCTCCAGGTGTTTGCCAATGCTGACCCTCTTCTCTTTGCTACCAAACAGAATAATCTCAGTTTTGTCTTCATTTAATTGTAGAAAATTCTCCCTCATCCAGGTGTTTATTTGCTCCAGACACTGACACATTAAGTCTAGTGGACTGCAGTCATCCGGTGACAGAGACACATAAAGTTGTGTATCATCTGCATAACTTTGATAACTAATGCTATAGTCCTGTAAGATTTTACCCAAAGGGAGCATATACAAGTTGAACAGAAGAGGTCCAAGGACTGACCCCTGGGGGACTCCACAAGTCATGGCCACTCGCTCAGATTCATAGCTGCCGATCGTAACAAAATAACTCCGGCCTTCTAAATAGGACCTGAACCAGTTAAGGACCACTCCAGAAAGTCCAACCCAGTTTTCCAGCCTGTGCAACAGGATTCTGTGATCTACAGTATCAAACGCAGCACTGAGATCCAACAGAATCAGGACTGATACTTGACCAGAATTAGTATTCAACCTAATGTCATTTAACACTTTGACCAGAGCTGTTTCAGTGCTGTGATGAGGTCGGAAGCCGGACTGAAATTTATCAAGATTTCCACTTTCATTTAAAAAGTCAATAAGCTGATGAAATACAACTTTTTCAATAATCTTGGAAATAAAAGAGAGGTTAGAGACAGGTCTATAGTTGTTCATTATAGAGGTGTCTAGAGTCCTTTTCTTTAGGAGTGGCTTAATAGCAGCTATCTTTAGTGACTTGGGGAAAATGCCTGATGCCAGTGAGCTGTTAACTATCAGTAGAAGATCACTTTCTACTGAGGTAAAGACAATTTTTAAAAAGTTGGATGTTATCATGTCCAGGGTGCATGTTGTTGATTTCAAATGCCAAACTGTTTCTTGTAGGACTTTTAAATTCACCATTTTAAATTGTGATATGACATCAGAATTATTTCCGGGTTTTAGACATGGACTAATTTTCTTGTTTGACTGTGTGGAATTAATATTTTGCCTAATTGTTTTAACTTTTTGGCTAAAAAAGTTGGCAAATTGGTTGCATTTCTCAGTGGAAAGGAACTCTGGGCTTATCTGTATAGGAGGATTAGTAAGTTTTTCAATCATAGCAAACAGAGTGCGAGAATTGTTGACATTCCTGTTAATCATTTCAGATAAATGCAGCTCTCTGGCCTTGCACAGCTCATTGTTATAGTTACGCAGGCTTTGTTTGTACAGCTCATAGTGAATTTGAAGTTTATTTTTCCGCCATTTCCGCTCAGTTTTTCTGCATTCTCTTTTTAGGCTGGTAATCACAGTAGTGTTTCTCCATGGTGTTTTCTGTTTGCTCAAGTTGCTCTTGATTCTTATCGGTGCAACAGTATCCACATTCAAGATTTTCAGATTGAAATGATCCAGGAGTCCATCAACTGACTCTGCACTGGTTGTTGGTAACATAGCTATGGCCTCCACAAACTTAGCACTTGTTCTTTCATTAATGTACCTCTTCCTAACGGAGAAGCAGGTTGGTTGGACATTCTGAGTCATCATTAAATAAAACAAAATACAAAAATGGTCAGGCCAAGTCAGTGACAGCTACAGAAGAAATTTCCACACCCTTTGAAATAACCAGGTCCAGAATGTGACCTCGAATGTGGGTCGGTTGTTTTACATGTTGCCACAAACCAATCATGTCCAATATGGAACAAAATTCCTTGACATTACCATCCGTCATATTATCGATGTGAATGTTAAAATCCCCAGTTATGATGAAATGGTTAAAATCAGTAGAGATTACTGACAATAATTCAGAAAATTCATCAATAAAATTTGCACAATGTCCTGGATGTCTGTAGATGATTAGAAATAGGATTTTAGGAATGCCCCTTAAAATAAAACTAAGATATTCAAAAGAAGTAAAGTACATTTAATGATAATGTCTCTGAAATCTCAAAACCTTGGGGACCCCCTTTGGTCTTTGGGGGACCTCCTTGGGGATCCTGAACCCCAGGATGGAAACCACTGGTTTAGAAAAAACTGACAGTAAAATTTCTTCATGTTCAAAGCAGCTCCACCTTACTCCCTGACCTGTTTACGACTCATTTCATTATAAGTTTTCTTTTGTTTGTTTTTTGTTTTAGTTTTTGTTTTGTTTTTTTGTGGTGGAAATAGTCTCCAAATTTTACGCAACCTGCAATTAAACCTTTTAGAAGATGTTCTGCAATTTATTAGAAAGAGGCCTGTTATGGACCCAATAGCAGCTGGGAAAAGACTCCAGCCACCTCATAACCCTGAATTCTTTTAAGCAAGTAATGAGAATAAATGGATATTAGAAACAAGCTTGTTCACTTACTTTTCTTTGCTGACTGACTTTACAGATCTTGAAATTTAAAAATTGTCTAAAATATTTTTAAGCAAAAAATCATATACAGAGATCTGGTGTTAGACGTCACAACATCAAACTCACCAGTTGCTTGGAAGCAGTTGCTCTCCTCTCCTGAACACTGTACTGTAGAGGTGCATTGAGAGGTGAAGCGGTTACAGACGGCACACTGCAGGCTGTTTGTTGTCTGAGTACCAGGAACTGAAACACAAAAGAACAACACATTTTATTTGGGATAGAGACACGTTTTAAAGCAGAGGATCAGATCTTGTATCAGCCTGATGTTTTCTGTTTATCACAGAGCACCTTACACGGAGTCCACTTACATGGAAGAGTTTGTGAGTTGCAGTTGTCTGTGTTGCAGCACTGAACAGATGCTCTGGCATCTGCAAAGCCCACGTTTACTGAAAATGTCTGATTCCCTGGAATTGGACACAGTGAGGATTGTACACACTGCTTGAAGATTTGCTGGCTTGTAGTTCCAGATGAATTCGCTGCAAATTCAAAACACAGCTCTTTGATGTTGATGGAAATCACACATAACTTTGCAATATATATTTATAGTACTTCATTGTACAACAATGAATGACATAAGGAGAGGAATACATTGAATGGATGTCGTTATACACATGGTGTTTGAGCCGCATGTCAGTGAAACTGTGTCTGAACACATTTCATCTATGCAGTGTAGACAGTCCAAAGCTCCACCTGTGAAAAGATAACAGTTGTAAACATCTTAAATGTCTTTTAAAGATGTCTGTTCATGTCTGCCAGCTGATCTGTAGCTCCTCAAGACTCAGTAAACAAAGGCTTTTAACACCTCTTCCAATTCCTCTTTCTTCTACCTCTGGCATGTCTTGCCTTCTGACAATGCGATTACAGCATCTGCCACTTGCTGCCACTATTCTGCCTTTCTGACACAAGTACTGTCCACACCGTGCTCACCAATTAAACATTTTTACGTTTTTCAACGTGGTCCATCAGGATCTCTGTCTCACACCCTGAAAAATTCCACATCTTAACTATTTACCTCCTGAGCAATCATGCAAATGATGTGATGAATATGTATCATAGGCATCCACCTGACCATTTATAACCACCATGTGAGCGTGGGAAGGCGTTCTCTTACATGCACCCACTTTAGAGTTGATTCTGATTTCTTAACGAAAACAGGTGTGGGACGTGCGTGCGCACCCTTAGTGTGCAACATTTTCTTTTTTGCACAGCAGACGCCACCTGTAGTTTGCTTTGCTATGCAGTTTTATAAATGAGGCACCTGGTGTTGTATCAGCCTGATGTTTTCTGTTTATCACAGAGCGGCTTACACTGAGTCCGCTTACATGGAAGAGTTTGGGAGTTGTTGTCGTGTTGCAGCACCGAGCAGATGCTCTGGCACCTGCAACACCCAAGTTTACTGAAAATGTCTAATTCCGTGGGATTGAACACAGTGAGGATTGTACACACTGCTTGAAGATTTGCTGGCTTGTAGTTCCAGATGAATTCGCTGCAAATTCAAAACACAGCTCTTTGATGTTGATGGAAATCACACATGACCTTGCAATATATGTTTATAGTAATTCATTGTACAACAATGTTTGACTTAAGGGGAGAAATACTTTGAATGGATGTAGTTATACACATGGTCTCTGAGCCGCATGTCAGTGAAAATCTGTTTGAACACACTTGATCTATGCAGTATAGACAGTTCAAAGATCCACCTGTGAAAAGATAACAGTTGTAAACATCTTAAATGTCTTTTAAAGATGTCTGTTCATGTCTGCCAGCTGATCTGTAGCTCCTCAAGTCTCAGTAAACAAAGGCTTTTAACACCTCTTCCAATTCCTCTTTCATCCGTCATAATGCCAGTTACCAAAAAATAAACTAATTCTGCCACAGCAAGCGACTTCTTACCCAGTTATTGAGACATGTACATTTTATGTTGTGGTATACCCACCAGAATAACTTGTTTGAGGTGAAGAAATTATGGTTGCATGATTCTAGTTAAATTATCTACATCCATGATGTAATATCAATGAAGCATATACTTTTTACATTCTCTAATATTTTCACCTAAAAGTTGAATGTACCTAACTTTTTGTGCGTAGTGTATGTATTTATGTAGCTGTTGCAAATGGCAAATAAACTATTAGATTCTTACATTTACCAGAGAACGTCCAGAGTAGCGTTAGAGAGAGGATCAGCTTCATCGTGATGAACAGGTGAGAAGTGCAGATCCGTTTACCTGGAATAAAATGCTACAGCTGCTGAGCTGCTCTACGTTTTATATCCTTCACTGCTGACCTCACCGACTGGGTGTTTTCCCATTTTTACTGTCTGATCATTCTGATGCTCGTCTTCATTTTCATCAATGATGACAAAAAGTCAACACACCTTAACACAGGGTGACAACATATATTTATGTCAGGAAATGAACACAAGGAAGACAAAAAAATTACTTTTTTTCTTCCACACATTCCCTCCTTAAAAGATTCCAGCTTTGATTGACGTGACATTCTTTAGATATCTTTGTCATATTTTTGCTCCAAACTGTGGTAGAACGTGTGGTGGTCATTTGAGTTGGGACAGCCACACACACCTTTAGTCAACACTGTAATTCAAGGCCAAATTTGGGCCAAAAATAAATAAATAGAAATGCAGACGTGGGCCTAACATTTGTTGTTATATTTTGTGGAATAAGCACAGCTAACATTTAGGTAGTGCCCCTAAAATGTGCTAAAATCCCCTGTAATGTTCCCCTTTTGGTGTTCAGACTTATTTTATTTGTTTGCCGTGTGAGGATCTTCCATCCCTACAGAGCTTCCATTCAGTGTAAAATGTATAAAA
The DNA here is from genome assembly GCF_017639745.1 of Melanotaenia boesemani. Classification (NCBI taxonomy): domain Eukaryota; kingdom Metazoa; phylum Chordata; class Actinopteri; order Atheriniformes; family Melanotaeniidae; genus Melanotaenia; species Melanotaenia boesemani. The sequence continues at coordinate 19,668,841 of NC_055696.1, read as the reverse complement.
ATCGGTGTGAAAATTGTCAATATTTGGTGCTTTTTCCTTTTTACTGTGAGACTGCTATCATCCAATTGAAGTGAATGAATTGAATGGAAATTCAGTTGTTCCTGGTTGTAAAGGCAACTAAACAGGCTTTCTAACCATGTACAACATAATACAAACTGACATTAATAAAGGGGAAAAAAATCAAGTTGCATTTTTTCGACACTTATTTTTTAAATAAAGCGATTTAATTAAGCTTATGCCTTTTTGTTTTAAATAACAGTAGTTATTTAAATTATCATTCGAGTTCATTATTTGGTAAAGATTTTCTTCTGTCCTTTTAAACAAAACATTACAATTGAAAGAGGCTGTACTTTTTTTTTCCTTTTTTTTGTAAAACACTTATTACTGAGAAACTTGTTTTATTTCTCTAAAATAATCATTCTGATGCCTGCATTGCAGAACAAGGAAGAAAATCAGTCAGTCAGTCAGTGTGCAGGTGGAGGTTTTCTTTCCTGTTACACGTATTATTGTTTAAAACACAAAAGTTGTCATTGAACTCACTGGCTCTTCCAGGTGTGTTTTAAACAGCAGTTTCCACTGCGTTGCGTACTGATAGTTCAGAACATAAATGGCTTTAGGGAAGAACTGCTCACCAGGAAGCTGGGACTCTGAATGACATAATGAATGCCTGATGGTGACAGCATGTGAAGTCTTGTAATATCTTAAAATCTGGAAAGGTATTAGTAATGTGCTCCAGACAGAGAAGAATACAACTATTTATTTCCGTGTTGTGTTTTTAATTATCTTGATGGCACGCCTGGCATGCAGCATCACTCTGACTCATATTTTTGATGTATTCTCAGCTTTGATATGCTTCTGTCCAAACCTCTACTAGACTGAATTCATGCAACCTTCAAACATGGTTTTTGTTTATTTTCAGCAATGGACACTTCCACAAAACTTGTGTTTTCAGAGTGTAAAACTTTTTGTTGTCCAGCTCCACTCAGCTCACATTCTCTGCTTCTTCTACCATTAATGACCTCTTTTTTGTTCTTTCATGATTTCTGATCTGCCCTTTCTTGGCAGGTTTCTCATGCCGTCATATTGTTTGTTTGTTAAATTATTGGATTTAATGTGACTCTTATGGATGTTTAGTTTTATGTATTTCTATACCTAAGGGAGTCGGTCAGTGGATGGACTCCAAGCAGATGTGGGGCAGATGGAAAGAGGGCATATCTCATCACAAGGATGCAGGCAGCTTAATCACCTTCTTGCTGCCAGCCTGTCTAAAGACTCTTCGTTTCTGAAGGGAATCTGATCCCTGGTCAGGGAGGGGTTCTTTCAACAGTCTTCTGTACGGACTCTCCACTTGCAACTGATGACTCCTCTCACTAATTTTACTTACTCTAATAAATCCTTTAACTTTTTCCAACTCATCCAGACATACATACACACACACACACACACACACACACACACACACACACACACACACACACACACACACATTTATATATATATATATATATATATATATATATATATATATATATATATATATATATATATATATATATATATATATATGTGTGTGTGTGTGTGGGTTGGTGACATCAGGAAATCATTTAGTTTTGTTTTTATTTTACACAGCGTCCCAACTATTTTATAAATTGGGGTTGTCTACTAATTTGCCCAGATTTGTATTTAGTTGTTGAAAAGTTGTTTAACCTTCCTCTTGTCTTACTTAGTACACAGAAAACAATTATACTCCAGTTTCTTTCTTATCTCTTGTTTACCATGTTAGGCTTCCTTATTCATTAAAATGTAGATTCTAATGTTTTGGTGTGAGCCTTGGGCACATTTTTGTCAGTATGCCCCTCAGTTTTAATAAAAAAAATAAATTAAAAAAAAAGGTTGAATGAACCCCATAAGAATATATTATACTGTAAATAAATGAAAGGTTGGTGTGTTACCTGACTGTTACTGAAACGTTTTAGAACACATTTCTTAAATTTGTTTAATTTATTTTTTGTCTTTTTAATAAACTATAGTAGCATCCATGGTGTTACAGGTCAGTTTTGATCCACATACAAGGGTTTTTCCAGCACATCTTTCTCCTTCAGTTTCTCTTTTTACTGACTGACATGAAACACGTCTTGATGTTGCTGATTCTTGTCAGAGCAAACCTGTGAGTAGGGATGTTATGCTCTAGCCGATCTGCTCGATCACGTGTCGAGCATACGACACGGAAGTGTTGCGAGCATTGTCTCTGAACAGGATTCACAGACATAATGAACACCATCCCACCTCTATATTTCCCTTAAGTGGTTCAGCGCAACAGACAGACAACGAGTAGATGGTTAGAAGGCGGGTTGTCTCAAAAATCTGGAAGTTTAAAAGAAAAAAAAAAAAAAGCAGAGACTGGCGAGAGAACAGAGAGGTGGACAGTATGTCACTCAGTTCTTTCGGAGACGAGGTGGGTCGTCTGATGGAAAGTTGTGGAACATCAGCTTGTTGTCTCTCCTGAACCTTGTCCATTTAAGCTAGCTCACTTTGCTCCCACATTAGCTCATATTTCTGAAGAAAACTCTGGATTTTATTCATTTAACTGTTTTAGTCAAATAATCAAGGCAGGCAAACAATTAGCAAGCTGCTCTGCTAAAAACATCATGCATGACAGGAGAGCAGCCGAAGCAGATGCTGCCATACACCCCCCTTCCCACCGCCACCTGAAAATGTCCAGGTGGCCCCTGAGGAAGGTGAGCAGCGGAGTGTTGAATTAATTGATTATTGGGGTGAAAAACATGATATAATAGAAAAAATCGTTCCGAAATAATAATAATAAATAAAAAATAGTTTGTATCTATTTTAGAACAGTTTGAATGGTTGAGAAAATGCTCAGCTGTCTGTGTAATGTAGGTTAGGTCAGTAGTTCGGGACTCATCCTCCTGCATTGCAGTAGGAACAGAGCACATTTCTTGTGCAGCAGACTGGGTGACTGCTTTCAATTCAATCAGAGAAATATTTACATTTTCTAGATATCAGAAGATCAACTAGCAAGAAACCATATAGCATCATATATGTTTTTTCACACTAATGCCTTAACTTGTGAGTCTACAGATGTGGAGATAAATTAAACTTGTATGTGTTGCTACATGAGGGAGACAATGACGTGAAGGAGTGGTAGTTAGATCAATTTCTCTTGGCATTTTTGGTGAAATCACTGAAAGCACCTTTATTTAAAACAAAATAGTGTGAGGCCACCAGAAACAATGATTGTGATGCTTTTACACATGAGATTACATCATTGGAGATACTATATAATAGAACAGCTGGATAGAATAGAAAGCTGGACTTCAGGGCTTAATAAGTTTGCAGGGAGAAAGCTTCATGTTGGGCTCTGGGTTAAAAAGGCTGAGCGAGTACAGTGACTGTGAATGGGATTGCAAGAGCTTTACTCAGCAATAGTGTACCTTTACCACTCCTTGACATCTTATTACACAAAGTTCTACCTTTTAAAATGTGATTGTTTCATTTTAAAGACGCTCCCAGCCACTGTTTGGCTGTAAATCTCCACAGTAGTTTGCTTGTGACCGTATTACATTCAGTTCATATAATACAATAAACCATGTGAGGTCCTAGTTTATGTTTCTGAGCCTATTTAATTGATTTTACTTCTGATTTTATTTATTAATTTTTGTTGCCTCTTGTGCAGTGATAATGTTCAATGATAATATTCACAATACAATAAATCATAAAAAATGAGCAGCCATTTTGCTTTTGATGTTTTAGCTGAGATTTATTTCTCCACAGATTATAAATGCATTTTATTCTTTTAGCAGTTAATTAATCTAAATTAACTTCATTGTACTTTTAGTGCTTCCCCTACCAAGTAGCCTCACTGTCATGTTTTTCTTTTCACAAATATAGGTATGATGGTCAAAATATCATTAAAATTGCAAATTTATGTGTTACAGTATCACATTTTTCAGAGTGGGGGGGGGGGGGGGGGGGGCACTTCAGTTTCTTTTCATGGGGCCCAAAATCTCTGGCAGCTTCCCTGCCTCCAACAGATTTTACCATCTTTGGGTTTGAATCTTTCAGGGGCTGCAACTTCACTAACAGTAACCTACATCAGACTCATCATATGTGTCCTTTTTTATATATATATAATTTATTTTCCATTTATACTTTACAAGACAATAACAATAACCAATGAAAAGAGAGAGAGAGAGAGAGAGAGAGAGAGAGAGAGAGAGAGAGAGAGAGAGAGAGAGAGAGAGAGAGAGGTGAGTATATTGATTAGAGGTGGTTGCTATGATTGTATTTATATACTGACCTTTTTTCTACAGGTTTTCAAATTTTGACACATCAGATGTGTCTTGACGCTCCACATGATCCAAAACTATTATCCAGAACTTGGCTCACTGAAAATGTTCTTCTAATGTTTGCATGCTGCAAATTAGATATGTACACTGTCCAAGTCGCCAGCTCTCTTAACACTGGGCATGCCCAGCTTTGTTTGGTTTGTGTGGAGGTTTACATGAAAACAAGGCAAAAGAGAATCCTCTGAAGCTCCAGTGATTGGCTGAAGAGCATGTTGTCAGTGTGTTGGATGACAGTGCATGATTTCAGTATCACCTCAGCTTCCAGTTCTACAGAAAATAACCTCTGAGTTATTTTGACTCGCATATAAAACCGGTTTCTAGGGCCACATTTTTTCACCTGTATAATATTGTTAAAATGAGGAGCATTCTGTCTCAGAGTGATGCAAAAAAACTGGTCCATGGATTTGTGACTTCCAGATTGGACAACTATAATTCCTGATTATTCTGTCCCAGAAATGTTCTAAAAAGTCTCCATCTGATCCAAAATGCTGTAGTGAGGGTTCTGATGAGAGCTAGCAGGAGAGATCATATTCATTCTCAGACTGCAGCTTTGCTTGGTTCCTAGAGGGTCTGAAATTTGAATGGGAGGCAGAACCCTCAGTTATCAGGCCCCTTTCAGCGGCTCCAGCTCCCAGATTAGGTTCGGGATGCAGACACCCTCTTGACTTTTAAGATTCGGCTTGTTTTTAGTCTCCTTTCTTATTTCCCTTTTGCTTCTTTTTGCTATTTTCCATAATTTTCTGTCCCCTCAGTTTAGGTCCAGCAAGATTACATAGATTCTGTGATTCAAAGTAAATAAATAAATGAATCAGATTATCAAGAGGAGCCTTACCCATAGGCCTCCCCTTGGCAGAGCAAATTTGTTCAGCACGATACAGCAACCAGATTATCATTTTGCTTGCTATGATGCTGGACAGGACAGGTTAAAAAAAAAAGATTCAGCTTGAAAGTTTCATTTTTGTTAAATCTTACTGTTAGAGGTGGGTTTTCCATCTCATGCTGCCATAAGCTTAGACTGCTGGAGGACATCCCACGCTGCACTGACCACTTCCTTCCATCTTTTATTCTCCATGTGTAAATGCATGACATTAATGGCGTCTTCTTCCCTCTTAGCAGGCCTCCCTGATTTAGAGCTGTGGTCCTCTCCATCCCAACTGGTTGAGGCAGATGGCCGTGCACCCTGGTTCTGGTTCTGCTGGAGGTTTTCCTTCCTGTTGCCAGCCGCCCTGTGTAGCTCAGGATGAGATATTGAATGGAAGAGAAGATTCAATCTGTTGGTTCCCTTCACTAGGCTATTATTTTTTATGAACTGACTTGGATGAGCACAGCTATTATAAATTAGACTAACTTGAATTTGTTTTAATTGGATCACATTGAATCAGCTTAAATTTAAGTTTGTAAAGTGGCCTGAGAGGACTTTTTTGTAAATTGGTGCAATATAAATAAAGATTAATTAATTTGAATTTGAAGTTCTCTCATACATGAGTGTCTTCAAGTCCTGTTGAGCCCTGTTAATTTTTTTAACTGTTTCTGCAAACACACACACACAAACAAAGTGGTATTTCATAATTACAGAAAACTGAAATAAAAAAAAATTGTCCCTTTTAACAGCTAAAATAATTTTTGAGACGTTTGTCTGGTTTTAATGAACATCCCAGTGCTGAAACTTCCTTCTCTGTAACTTATGAGCTTTTAATATCATCTGATTAGGCCCGTGTTCTGTCCTGGTTCTGTTGGAACTCAGTGCTGGTTTTGATCCAGTTTATCCCGACATCCTCTCACACAGATGAAGCACTGAGTTGAATCTTCATGTTCAACATTAACATGGTTCACAATGTGTTTATCAAACAGTAAATCTTGGGTTGGAGTCAGTCGCTACAGATCTAGTATCTCACTGGGAAAATGTGGCAACCCACAGAGGTCAGTTTTAGGACCACTTTAAATTAGTTTTTGCATGTTTTCTGTTAGACATGTTATCCAGAGATTTGGTTTTTCTGTTCCTTGTGTTGATGACACAGGTGTATTTACATTTAGAGCCTCTGAGGGTTGCATAAGGTTTCCACCTTCAGGCCAAAGAAATCCTGCGAAATATTGCCATCTGCTGGTTGATACTGATAGAGGTTCACTGTTTCAAGAGCCATGGAGATGATGTGGGTTAAAACCAACTTTTCCAGACACTTCATGGCAGCGAGTGTGAGTGCCACAGGTCTGAGATCGTTCATTGATGTAATGTTTGTTTTCTATAGACCAACAATATTACAGAGGACTTAAAGGTGCAAGGTACAGTTTCCTGTGAGAGGGAGATATTGAAGGTGTCTGTGTCTGCGTCTGCCAGCTGCTTTGCACATGCACACAATCACATACCTCTCATGTTGTTCTCCCTGTAGCAGCTCTCAAGTCTCTGGGTCCTGTTGGCAGCCCTGCCGGATTTCTGGAGCTTGTAACGGTGTTTATACACCATGATGTCTCCCGACTTGAATGCTGTTGAGGATAATAAATTGTTTTTTAAATTGATTTTGGGAGTTGCATGTGATTGCTTTTCTGTTTTCAGCTTTTATGCATTCACCTTTTGACTTGCAAACACAGAACCACGGGTGGGTCTGTAAAATTTTTGCTGGGAGGGGGCTAGGCAGGGCTTATTTGTTGGGAATAAAAATGGATTATAACAACCAGCATGGTCATCTTACATAAAAAGATAAAGCAAACTTTGTAAAAACCAAACAGCCAATTATATTTTTTAATCAACAATCATTTGCTCAGGATGACCCTGCATCACATGGCTTTAATCACTGCTGCAGTGACTCTTAAACGTCATTGATAAGGAAAAAAACTTGCTTTTAGCCAAATCAGCAGTTTAATCAGTTTTTCTACAGCTTTATTGGCTGTTTTACTTAAATCGTCACATGTGGTGGTTTAATGGTTTAATAACTACTTGGTTAGAGTAATTAAAATGTCTCAGTTTGAGTTAAAAGAGACATTCTCAAATTTAAAATGAAAAACTATCTCATTCTGGCTGGTGAATACAGCTTCATGTGCAAAAACAGTGACAGGAAACAGAAACAGGATTTTATTTTGTGTCTGTCTCCTACGTTATAATGAAAGGTATTGTCATAAACAGCCTTACGGATAAAAATAATTCCCTGTGATAATAACCAGTCAGGTCTCACGGAAAACCTTGATTAACCAAGAAACAAAACCAAAAGATTAGAAATAGTAATGTGCATGTAAAGAAAAAAAAATCTCAACCAGCACAGGAACCCAGAAAAATGTTCAATATTTCTTAAACTCCTTCCACCAACAACTGAAAGCCTTAATACAATGATCAAATACATTTACTGAAAACTGATTTATTTGTTGTCTGATAAATATGATAAAAAGCCCTTTAATAACAATCTAACAAAATGGCTTTAGATTTTATTCCTTCTAGGTGGCTCATTTTTATTATGAAAAACCTGAGAAACAACTGTTTGAATAGCTGATGGATGACTTTTAAAGAGCAAAACCTAAAATAAACTGTTATTTAACACAAACTTGTTTCCTTTGCCGTGTCAACAGAAACCCTTCTGTTACCACGGCAGCATGATGTTCATCATGTGTGTGAAATAGGTGTGAGTTTGACACATCCTGTGAAATTAGGCTATGACTGATTATCTACAGCCTTTCATTCGGATAAGACCAGATGATGTCGCTGAATGGCAGGTGTGGTGAAGAGCATTAAGAACAACACTGGTCCAAAAATATGCATGAATAATATTGTTTAAATCCTTGAAGGCATGTTATTTTGTGTTTTTCCTCACAGCTGCTGGAGAAACGGAATAAAACTGAAAAACAGAAGGAAAAGTTTGAGAATCCCACCGAATGGCAGTAGGTGGGCTTCAGGACTGATAACATTACATCCACCATCTGACGTTCCGACAGCCGACAGATTTTTTTCAAATATATTTTATATCTACAGACAGGTAAACTGGTGTTTTATTTTTAATCCTATTTGTTTATAATTAAGCTTTTTTTTTGTTATTTTGTAAAAAATAAATTTGTAATATAATATTGTCACATTTAACTAAAACAAATATTTTTTTAAAACAAAATTGTGTCATTTTATTTTCCTGTTCAACACAGAAAAATTTTTTTTATTAAAATGTTTGTCAGGCAACATGTGGTAGCAGCAGCTGGATATGATGTGGAGATAGGACCCAAACACAGAATTGACGACACCAGAGGCAGGAAGTAACAAGTCTTTATAAAGTAAAACACAGCTGATGACGACCAGATGCCTGAATAAACTGTAAAACTATGGACAGGACAAGACCAACCAGCAACTAAAACACACACGATGAACTGGCAATGAAAAAAGCTAAACCTGGAGCACATACACAGAGGGTCTGATTTCAAAAGGAGAAGCAGGTATGACAATTAAAGACCAGAAGCAGGAAACAGGAAGTAAATGTAACAGAATAAACAAGGAGAAACAACTCCTCAAAATAAAACAGGAAGCAAGACAGAAAACTAAGTAGCAACAGAACAAGAATAAAATCCCATAGATCATGACAGTTTATGCATTGCATATATATATATATATATATGTATATATTTGTTTCATTTACCGTTTTTTTCTTTGTATTGTCAGAGAGGTTGGTCTTATGTAGGCTATAACTGTCTTTGTCTATTTGTTGAAAAATGATAACGTTCAAGTAAAAATAAAGAAAAGAAAAGAAAATGAGTTCACTGGACTCCAACGGCCTTCACAGTCCTTAGATCTACCTGAGTATTGTTGCTGACCATGTCCATCCCTTCATGACCACAGTGTAGCATCTTCTGATGGCTACTTCCAACAGGATAATGTACCATGTCACAAAGCTCAGATCATCTCCACCTGTTTTCTAGAACATGACAATGAGTTCACTGGACTCCAACGGCCTCCACAGTCACCAGGTCTCAGTCCAGTAGAGCAGCTTTGGGATGTGGTGGAACGGGGGATTCTCATCATGGATGTAGCCGACAAACCTGCAGCAGCTGTGTGATGCTGTCATGTCAATATGGAGCAAAACCTCTAAGGAAGGTTTCCAATACCTGCTTCCATCTATCACACTAAGAATTAAGGCATTTCTGGAGGACAAAGGGGATTCAACCAGGTTTGAGAAGGTGTTCCTAACAAAGTTGCCAGTGAGTGTGAAACTGTATGAACCAAATTGTTGTTAGGAACAGTGGCTGAGTATATATGACTGATTTCAGGCAGCAGTAGTGGATCTACCTGAACTGGATAAAGGAAAAACCAGTTTGTGGACATTCCAGACAGCAAAACGAGACTCACGTGCGAAACAAGTTGTCATATTATGATGTAAGCATAATGAATAATGGGATCGCTTTCAGCATTACTCAGGTAGTTTCCTCAAGCTCGGAACACATGACCACAGCATATTACATAAAAGAAAATCTTATTTGTTGATCTTATGGGGCTTAAAAATACTTGACACAAAACAAACTGGATTAAAATAGCTTCTGTAAGAGTTATGAAAGGTCAGAGTAACTGGCTTGCATAGAACTGTGAAAAACATGACCTTTAACTTATTTCCATAGGCATTGCTCCAGTATACAGTTATCTCACACAGGAGTTAACCATCCAGATGTGAAGGAAAAGGTGATATACTGTCACAAAAATAAAAGCTCCTGTAAACTTAAATTTGCTCTGAAAATTGCATTAACAATAATTATAGGTGTTCTTTATAAGCCCTCCTCCCTCCTTTAAAATGGCACAAAATTAAGTGAAGAGAGTTAGCCTGTGTATGGATTGATTAGATGCCCACAGAAGTCATGTCCTTCCCCAAGTAACAAAAATCAGGCAACCAAAAAAAAAAAAAAAAAAAAAGAAAGGAGAGGAGAGGAGAGGAGAGGGAAAGGAAATAAAGAGATGAGAAGCAGCTGCTTCATCATTTTTTTGAGAAGAGGGGTGCTCAGCACCTGAACCAACACACCTGATAGCAGGCATGCTTGGGCCGAATACAGGCCACTAATGGTTCAGTTACGGCACTGGCAGGTGTTAGGCCAAAAGTGGACCAGATGTTAGTTGCCTGCCAGGCTTGGATTATGGCAAGTCTCCTGTTGGCCACGTGTGGTCCAGATGTCAGTTGTTGGCCTGGATGTGGATTACAGCAAGTATTTTGTGAGCTAGAAGTGGTAGTAATACAGGAAGCCTTCCTTATGGTAATTTCCTTGTGGGCTACATGCAATGGTCACGTGACTGAGTTTTGCCAGCAATGCTTGTTACTCAAGACTACATTTGGGCCAAATTTGGGGCTAAAAAACATTTGATATTCAAAGTTAATGCTGCCACTAAGATGTAGCGGACCTCCCTATGAAAACAGTTCAAATCTGTATCTATATTTTAGCCCTTTCCCAGGGATCAATCATGACATATATAGTATCAATGGATTTGTTGTAATCTCAGGATTGTGAAGGTGCCACTGTCATCAGACTAACTGAAAAATAAACTGCAACAGACTTTGAAAACCATAATGTTAAAATCTATTATCTCCCACCATTTTACAGAGGGTTAGATTAAAAAGAGACTGGAGAATATTCCAACTTTAACGTCATAATGAACCACGAATAAAGCAAAGCGTGATTATGATATGACCTAATGTTAGTGCATTGTGTCAGATTCAATGCCTTATAAAAGTTATATGAGCTGACCTAGAATTACTTAATTCAATGCATTATCTAGACAAAATAAAGTTTTCAGGCAAAACCATTAATCATAAAAGTTCCCAGCCTTCATGTTTTCAGATACATACAGTAGTAGATTAATCTCAGTAAGACGTTTACAGGGGAATACATTCCAACACCTTTGTTTTAAACAACACATTTTTAAAAACTCATTTCCAGCAATTTTTTTTATATCTGAAAGCGAGAAAAAAAAGTTGGCCATTTTATATTCTGTTATATTCTGTCTGCTGATTTTTTTTTTTTGTTTGTTTTTTTTTTTAAGTTAACCTTCAAATTCAGGAATCAAAATGACTTTATCTGACAGCATAAACCAAAGAGGTATTTTCAACCTTGAATCCATATTCATTTATTACACATCCCTACTAGTTGTCCCTAGTAGGGATGTGAATCCCCACCACAGAGGCCAATCCGATACATATCTCGATAGCTCAACTGATGGGTCCAAGGGGCATCCCAGTATAGAGCTGTACACGTACTGGGATGCCTCAGTGCAGTCAAGCCAGCAACAGAAGCAACCTGACGTCAGATGGACGAACATCCATCACTGATCATGACCCCGGTTGTCATGGGCTCTATTTGGATCAATGAAATCAGGTGTAACACTTACTTTTGAACATTAACAATGCAGTCACACACTGTTTTAAACTATGAAACTGAATTTTAGTTTTTATTTTAAATCCATACAACTTCATTATTTCCCCGCTCATCCTGAGAGCTTGAAAAAAGTCAGCTGAATTTATTTTTCAATGATCTTAAAAAGACCTCTTTCAGAGGAGCGATTAAACCTTTATGAGGTAGTTTAAGTTTAAGATAAACTGGTTAGTTTGTGGGAAGTTTCTGGTTATAATCGCTAATCGAAAACTGAGGTTTTGAAGGTTCTCAGCGAAATATAAAAATATTCCTGATGATCAGCTCTCAGTCAGAGAACACAGGATAACGCAAAGTAGCGTACGTAGAAAACTCACACAAGACTACAAATAAACTAAGGACCACGACAACCGGAGTGGGACGAACCGAAAAAACAGTAAATTCGACAGCTTGTACCACCGACATGTTTACTCGGGCAACGCCGCAGCAAATGACTCCTGCGTGCGGCAGGAAAAGCCAGTGTGATATGCAGCATATACACACACATGTAAATAGTTATTTTTGCTTTGCTGTATTCACTATAAAAAAATAAATGACTTTGTAAAGAGTCTGAAGTATTCAGTTTGTGTCTGTTAGATGTGCTGTGGCCACATCTATAAAATATTAGCTAATAAAAATATTGAGTAGTTATTAACTTATCACAGCTATGAAATATTAAATAATCCATCTTTTGTCGCTACATTTTAAGTCTTATCCCTGGGTGTAAATTACATTAGTTTATCAACTTTATAATATACTCCATATCACAGAACGAAGTTTATCATGTTTAACCAAGATCTGGCATCAAATACTTGTGGACACAAATTACACACCTGTAAACATTTCACCACCCTTCTTATATTTTACCTTCATATACGCTAAATCTGTGTATGTCCTCATAATTCTAAACCGTAACTCAGTCACAACAAACCCTCCAGTGACGGATTTCTCCTTCACCTTTCTACTGATGATTCCATAAAACACACAAAGCTTAAAGCAGATGATGAGATCTTTATTTTGCACATAACACACAAAAAAAATGAAAAAAAAAATGAAATGATGCATTTTCTATGGAACATTTTCTTTCTAAATGTGTAAATCATGTATACATGTATGTTCTGTCTGTCGAACTTCCAGAACATGATGCTTATTATGAAGAGATGTGTTGTGATTAGCTGGAAGGCAGCAGGTAAAGCATCCAGGCTGTTCTCCATCTCCTTCAGTATCTGCAGCAGGTGGTTGTGTCCATCCTCTCCAGTGCAGCTTCAGGCGGCCACAGATGTATTGAAATGTCTCCCTGGACATACAGAAATGCTCTATCCACTGCTCATCGGTAGAATTGAGAACAACCTTTTCCCACTAGTTATCAGCTTTGCTCCGGACCAGCCGGACGGTGAGGAGGTTCAATGAGCTGCAGCAACGTCTGAAACGCAGAACACGAGTTACAATAAACCCGCCGTCTGAAATATTTACTTATTGTAATCTGCTCAACACAGACAGTAGAAAACCGTCTGAAATGTTTACTCATAAGACACGCATAAATACGGCGCATGTTTAATAAGTTAAACTTACACGTCGTCTCCTTTGTCTGCGGCGGATCTCCTGCCGCTGGATTCTTCATCTTCTGACTTTCAGGAGCCTTCCAGCCTCGACGTGAGACGCCTGATTTTATAGTCCATCAGTAACATCTCCATCAAGCAGAGCATGAACACTACGATCTCTTCGTTCTCCACATTAGCTTGCAGCGTTGTTTTGTTTTTAGCGGGTTTTGTTTTGTTGTTATGTGGCGCTAAAGTTACACGCCACTGTCGCAGACGTATGCGTCACATCGGTCCCGCTACCGCCCCCAACTCATGTGTGAATGCAACATGAAACAGTTCCCCTGGAGAAGAGCCGTTCTTAGAACTATTAGAACTGCGTTCTTAGAACTTCTCTGTCGGAATGCGCCTTTTAAGATCCTTTTTATTTCAGTCAGATGTATTGAAACAGGAAGCATTAAAACCTGCAGGACCTCCAGGTCCAAACCCTCCAGGACCGGATTTTGACATCTGTGATTTAAGATGAGGAGAAAAAACTGAAAACAATCATAGAGATGGTAAATCTAATGGTAGTTAAGCTAATCAGAATCAGGTTTATTGCCAAGCAGGTTTGAAAGTACAAGGAATTTGTTTTGGTGCGTGTGTGCCAACAAGAGCAGACAAAAAAATTAAAACCATTAATAGGAAAATTTACAACAAAAATATAAAGAAAAGCTGCACAAGTGAGTGAAATGTAAATGTAAGTACAATCTGAACTGAGGATGTGCGACATTCAGATTGTGGCAGCATTTATACAATGTTAATATAACATGTAGTTAAGGGATCATAGATAAGAGTGTTAACAAGATAATTACTATAAATTATAATAATAGCAAGAAGAAGAAAGATGATAAAATGCTTTTTTCCTGTTCGCTTTCTAAATTACATAAATTATTATTTTTTTACAGTTTGTTGCAACGATTCTAGTTTCCTGAGAAAAAAAACGCTCTCTAATCATTTTGGTGGGATTTTACTCAGACGAGATTTATTATTACTTTTTATGTACAACCTGAGATGAATATCTGTACTTGTACATACGTCTTAACCCTTTGGTGCATAGTGTCCACTACAGTGGACACATATTTAAAGGCTGTTTTTAAATGTATGCATGGGTGTGGATCATACATTAGCAACTTCTTTGGACATTAGTGAGTTACCAGTACTCTGCCACATATAAAGAATAACTACATTTGATATAGTATATATACATACATTGTAATTACCAATTTTGCCTCAGTGATAAACAGGACAAGAAAATGATCCAGGTGTTTTTATAGGAAATTTATATTATACTAATATGACAAGATATTATTTTATAAATATTTTTTCATAGATAAAGTAGAAAAATCTGAGTAAAAGTTAAAATAAGATTAAAAAACAGAAAAGCATCAATGTGCATGTCTGTAGAAGAAAAATATTTTATTTAAAAAAATGTGGTACAGTTTTGTAATAATTCATACACCAGAGGGTTAACTAATCATTGTCTTACCCCATATTAATGCTGCATACAATTCATTAGCTGTGGATCAGCATAGAGACAGTAACTCCACCTGATTTTAAACCATGAAGTTATTTATTAACGTTTTTTAGTCTGTGTCTAATGAGAGAAGAGCAGCCGGCGTGCTGCTTCTATTTCAGATCACAGTCATTAACACAAACATTGATTGCTGAATACTTACAGCAACTTGCAGGTTGCTGACTTTTTTTCAAATTCAATAAACTCTATCTTTATTTATAAAGCACTTTCCATAGTACAAGTAGCACAAAGTGCTTTCCACTACCAAAACAGGGCATCACACATTCAAGTTAGAACAGCTTAGGAAACTTTCACATGCAATCATACTTTCTCTCTCTCTCTTTCACTAAGCACACATTGAGCCCACCCCCACCTTCCACCCCATTCTAAGCAGACTGCCCATAACACTATATGTCTATGAAAATAAGATTAACAAGTAAATGTCTTGGCATCAATGAACCAGGTGAGGAAACTATATCATAGGGATCCTAAGAAATCCATCCACATTGAAAGCCACCCCACCCATGACCACAGAGGTTATCACCACAGACACTGTCTGGATCAGAGCTGACAGGGGCCCAGACCACAACCATAAGGCTGCAGCACAGGCCCCCAGCCACCCAGGCAAGGACCAGGACTCCTATGATGGATGGATGGATGGATGGATGGATGGATGGATGGATGGATGGATGGATGGATGGATGGATGGATGGATGGATGGATGGATGGATGGATGGATGGATAATCAACCTTCAAACATTAACAATAACTAAAACAGCATTGTCTAAAAACATGGTTAAAACTGTTCATATTGAGCATCCACTTGGGTAAAATAGATAAAAAATAAAAACAGTAGAAAAAGATCAATAAATTAGTAGCAATTAGACTGAATAAATAAATAAGTGGTTGCATCTGTTTTTGTTCATAGAACAGCTGTTTTATATTTAACTGTCTGAATGAACTCCGTTAGAAAGGTACATTTTCATTTATTAAGTATTTTGTATTAAATCAGAAATTAATATCATCTCACACTGATCGCTGAATCCTGACTCCAGTTCAACTGGAATAATGTTGTGGCACAATTTATAATATTGACAAAGACTTAATTGTTTGTATCACCATTAAACATAATTTACACCCTACCAAAAACATATGCTTGTTGATGATGGTGTGGATGAAAATGTAAAAAAAAACAATAAATACATTTTATTCATCAGAATTTTAAAAACTATTTAATAAATATTTAGCTTTTATTATTTTAATCCTCGATCCTGAACAAACCATTTAAAAAATAGGCGTGCTGTAGGTGTGTTGAATTGTTACCATAATGCTTGGAAACACACCCAGGCAGTGAGGTCACTTGAGTGAGATATATAGTTAAGCTCCAGCTATGGCATGTAACATCTCTGCTCAGAGATATTACTCAGAAGTGCTCACCAGTTCATCATGAAAAACCAAATCTTTTCTCTGTATTTCGTCTGGACGCTAACCAGCACAGGTAACTTCTTTTTTACGGAATTTATGTTTTTCTTAGAAAAACCTTAAAACTAATTAAATACCCAAATTAATCCTAAATATTTGGAGACTGAGAAGATTTATTTTCATGTCACAGTAGAAGTGACAGCTGAGACTTGTGAAACTGATGCAGGGCAATGCAAATTACATAAGTTATTGTAATAATTATGTAATAAATTACAACATTAAAAAAATCTCACTCTTTATTATTCTCTTGATTGCAGCTGGAGCTTTGGACTGTACATCCTGCACAGATCAGCTGTGTTCAAGCACAACAACTAAGACATGCGGCTCAGAGACGATGTGTATAACAGCGTCCATTCGAGGTATTCTTCTACTTATGTCATATATTATTTTAGGATTAATCACTGTCAATATATTATGAGGCAATTAATGATTTCCATTAACATTAAACTGTGTTTTGACTCTGCAGCCACTTCATCTGGAACTACAAGCCAGCAAATCTACAAGGACTGTGCATCGTCCTCACTGTGTCCAAACACAGGGAATCAGACATTTTCAGTAAATGTTGGCTTTGGATATATCACAGCTTCTGCTCAGTGCTGCAACAACAGCAACTGCAACGCAGTAAATCTACCATGTAAGTGGACTCAGTGAAGACCAGAAAACATGAGGCTGATAAGAGACAGAATTTGACGCTCTGCTTTCTGTCTGCTGAGTTTAAAATGTCTCTCGATCACAGATAAAATGTGTTCTGTTGTGTTTCAGTTCCTGGTTCTCAGCAAATTAACAGCTTGGAGTGTGTTGTTTGTGACCCTTCCACCTCTGAATGCACCTCTACGATACCATGTTTGGGAGAGGAGAGCAACTGTTTCCAGGCAACTGGTGAGTTTGATGTGAAATTTTACAGCACTTCATCTCTGAACCTGATTTTCCACTTAAAAACATTAGGTTAAGGTCAGTAAAATCAATGACTGGCTACTCTTAAATATCAAATGTTTATGTCAACTTGAATTTCTGGTATTCAGATTCAAGTTAATTATTAAATGGAGTGTTACAATTTGACCCTTAACAGATCAATAATAATTCATATTTAAATGCATGGTTAGTAAGATTTCAAGTTCTTAATTATTATTTTGTGTAACCTACCAGTGGGCTGAAAGGATTTGGTTTCTTCTTCTTCATTTGTGTGTAATGACTCAGAAATGGAAATGTTACCACACCTGACGTTGTTGTCACAGGGATCTAATTTATTATAAATGGTTAAGCTTTCACACTTAAAAAGGGCGTAAATGCAACGTCTGAATCATGCATAAACCAATAAACATGCACGTTTAAAACAGTACATGTTGCCTTTGATCCTGCACGCACTTTCTCTTGAATATTCCAGTTAATGATGAAACTAATCGCAATATCATGAATCAGAAACGCCACCCGTGAGCTCCTCCCAAATATAACTGTGCAAAGTACAAAACAATAATAACAGACCCCTCCTGTCACTTTTGTTCAGTTAAGAAAAGAAAATCCTCCTGCAAAGAAAACAAGAAACCTCACAAAGTGTGAGATCAAAGTGTCGATCAGATTTATCACTCAGCTTCTGCATCAATAATAAAGTGAGGAGTGCCATCTTTGCAGCTAATGCAGCCAGCTCACAGACATGTTAGATAGAGACAAATAATACAGACTTAAGTGGATTTAAATAAGGGATTAATTGTGCAGTGTTGATGACGCAGGTTAAATCACAGGAAAGCCGAGGTTGATTAGAGAGAGACAGACACCATGAAGTAGCAGGAGTCCATAGTACAAAGTAACCAGAACCCGAACTCGATCATGTGTCTGCATTCCACTGGATCATCTATGCCTGAATGACTGCTGAAGACCAGACTTTAGTCTGGATTAGCTGAATGTTCTGGGCGATTGGAGGGTGATCCTCAGTTTCCACATACTTACACCACCATAAGCCTTCAGCTATGAAAGTCACGTTGAGAGGGAGAGCTGGTTATTTCCCTTCATGATGATGGTAAAGTGATGCTTGTACTATAAAAACTGCTGAGCCATCAGCAGGGTAAATTATTTTGAGATTAATTCATGCTCTTCTCCTACTCTGTCAGTTGAGGCTACCTTTCCACTCTGGCTCACGCAAAATTTCCCTGAAATTGGAATCTATCTTTGGAGATGAATATTTTGGAAATCATTAAAGATGAAAAACATCAGCATGTCAGATTCATCAGTCCAATGTCTTGTTTTTAAAGTTTGAATCACATCTTTAGGGCTTTTGAAAGTTCCATACATTTATATTAATGTAAAAAGTTTTGAACAAAGTTGAATATTTCTGAAATTATTGGAAGATCATTTGTAGGCACTCATTTCCGAAATGAGCTGAAGCTTTTGGTGTTTTAATGGTTTTAATATGTTTACTGTTTACTGTTTTTTACATCCAAACAAACTTCTATCAGGCTAAAAATGCACAGAAACTTTGCATCAAACCTCATTTTGTGAAAAAATTAAAACTCCTGTTGTGAATTTCACAGCTCAGGAACCACAAGGCTTTGCTGAACAGATCAGTGTGTGATTTGTTTCTCTGTGACAGAAACTGTTGACATTACAGTGAGTTAAAAAGAAGATGCTCTGTACTGTTTGTTTAGACACTGGGGTCTAAGTTAACATTGCGTCCAATGAGATAGCTGCTGGGTGCTCCTTGGCTCAGCTTCTGGAAAAGAAGCTTCAGTCGGACAGTTCTGAAAGTCAGGTTGTGAGAAAGATGTGCCATTTTTCCTACATTTTGATGTTAAAAATGATGCTTGTGCTCCAAAAGTTCTGGACAAAGCGGCAGGTTAAAACAGTTTTTGCTGGTTAATTTTTGGAATTCTTGCACTAGTTGAACCCTCCTCTCTGGCTCTGAGAGTTCATCTCCATAGCAACGCATTATAAACTCTGAATTTAACTGAATCTGAAGTCCAGCTTTGGATGTTTTTTCAGAAACCGTTGAAGATATTAAAAAATCTGAATGTCAGTTCTATAGTCCAACATCTGGGAACATAATAGTAATAATACCAAAAATAATAATAAACAATATATAGTTTCGACGGACACTATTAATTAAAGCCATAACATCAAAATGAATTTCATGTTGTTTGTTGTGTAGATGTTAAAAAATCTTGTAGTGTAGTTATGTGAATGTTTATTTGTATATGCTCATATCGATGTGTTAATGTAGGTTTTTAATTGGCATGTTTGCGCTTGGATAAATGTACTGGAACCAGGAAAGGTCGTTCCTAATGTTAGAATGGTTTAAAAGGGTTTCCAGTTTCCTAGGACGGTATGTCACTTGCCATTGAAAGCTGGATTATTGTCATTGTGATGTTTTCTATGAGTTATAGTTTCAGAGATTCAGGTTAAGTAGGTTTTTAGATTTCCACTTTTGCAGAATTCCTCTCTTGGCGATAAAGAGATCAGTAAGTGGATTTTCTGTTTGGTATGTATATTTATAGTTTGAAGCTTTCCTAGAAGACACAAAGATGGAAAGAGGGAGATTATGCAGCTCAGAATATTAGAAAGTTTTCTGTGATTGTTAAAATTTATGAACTGGTGTACAAGCTGAAAGTGCATGAAAGTAATGACCAGTTACACCCACAGTGCTCCGCATGCACGTCCGTGGCAGCAAATCCTATTTTGTACTTTTTATGTTGAGTGAGATGTGTTCTACAGATGGTTTTATATTGGATTAGCTGTAAATTGGTGTTTGTTGTCTGTGATGGGTTGGTGACCTATCCAGGTGTACTCCCACGCAACCCTGAATGGGACTAAATGGTACAGAGAAAGGGACAGACGGTCAGATGGTGTTTGTGTAATGATGACTATATCAGGAGTGAGAGGGGAGGATAAAGCTAGATTCACTGGGTGTGTGGTACATTTACTGACGTATCTAGTTTAGTTAGTAATTTATATAATTTAGAATTTTAATTCTGTTCTCTGACTTGCATTAGTTCATCTATTATCTTAGGTTGGTTGAGTAGATTATTTTTTTGGTGCTTCCAAATGGCCTTGATATTTTTTTTTTTTTTTTTGGCAGAGTTGAGTTGTTTTATTTTTCCAATAGAACTGTGATACTGAGTTGAGTGTTTGAAACCATTTTTCTGTTGGTAAGATCAGAAATATTGAAAAATAATCATTTATTTGTGGGGGAATTTTCATTTTGACTGTTGATGTATATCCTATGAGTGAAAGTGGAACATTTAAGATTATTTTGAACTGTTTTGAAAAGTGGAGAGAAATTAAGTGAGAACAACTGAGAGTCTGGAAGAAATGTTGATTTCCAGATATGTATTATTAGCAACCCTTAGTGTGAGAAGTGAAGTCTGAGCTGCTAGTTGGATTTTCTAATGATTAATGACTGACTCCTGCAACTGCTTCTCCTCCTACCAACTCCAACCAACTCCCCGATCCCTATTCTCATACTTTAGGCAGGATCTGCAAATATGTTCAATGCTAATATCGGTATCAGCCTAACTCTAATTGATCTAGTTAAAAACCCACAGCATGGCAAAGTATAAAAGCACTTTTGTCTTTAGTCATATCCATTTGTTGTTCTAACCAGTTCTTAAAAAAACTAGGATGCTGTGCAAGATGTAAATAAAACCAGAATCTAATATTTTATTCCCAGTGGAAGATAAACAACATGTCAAATGGTGAAGCTGAGACATTTTACCATGTGATGGAAAATATGAGCTGATAGTGAAACTGATGGCAGCAATACGTCTGGAAAATGTTGGAACAAAAAGCTGGAAAAGTAACTGGTACAAACCAGAAACTCCTGGAGGAGCATTTAACAGCTAATCAGGCTAATTGGCAACAGGTCAGTAACCTGACTGGGTATAGGCCAGTTCAGCAGCCGGACTCTTCTCCTGTGAAGCCATGCTGTTGTGATTGATGCAGGATGTGGTTCAACATTGTCTTGCTGAAATCTGCAAGGCCTTCCCTGAAAGAGACATCGTCTGGATGGGAGCAGATTTGCTCTAAAACCTCCATGTACTTTTCACCCTGAGAAATTTTAAATAATGACTGATGGACGGAAAACAGACAGACAGACAGACAGATCATTTTATTCATCCCCATGGGGAAATTAAGTTGTCATAGTAGTCCGGTATAGTACACAAAATACACAAAAACGCACAAAAATGCACTAAGATGAAATACTGAAGTAGAAAAACAGAATAAAATACACTTAAGGGCACTTGTGAAATTATAATAATAATAGTAAAAGCAACAGTGTAATAAAAACAGTATATAATGGTAGCAGCAACGGTATGTGCTAAAAATATTAATAATAAATATAGACATTAGGGCTGTCAAACGATTAAATTTTTAATCTGATTAATCACAGATTTCAGATTAATTAATCACGACTAATCAACATTCGCGACTATGCCTGAAATTTGCCTGTTTTTCTTTTGGGTAAACGTCAGATGTCCAATGGTCGGTAAATGTAGCATGCAATGCAGGTACTACATGCTGTTCCAAAACATCTCTACCATGTTCTAGATCATAATTCTGAATATGTGACGGTGTGAACCATGAACCACTAGTTTCCTCCTTCTCAGCTGATCCATAAACACATGCAACAAAAGAAAAATGTCGATCAGCAGATCACCGACAGCCGTCGTAATTCATGGAGTAACATGAGAGAAGAGGGAAAAAGCAGCTGTTGCACAAACGCGAACACAAACAGAGATCCTCTAGAGCTGGTACGTTGGTGCAAAATGCAGGATCAATTTTAAAAAAGAATGCGGGACCCTACCAGGGGCATGCGCCCCCGACAGCATAGCTGCTAGGATCGTCAGGACACACAAACTCCACCACCACAATAAGGTGGCGGCTCATGGAGGAGAGGGTTGTCTGAGCCGCGCTTCGTCTGGTCCCTCCCCTAGACACCGAAGACGACGACAGACGAAGCGCGGCTCAGACAACCCTTATGATGATGAAAAAACAAGGACCAAAGTTTCCCTTGCCCGGACGTGGGTCACCGGGGCCCCCCCTCTGGAGCCAGGCCTGGAGGTGGGGCACAGAGGTGAGCGCCTGGTGGCCGGGCCTTTGCCCATGGGGCCCAGTCGGGCTCAGCCCGAAAGGGAGACATGGGCCTCTCCTCCCTTGGGCTCACCACCTACAGGAGCGGCCATAGGGGTCAGGTGCATTGTGAGCTGGGCGGCTGCCAGAGGCGGGGACCCTGGCGGTCTGATCCTCGGCTGCAAAAGCTAGCTCTAGGGACGTGGAATGTCATCTCTCTGGCGAGGAAGGAGCCTGAGCTGGTGCGCGAGGTTGAGCGGTTCCGGCTAGATATAGTTGGACTCACCTCGACACATGGCTTGGGCTCTGGAACAACTGCCCTCGAGAGGGCCTGGACCCTCTTCCATTCTGGAGTTGCTCCCGGAGAGGCGCCGAGCAGGTGTAGGCCTGCTCATTGCCCCCCAACTTGGCGCCTGTACGTTGGGGTTTACCCTGGTGGACGAAAGGGTAGCCTCCCTCCGCCTTAGGGTGGGGGGACGGGTCCTGACTGTTGTTTGTGCCTATGCACCAAATAGCAGTTCAGAGTACCCACCCTTTTTGGAGTCCTTGGGGGGGTGTTGGAGAGCACTCCTTCTGGGGACTCCCTCGTTCTGCTGGGGGACTTCAGTGCTCACGTGGGCAATAACAGCGAGACCTGGAGGGGCGTGATTGGGAGGAACGGCCCCCCTGATCTGAATCCGTGTGGTGTTTTGTTGTTGGACTTCTGTGCTCGTCATGGATTGTCCATAACGAACACCTTGTTCAGACATAAGAGTGTCCACATGTGCACTTGGCACCAGGACACTCTTGGCCACAGTTCGATGATCGACTTTGTAGTTGTGTTGTCGGACTTGCAGCCGCATGTCCTGGACACTTAGGTGAAGAGAGGGGCGGAGCTGTCAATTGATCACCACCTGGTGGCGAGTTGGCTCAGATGGTGGGGGAGGATGACGGTCAGGCCTGGCAGGCCCAAACGTGTTGTGAGGGTCTGCTGGGAACGTCTGGCAGAGTCCCCTGTCAGAAGAGTTTCATCTCCCATCTCCGGCAGAGCTTCAACCATGTCCCGGGTGAGGTGGGGGACATTGAGTCCGAATGGGCTGTGTTCTGTGCCTCTATTGCCGAGGCGGCTTGCCGCAGCTGTGGCCGTAAGGCCGTCGGTGCCTGTCGTGGAGGTAACCCCCGAACTCGTTGGTGGACACCGGCAGTAAGGGATGCCGTCAAGCTGAAGAAGGAGTCCTATCGGGCCTTTTTGGCCTGTGGGACTCCAGAGGCAGCTGATGGGTATCGGCGGGCTAAGCGGAGCGTGGCTTCGGCGGTCGCTAAGGCAAAAGCTCGGGCATGGGTGGAGTTTGGAGAGGCCATGGAGAATGACTTCCGGATGGCTTCGAGGAGATTCTGGTCCACCATCCGGCGGCTCAGGAGGGGAAAGCCGTGCTCCGTCAACACTGTGTACAGTGGGGATGGGGGGCTGCTGACCTCGACTCGAGACGGTGTGAGGCGGTGGAGGGAATACTTCGAAGACCTCCTCAATCCCACTAACACGTCTTCTGATGAGGAAGCAGAGTCTGGGGTAGCTGGTGCTGGCTCGCCTATCTCTGGGGCTGAGGTGGTTAAAAATCTCCTTGGTGGCAAGGCCCCGGGGGTGGATGAGGTCCGCCCAGAGTTCCTTAAGGCTCTGGATGCTGTAGGGCTGTCTTGGTTGACACTCCTCTGCAGCATCGCGTGGACATCGGGGACAGTCCCCCTGGACTGGCAGACTGGGGTGGTGGTCCCCCTCTTCAAAAAGGGGGACCGGAGGGTGTGCTCCAACTACAGGGGGATCACACTTCTCAGCCTCCCCGGTAAGGTCTGTTCAGGGGTGCTGCAGTGGAGGGTCCGTCGGATAGTCGAACCTCGGATTGAGGAGGAGCAGTGTGGTTTTCGTCCCGGTCGTGGAACCGGTTCGGTGGCCTCAGGATTGGGTCTCTGCTCTTTGCGGATGACGTGGTTCTGTTGGCTTCATCGGGACGTGATCTTCAGCTCTCACTGGGGTGATTCGCAGCCGAGTGTGAAGTGGCTGGGATGAGAATCAGCACCTCCAAGTCCGAGACCATGGTCCTCAGCCGGAAAAGGGTGGAGTGCTCTCTCCGGGTCTGCGATGGGGTCCTGCCCCAAGTGGAGGAGTTTACATATCTCGGGGTCTTGTTCACGAGTGAGGGAAGGATGGAGCGGGAGATCGACTGGCGGATCGGTGCAGCGTCCGCAGTGATGCGGGCTCTGCATCGGTCTGTCGTGGTGAAGAGAGAGCTGAGCCAAAAGGCAAAGCTCTCGATTTACCGGTCGATCTACGTTCCTACCCTCACCTATGGTCATGAGCTGTGGGTAATGACCGAAAGAACGAGATCTCAAATACAAGCGGCCGAAATGAGTTTCCTCCACAGGGTGGCCGGGCTCTCCCTTAGAGATAGGGTGAGAAGCTCGGTG
Organism: Melanotaenia boesemani; assembly: GCF_017639745.1. NCBI lineage: Eukaryota > Metazoa > Chordata > Actinopteri > Atheriniformes > Melanotaeniidae > Melanotaenia > Melanotaenia boesemani. The sequence goes on along the minus strand of NC_055696.1, from coordinate 19,644,050 downwards.
ATCCGGGAGGGGCTCAGAGTAGAGCCGCTTCTCCTCCACATTGAGAGAAGCCAGATGAGGTGGCTCGGGCATCTGGTTAGGATGCCTCCTGGACGCCTCCCTGGTGAGGTGTTCCGGGCACGTCCCACCGGAAGGAGGCCCTGGGGCAGACCCAGGACACGCTGGACAGACTACATCTCTCGGCTGGCCTGGGAACGCCTCGGGATCCCTTCGGATGAGCTGGTGAGAGGGAAGTCTGGGTTTCCCTGCTTAGGCAGCTGCCCCCGCGACCCGACTCCGGATAAGCGGAAGAAAATGGATGGATGGATGGATGCAGGAAAACTGCAGGTGTGGGAATTTCTCACCGGGAAAAGAGTGTGTGTTAATACATCCACATTGTTCACAGAGGCGACGTCCATTGGTCGCTCCATTAATGCTGTTTATTCTCAAATCCATCCATAGAACCCCACCGGCTGATCTTTTACATGGCATCTCTCATTAGAGCAGCTGGTTGATTGAGTTTGTTGCTGAAGCTGCTCTTTAGCTTGTCCAGTGTTTTGTGGAGGGGGTGAGAGGGATTGCCCATCATTGCCAGCAGCTTTGCCAGCATCCTCTCCTCCACCACCTCCTCCATGGTGATCAGTTTACTGCCAACAACAGACTGTGTGTTTCTGATCCATTTGTTCAGTCTGTTGGAGTCCTTTGCCTTGATGCCCGCACCCCAGCAAAGAAGATAGCACTTGCCACAACAGACTGATAAAACATCTGCAGCATCTTGTTGCAGACATGAAAGGACCTGAGCCTCCTCAGGAAGTAAAGCCAGCTCATGCCCTTCTTGTAGATGGCCTATGTGCTGGTGGACCAGTCTAGTCTAGCCTAATCTTAAAGCTCCAGTGTGTAAGATCATCTAGTGGTGCGCTAATGTAATGCAAGCAACTGAGTAGTGCTCTACTGGAACCTCGCCGTTTAAGGGCGTTATTACAACTACGGAAGCCATGGAGAGTCATGAATGTGAAAATGTCAACATCTGACAGAAGTTCGAGTGTCCCATCACGTGGTGAGGTACAGAATGATACATAATAATGTTTTTTTATGCTGATAAGTTACAAGCATGCCCTCCATGTATTTGGTACCAAGCTACTGCTAATAGCTAATGTTATCGTGTGAAATCGTTTTTCGTGACTCAGAGATCATTTGATGAAGGGAGAGAAAGAGGAAGCAGGGGCAGTGAATCTGTTGGCGCTGCAAGAGGAAGACCCCATGGTGTAACATTACCATGTGTTTAATAACATGTATTTCAGCTGATTTATCAAGGGAGGTGGGCAACGTATTGATTCAAAATAATTATCTGAGATATTTTTGCGTTAGAATGCTTGCGGTTCTAGTGATTAAACCACGATGAGAAACTGGTATTACTTTGGTCTATTTTGTCTTATTAGGAGGACAACTAGCCCCACCCCCACTGACAAATCAGCTGAAATAAATTACGAAACACAAGGTAAAGCTCTTGGAAAATACGTCTGAAAGAAGCGCACGGTCACCTACTGGTATGACTTCTGTGAAGAGTAGCAACTGAAAACTGTTGCAACGGAGCTTTTCTGCTGTAGGCTAACTAACAAATTAGCTGTTTCTGCCCTTTTTTATAGAGCAAGTAACAGTAAATGAGCCGACTTAAACGAGAGGATGAAGTAGGTGCTGGACTACCCTGCCCTGTTTCTTACATAACGCCAAAATAAACTTCACTATTAGATTGAATTAACTTACCTATCCAGCAGAAAGCCTGCAACCTCCGCATCAGTTTTAAAGTCCCTCTCCTTCATCAGTTGCCTTCATCTGGTAAATGCTTCACCGATGTACACTCACGTTTGCTCCCGGTTATAATTTCTTTTTTCGTTTTTTGGCTATTCCACCGTCTCGTGGGGCAAAGATATGGATGGTCCTCCATTTCAATGTAAACTGGCAAGTTAAATGGTTGTCTTGGCTTGTTTACATCACCCCGCCCCCTCCCCTGGGGAACAGCGGAGATTCGCAGGTAAAATGCATAAGGCCAACAACTTTGTCCCCTTCCGTCTAGTGTATTCAAAAATGGCGATGCAACATGACAGCCTCCAGTTGGGTGTGCTGCCACCTATGTATTTATAAACAACTCATTCTAAGCTACAAGAATGCTTTCATTTAGATACGATTGTGATTAGGCTTTGGTAAAATACGTATTTATGAAAGCAATACTTGATTTTTGCTAACAAAAAGCCAAATAAGCTACACACTGTACCTTTAATAATGGTAGAGAGGGTGTCTGCTTCCTGAAGCCAAATTGGAAGCTGGTTCCACAGAGAGGGGTCTAATAACTGAATGTTCTACCTCACACATGCTGATTACTCTTGACTTAAACAACCTGAATGCAGTTCCTTTAATCCCAATAACATGTTCAAGCCTCTAAGGTCCACCAGAACAGGTAACTTTCACCAGTGTTATTTCTGTTAACGCTGATCCCTGACTGAAACTCTTGAAATAGATAATTTCTATGAAAATGTGTGCATTTTAGCATTAAATGGCAGGTTTGACATGGATCAATGATATTGTTATGTTATTCTCAAATCAGGATCCAGACATGCCATTAAAGCTTCTGTATGAGACATCACCAATAGTGTGAAGGATATGGAATTTCTCCTTAATAAGGTTTTCTTAGCAAAAAAACTCATGAAGCCATCACAGCTAAAGGCGGATACACACTACACGATCATCAGGCTAATTCTTGTCCCGATCTCTTTATTACTATCAAAGCCAGCAAGGGTCCGATTGTCAGATATTTGCAAACAACACTGTGCCTTTCCTGTGGTGTGGAGTGTGTTAAGAGTTTATTTGTTCAGTCTGATCCACTTGACAGGCCTCGGAAAGAGAGATCATAGATAATGAACATGTTAATATTTGCGACTAGAAGTGCTGTGTGGGGGTGCTATGAGAGGAGCCAAGCATGCACAGTGTGTAATGTTACATTTACTGGAACAAAAACCAATCACGAAGCGAGATGGCTCAGCTGACTGTCGTAAGAGGAAGTAATAACAAACAAAAACCTGCCCCTTGGCTAGAGATCAAGATGGTTGGATGAAAAAACAGCTTCAATTATAGTAATGCCCCGCATTTTCAGCACTAATGGTAACGGCATTATAATGATGGGAAGGGTAATCAATTGGATTACTCGTTACTAAACAAAGGAACACCGTAAGCAACATCGATATTTATAATGATGGTATTCCCATCACTAATTGTTTGCAGAAACTTTATCCATAGTCGTTTTTTTTTTTTTTTTTTTTTTTTTTTGTATGTTAGTAAGTAAGAGGCAAAAAAACAACCATTGTTGCTGCTTCCTGTTTATCCGCCTTGTTCGTTTACACTGAAGTCTTGTTTGACTATGTGAGATTTAGAATACTGGCCGTGAATAAGCACATACTCTGCTGAAGAATGTGTGGTCTGCTCTGTAGTGCACACATCATTAGATCAGAAGACAGAAATCTTGTGCAATCTGCCTTTTCTTATCATCAAGTGTGTGGTCTCTAAATCTGTAAAGATTTGAAGAATTATGTAATGTGTGCCAGCCTTAAAAGTAAAATTACAGCATGGCTCAATAGAGCTATGGCTTTAGTCAACATGGAAAAAGATGTATCCATTAATAATTAATAATAAGATTTACGTAGAGCGTTCTTATACTGTTAAACTTTCTTTTCAAAATAAGTGAAATTCTTCTGCATCATATTAAGCTAATTTTATTTTCTATTCATTTTGAGGTCTGCTTCAAAGTTCATAACTGTGAATTAATTTAATTCAATTCAGCTTTATTTTTATAACACCAATTCACATTATCAAGTAAACCACGGAGCAGCCCTCTTTCGATTATCTTTTGTTTCAGGGATTCAAAATTGCCTCATGTTGTACTCACCTAAACTGTTCGGTAAATGAAATGATTAGTCTTTCTAATAGAAAATCTAAAATGGCTGCTTTCTGCTTTATTAGTACATTATAGAAAATAATGATGAAGTTGAATCTTTAATCTTGGTAACATTACTATCTGATAGACAAATACTAGTATGAAATTTTTCTTGGCCATTGTGTAAAGTAATGTAAATTTAAGTTATTAAGAAATGATTGAACAGGGTTATGAGGAAATACTGCAACTTCTCAACTTTTGATACCATACCAGAACAAGTGGAAGAGTGAGTCTATGGACAATGCTTCTTTTATACCCAGTCGTGTTACTAAACTATTGTCAGTTAACCAAATTAGTTGTCAAATGCATCTCCAGATGTTTTTGATTTGTCTCTTATTACTTTTCCAACTTTCTATTGCCCCCGTTCAAACATTTATTAGATGTATTGCTGCCATTAAATAAAAATGAGCTAATATTTTAAATTAAAAGATAAAATATGGCATGTTCAATATTGGAAATGGAAATATGAGATTTTAAGATTTTATTTCCGTTTTGCATAGTGTCCTAACTTTTCTGGAATTTGAATTATTTGTCAGAAAGATCCTGTAACAGCTGCAGCTGGTTTTCAGTGTGATTTCAGTGTTACAAATCTACTCATGTAACATAGTCCAAGAAGAACATTTAATAAAAAAAAAACGAAAAACAAACCATTCAACGGTTAAATTTGTATTCACTTGGGAAATTAATAGAGAATGAAATATGAACTGGAAAACTTTTTATTAAAGTTTTATGATAAAAGAAAAGAGAAAAACGTTAAAAACTAGATTTTACTACCTTACCATATGCTATGTTTCTGTTCAACTGAGTATTCATTGGTATAATAAATATTTTAAATCTTAATATTAAATCAAGTTATTTTTGTTTTAACATTTGGTAAAACTGTTTGACAGTGATGAAAGGATCAACCACCTATCCTGCATGGGGATGTATAACTCAAAATGCTTGTGAAGCAGCTACAGTACTACAGACTCTACCATTAATGGATAGCATCGGTAAAATCAGCAGTGGTCCTGAATGTTGTGACAGCAGTAGGTGCAACAGTTTACCAATTACCACCGCAGCAACAGAAACCACATCAGCAAGAGAAAAAGATGAAACAACGGCAACCACAACTGCACAGACCACAACCACAGAAGAGTCTGCCACAACTACAGTTGCAAGACCAACCACGGGTGAACCAACCACAACCACAGCTCAAACAAGCACAACCATAGCTGAACCAACCACAACTACAGCTGAACCAACAACATCCACAGCTGAACCAAACACATCTACACCTGAAGCAACAACAACCACAGCTGAAGCAACCACAACCACAGCTGGGCAAACCACAACCACAGCTGAACCGACCTCAACCACAGTTGTACCAACAACAACCACAGCTGAGCCAACCACAACCACAGCTCAAACAAGCACAACCATAGCTGAACCAACCACAACTACAGCTGAACCAACAACATCCACAGCTGAACCAAACACATCTACACCTGAAGCAACAACAACCACAGCTGAAGCAACCACAACCACAGCTGGGCAAACCACAACCACAGCTGAACCGACCTCAACCACAGTTGTACCAACAACAACCACAGCTGCGCTAACCACAAACACAGCTGAACCGACCACAACGACAGCTGCTACAACCACAACTACAGCTGAATCGACCACGACCACAGCTGAGCCAAACACAACCACAACTGCTCCAACCACAATAACAGCTGAACTGACCACAACCACAGCTGAACCGTCCACAACCACAACTGCTCCAACCACAACAACAGCTGATCTGACCACAAACACAGGTGAACCGACCACAGCTGCGCCAACCACAACTACAGCTGAACCGACCACGACCACAGCTGAACCAACCACAACCACAGCTGAACCGACCACGACCACAGCTGAACCAATCACAACCACAGCTGAACAAACCAAAACCACAGCTACACCAACCACAACTACAGCTGAACCGACCACAACCACAGCTGCGCCAACCACGACCACAACTGAAACAACCACAACCACAACTGATCTGACCACAACCACAAGTGAACCGACCACAACCAAAGCTGCGCCAACCACAACTACACCTGAACCGACTACGACCACAGCTGAACCAACCACAACCACAGCTGAACCGACCACAAACACAGCTGCGCCAACCACGACCACAACTGAAACAGCCACAACCACAACTGATCTTACCACAACCAAAAGTGAACCGACCACAACCAAAGCTGCGCCAACCACAACTACACCTGAACCGACTACGACCACACCTGAACTGACTACAAACACAGCTGAACCAACCACAACCACAGCTGAACCGACCACGAACACAGCTGAGCCAACCACAACGCCAGCAGAACCAACAACTACTGCAGTTGTACCAACAACAACTACAGCTGAACTGACCACAACCACAGCTGAACCGTCCACAACCACAACTACTCCAACCACAACAACAGCTGAATCGACCACGACCACAGCTGAGCCAACAACAACTACAGCGGAAACAACCACAACCAAAGCTGAACCGACCACGACCACAGCTGAACCAACCACAACCACAGCCGATTCGACCACAACCACAGCTGAACCGTCTACAACCACAACTGCTCCGACCACAACCGCAGCTGCGCCAACCACGACCACAGCTGAGCCAACCACAACGACAGTGGAACCAACCACAACCACAGCTGAACCGACCACAACCACAGCTGCGCCAACCACAACTACAGCTGAACCGACCACGACCACAGCTGAACCGACCACAACCACAACTGAAACAACCACAACCACAACTGATCTGACCACAACCACAGGTGAACCGACCACAACCACAGCTGCTCCAACGACAACAAAAGCTGAAGCGACCACGACCAAAGCTGAACCAACCACAACCACAGCTGAAACGACCACGACCACAGCTGAGCCAACCACAACGCCTGCAGAACCAACAACTACTACAGTTGTACCAAGAACACCTACAGCTGAGCAGACCGCAACCACAGCTGAACCGTCCACAACCACAGCTGCTCCAACCACAACAACCGCTGAACCGACCACGACCACAGCTGAACCAACCACAACCACAGCTGAACCGACCACGACCACCGCTGAGCCAACCACAACGCCAGCAGAACCAACAACTACTACAGTTGTACCAACAACAACTACAGCTGAACCGACCACGACCACATCTGAACCAACCACAACCACAGCTGAACCGACCACGACCACAGTTGAGCCAACCACAACCACAGCTGGACCAACCACAACCACAGCTGGACCAACCACAACCACAGCTACACCAACAACATCTACAGGTAAATCAGCCACAACCACAGCTGGAACAACAACAACTACAGCTGATCTGACCACAACCACAGGTGAACCGACCACAACCACAGCTGAACCAACAACAACTACAGCGGAACCAACCACAACTACAGCTGAACCGACCATGACCACAGCTGAACTGACCACGACCCTAACTGAAACAACCACAACCACAGCTGAAGCGACCACAACCACAGCTGCGCCAACAACAACTACAGCTGAACTGACCACAACCACAGTTGAACCGTCCACAAACACAACTGCTCCAACCACAACAACACCTGAACCGACCGCGACCACAGCTGAGCCAACCACAACGACAGAGGAACCAACAACTACTACAGCTGAACCAACAACAACCACAGCGGAAACAACAACTACTACAGCTGAAACAAAAATAAACACAGCTGAACCAACCACAGCCACAGCTACTCCAACCACAACTACAGCTGAACCGAGCACAACTACAACTGATCCAACCACAACCACAGCTAAGCCGACCACAACCACAGCTGAAACGACCTCAACCACAGTTGTACCACCAACAACCACAGCTGAACAAACCACAATCACAGCTGAACCGACCACAACCACACCTGCGCCAACCACAACTACAGCTGAACCGACCACGACCACAGCTGAACCGATCACGACCACAGCTGAACCGACCACGACCACAACTGAAACAACCACAACCACAACTGATCTGACCACAACCACAGGTGAACCGACCACAACCACAGCTGCTCCAACGACAACAAAAGCTGAAGCGACCACGACCACAGCTGAACCAACCACAACCACAGCTGAACCGACCACGACCACAGCTGAGCCAACCACAACGCCAACAGAACCAACAACTACTACAGTTGTACCAAGAACAACTACAGCTGAGCCGACCACAACCACAGCTGAACCGTCCACAACCACAACTGCTCCAACCACAACAACAGCTGAACCAACCACGACCACAGCTGAGCCAACCACAACGACAGTGGAACCAACAACTACTACAGCTGAACCAAAAACAACTACAGTTGATCCAACAACAACTACAGCTGAACCAACAACAACCACAGCGGAAACAACAACTACTACAGCTGAAACAAAAATAAACACAGCTGAACCAACCACAGCCACAGCTACTCCAACCACAACTACAGCTGAACCGAGCACAACTACAACTGATCCAACCACAACCACAGCTAAGCCGACCACAACCACAGCTGAAACGACCTCAACCACAGTTGTACCACCAACAACCACAGCTGAACAAACCACAATCACAGCTGAACCGACCACAACCACACCTGCGCCAACCACAACTACAGCTGAACCGACCACGACCACAGCTGAACCGATCACGACCACAGCTGAACCGACCACGACCACAACTGAAACAACCACAACCACAACTGATCTGACCACAACCACAGGTGAACCGACCACAACCACAGCTGCTCCAACGACAACAAAAGCTGAAGCGACCACGACCACAGCTGAACCAACCACAACCACAGCTGAACCGACCACGACCACAGCTGAGCCAACCACAACGCCAACAGAACCAACAACTACTACAGTTGTACCAAGAACAACTACAGCTGAGCCGACCACAACCACAGCTGAACCGTCCACAACCACAACTGCTCCAACCACAACAACAGCTGAACCAACCACGACCACAGCTGAGCCAACCACAACGACAGTGGAACCAACAACTACTACAGCTGAACCAAAAACAACTACAGTTGATCCAACAACAACTACAGCTGAACCAACCACAACCACAGCTAAACCAAAAACAACTACAGTAGAACCAACAACAACTACAACTGATCTAACCACAATCACAGCTGAGCCGACCACAACCACAGCTGAAACGACCTCAACCACAGTTGTACCACCAACAACCACAGCTGAACAAACCACAACCACAGCTACACCAACAACAACTACAGGTGAATCAACCACAACCACAACTGCTCCAACCACAACAACAGCTGAACCGACCACGACCACAGCTGCTCCAACGACAACAAAAGCTGAAGCGACCACGACCACAGCTGAACCAACCACAACCACAGCTGAACCGACCACGACCACAGCTGAGCCAACCACAATGCCAACAGAACCAACAACTACTACAGTTGTACCAAGAACAACTACAGCTGAGCCGACCACAACCACAGCTGAACCGTCCACAACCACAACTGCTCCAACCACAACAGCAGCTGAACCAACCACGACCACAGCTGAGCCAACCACAACGACAGTGGAACCAACAACTACTACAGCTGAACCAAAAACAACTACAGTTGAACCAACAACAACTACAGCTGATCCAACCACAACCACAGCTGAGCCGACCACAACCACAGCTGAAACGACCTCAACCACAGTTGTACCACCAACAACCACAGCTGAACAAACCACAACCACAGCTACACCAACAACAACTACAGGTGAATCAACCACAACCACAACTTCTCCAACCACAACAACAGCTGAACCGACCACGACCACAGCTGAGCCGACCACAACAACAGAGGAACCAACAACAACCACAGCTGAACCAACCACAGCCACAGCTGCTCCAACCACAACGACAGTGGAACCAACAACTACTACAGCTGAACCAAAAACAACTACAGCTGAACCGACCCCAACTACAACTGATCCAACCACAACCACAGCTGAGCCGACCACAACCACAGCTGAAACGACCTCAACCACAGTTGTACCACCAACAACCACAGCTGAACAAACCACAACCACAGCTACACCAACAACAACTACAGGTGAATCAACCACAACCACAGCTGAAACGACCACAACCACAGCTGAACCAACAACAACTACAGCGGAACCAACCACAACCACAGCTGAACCGACCACGACCACAGCTGAACCGACCAAGACCACAACTGAAACAATCACAACCACAACTGATCTGACCACAACCACAGGTGAACAGACCTCAACCACAGCTGAACCAACAACAACTACAGTGGAACCAACCACAACCACAGCTGAACCGACCGCAACCACAGCTGCGCCAACCACAACTACAGCTGAACCGACCACGACCACAGCTGACCTGACCACGACCACAACTGAAACAACCACAACCACAACTGATCTGACCACAACAACAGGTGAACCGACCACAACCACAGCTGCTCCAACGACAACAAAAGCTGAAGCGACCACGACCACAGCTGAACCAACCACAACCACAGCTGAACCAACCACGACCACAGCTGAGCCAACCACAACGACAGTGGAACCAACAACTACTACAGCTGAACCAAAAACAACTATAGTTGAACCAAAAACAAGTACAACTGATCCAAGCACAACCACAGCTGAGCCGACCAAACCCACAGCTGAAACGACCTCAACCACAGTTGTACCACCAACAACCACAGCTGAACAAACCACAACCACAGCTACACCAACAACAACTACAGGTGAATCAACCACAACCACAGCTGAACCGACCACGACCACAGCTGAGTCAACCACAACGCCAGCAGAACCAACAACTACTACAATTGTACCAACAACAACTACAGCTGAACTGACCACAACCACAGCTGAACCGTCCACAACCACAACTGCTCCTACCACAACAACAGCTGAACCGACCAAAACCACAGCTGAACCGACCACAACGATAGTGGAACCAACCACAACTACACCTGAACCGACCACGACCACAGCTGAACCGACAACGACCACAACTGAAACAACCGCAACCACAACCACAACTGATCTGAACACAACCACAACCACAGCTGAATCAACAACAACTACAGCTGAACCGTCAACAACCACAACTGCTCCAACCACAACCACAGCTGAGCAGACCACAACCACAGTTCAACCAACCACAACCACAAATGCTCCAACCACAACAACAGCTGAACCGACCACGACCACAGCTGAACCGACCACGACCACAACTGAAACAACCACAACTGATCTGACCACAACCACAGGTGAGCCGAACACAACCACAGCTGAACCAACAACAACTACACCGGAACCAACCACAACCACAGCTGAACCGACCACAACCACAGCTGCGCCAACCACAACTACAGCTGAACCGACCACGACCACAGCTGAACCGACCACGACCACAAATGAAACAACCACAACCACAACTGATCTGACCACAACCACAGGTGAACAGACCACAACCACAGCTGCACCAACGACAACAAAAGCTGAAGCGACCACGACCACAGCTGAACCAACCACAACGACAGTGGAACCAACAACTACTACAGCTGAACCAAAAACAACTACAGTTGAACCAACAACAACTACAGCTGAACCAACCACAACTACAGCTACACCAACAACAACTACAGCTGAACCGTCCACAACCACAACTGCTCCAACCACAGCTGAGCAGACCACAACCACAGTTCAACCAACCACAACCACAGCTAAACCAACCACAACCACAGCTGAACCGACCACGACCACAGCTGAGCCAACCACAACGCCAGCAGAACCAACAACCACTACAATTGTACCAACAACAACTACAGCTGAACTGACCACAACCAGAGCTGAACCGTCCACAACCACAACTGCTCCAACCACAACAACAGCTGAACCGACCACAACCACAGCTGAGCCGACCACAACGACAGTAGAACCAACCACAACTACAGCTGAACCAACCACAACCACAGCTGAACCAACAACAACTACAGCTGAACCAACCACAACCACAGATGAACCAACAACAACCACAGCTGAACCCACCACAACCACAGTTGTACGAACAACAACTATTACTAATCTGACCACAACCACAGCTGAACCGACCACAACCACAGCTGAGCCAACCACAACTACAGCTGAACCGACCACGACCACAGCTGAACCAACCACAACTACAGCTGAACCGACCACGACCACAGCTGAACCAACCACAACCACAGCTACACCAACAACATCTACAGGTGAATCAACCACAACCACAGCTGAAACAACAACAACTACAGCTGAACCGACCACAACCACAGCTGCGCCAACCACAACTACAGCTGAAGCGACCACGACCACAGCTGAACTGACCACGACCACAACTGAAACAACCACAACCACAACTGATCTGACCACAACCACAGCTGAACCAACCACAACCACAGCTGAACCGACCACGACCACAGCTGAGCCAACCACAACGCCAACAGAACCAACAACTACTACAGTTGTACCAAGAACAACTACAGCTGAGCCGACCACAACCACAGCTGAACCGTCCACAACCACAACTGCTCCAACCACAACAACAGCTGAACCAACCACGACCACAGCTGAGCCAACCACAACGACAGTGGAACCAACAACTACTACAGCTGAACCAAAAACAACTACAGTTGAACCAACAACAACTACAGCTGAACCAACCACAACCACAGCTGAGCCGACCACAACCACAGTTCAACCAACCACAACCACAGCTGATCCGACCACAACCACAGCTGAACCAACAATAACCACAGCTGAACCGACCACGACCACGGCTGGGCCAACCACAATGCCAGCAGAACCAACAACTACTACAGTTGTACCAACAACAACTACAGCTGAACCGACCACAACCACAGCTGAACCGTCCACAACCACAACTGCTCCAACCACAACAACAGCTGAACCAACCATGACCACAGCTGAGCCAACCACAACGACAGAGGAACCAACAACTACTACAGCTGAACCAACAACAACCACAGCGGAAACAACAACTACTACAGCTGAACCAAAAATAAACACAGCTGAACCAACCACAACTACAGCTGAACCAAAAACAACCTCAGCTCAACAAACCACAACCACAGTTGAACCAACAGCAACTACAGCTGAGCCAACCACAACCACAGCTGGACCAACAACAACGACAGCTGAACCAACCACAACCATAGCTGAACCAACAACAACTACAACTGAACCGACCACAACCGCAGTTGTACCAACAACAACTGTGACTGATCTGACCACAACCACAGCTGAACCGACCACAACCACAGCTGGGCCAACCACAACTACAGCTGAACCGACCACGACCACATCTGAACCAACCACAACCACAGCTGAACCGACCACGACCACAGCTGAGCCAACCACAACGCCAACAGAACCAACAACTACTACAGTTGTACCAAGAACAACTACAGCTGAGCCGACCACAACCACAGCTGAACCGTCCACAACCACAACTGCTCCAACCACAACAACAGCTGAACCAAGCACGACCACAGCTGAGCCGACTACAACGACAGTGGAACCAACCACAACTACAGCTGAACCGACCATGACCACAGCTGAACCGACCACGACCACAACTGCAACCACCACAACCACAACTGATCTGACCACAACCACAGGTGAACCGACCACAACCACAGCTGAACCAACAACAACTACAGCGGAACCAACCACAACCACAGCTGAACCGACCACAACCACAGCTGCGCCAACCACAACTACAGCTGAACCGACCACGACCACAGCTGAACTGACCACGACCACAACTGAAACAACCACAACCACAACTGATCGGACCACAACCACAGGTAAACCGACCACAACCACAGCTGCGCCAACCACAACTACAGCTGAACCGACCACGACCACAGCTGAACCAACCACAACCACAGCTGAACCGACCACAACCACAGTTGAACCGTCCACAAACACAACTGCTCCAACCACAACAACACCTGAACCGACCGCGACCACAGCTGAGCCAACCACAACGACAGAGGAACCAACAACTACTACAGCTGAACCAACAACAACCACAGCGGAAACAACAACTACTACAGCTGAAACAAAAATAAACACAGCTGAACCAACCACAGCCACAGCTACTCCAACCACAACTACAGCTGACCCGAGCACAACTACAACTGATCCAACCACAACCACAGCTAAGCCGACCACAACCACAGCTGAAACGACCTCAACCACAGTTGTACCACCAACAACCACAGCTGAACAAACCACAATCACAGCTGAACCGACCACAACCACACCTGCGCCAACCACAACTACAGCTGAACCGACCACGACCACAGCTGAACCGATCACGACCACAGCTGAACCGACCACGACCACAACTGAAACAACCACAACCACGACTGATCTGACCACAACCACAGGTGAACCGACCACAACCACAGCTGCTCCAACGACAACAAAAGCTGAAGCGACCACGACCACAGCTGAACCAACCACAACCACAGCTGAACCGACCACGACCACAGCTGAGCCAACCACAACGCCAACCGAACCAACATCTACTACAGTTGTACCAAGAACAACTACAGCTGAGCCAACCACAACCACAGCTGAACCGTCCACAACCACAACTGCTCCAACCACAACAACAGCTGGACCAACCACAACCACAGCTACACCAACAACATCTACAGGTGAATCAACCACAACCACAGCTGAACTGACCACGACCACAACTGAAACAAGCACAACGACAACTGATCTGACCACAACCACAGGTGAACCGACCACAACCACAGCTGCTCCACCGACAACAAAAACTGAAGCGACCACGACCACAGCTGAACCAACCACAACCACAGCTGAACCGACCACGACCACAGCTGAGCCAACCACAACGCCAACAGAACCAACAACTACTACAGTTGTACCAAGAACAACTACAGCTGAGCCGACCACAAACACAGCTGTACCGTCCACGACCACAACTGCTCCAACCACAACAACAGCTGAACCAACCACGACCACAGTTGAGCCAACCACAACGACAGTGGAACCAACAACAACTACAGTTGAACCAACAACAACCACAGCTGAACCGACCACGACCACAGCTGAGCCAACCACAACGCCAACAGAACCAACAACTACTACAGTTGTACCAAGAACAACCACAGCTGAAACGACGTCAACCACAGTTGTACCACCAACAACCACAGCTGAACAAACCACAACCACAGCTACACCGACAACAACTACAGGTGAATCAACCACAACCACAACTGCTCCAACCACAACAACAGCTGAACCAACCACGACCACAGCTGAGTTGACCACAACGAGAGAGGAACCAACAACTACTACAGCTGAACCAACAACAACCACAGCGGAAACAACAACTACTACAGCTGAACCAAAAATAAAAACAGCTGAACCAACCACAGCCACAGCTGCTCCAACCACAACGACAGTGGAACCAACAACAACTACAGGTGAATCAACCACAACCACAACTGCTCCAACCACAACAACAGCTGAACCGACCACGACCACAGCTGAGCCGACCACAACTACAGCTGAACCAACCACAACCACAGCTGAACCAACAACAACTACAGCTGAACCGTCAACAACCACAACTGCTCCAACCCCAACCACAGCTGAGCAGACCACAACCACAGTTCAACCAACCACAACCACAACTGCTACAACCACAACAACAGCTGAACCGACCACGACCACAGATGAAAAGACCACGACCACAACTGAAACAACCACAACCACAACTGATCTGACCACAACCACAGGTGAACCGACCACAACCACAGCTGAACCAACAACAACTACACCGGAACCAACCACAACCACAGCTGAACCGACCATGACCACAACTGAAACAACCACAACCACAACAGATCTGACCACAACCACAGGTAAACCGACCACAACCACAGCTGCGCCAACCACAACTACAGCTGAACCGTCCACAACCACAACTGCTCCAACCACAACAACAGCTGAACCGACCACGACCACAGCTGAGCCGACCACAACGACAGAGGAAACAACAACTACTACAGCTGAACCAACAACAACTACAGCAGAAACAACAACTACTACAGCTGAACCAAAAATGAACACAGCTGAACCAACCACAGCCACAGCTGCTCCAACCACAACTACAGCTGAACCGACCACAACTACAACTGATCCAACCACAACCATAGCTGAGCTAACCACAACCACAGCTGAAACGACCTCAACCACAGTTGTACCACCAACAACCACAGCTGAACAACCGACAACCACAGCTGAACCAACAACAACTACAGCAGAACCGACCACAACCACAGCTGAACCATCCACAACCACAACTGCTCCAACCACAACAACAGCTGAACCGACCACGACCACAGCTGAGCCGACCACAACGACAGAGGAACCAACAACTACTACAGCTGAAGCAACAACAACCACAGTAGAACCAACAACTACTACAGTTGTACCAACAACAACTACAGCTGAACCGACCACAACCACAGCTGAACCATCCACAACCGCAACTGCTCCAACCACAACAACAGCTGAACCGACCACGACCACAGCTGAGCCGACCACAACGACAGAGGAACCAACAACTACTACAGCTGAACCAAAAACAACCACAGCGGAAACAACAACTACTACAGCTGTACCAAAAATAAACACAGCTGAACCAACCACAGCCAATGCTGCTCCAAACACAACTACAGCTGAACCGACCACAACTACAACTGATCCAACCACAACCACAACTTCTCCAACCACAACAACAGCTGAAGCGACCACAACCACAGCTGAACCGACCACAACGACAGTGGAACCAACCACAACTACACCTGAACCGACCACGACCACAGCTGAACCGACCACGACCACAACTGAAACAACCACAACCACAACTGATCTGACCACAACCACAGGTGAACCGACCACTACCACAGCTGCTCCAACGACAACAAAAGCTGAAGCGACCACGACCACAGCTGAACCAACCACAACCACAGCTGAACCGACCACGACCACAGCTGAGCCAACCACAACGCCAACAGAACCAACATCTACTACAGTTGTACCAAGAACAACTACAGCTGAGCCGGCCACAACCACAGCTGAACAGTCCACAACCACAACTGCTCCAACCACAACAACAGCTGAACCAACCACGACCACAGTTGAACCAACAACAACTACAGCTGAACCAACCACAACCACAGCTGAACCAACAACAACTACTGCTGAACCGTCCACAACCACAACTGCTCCAACCACAGCTGAGCAGACCACAACCACAGTTCAACCAACCACAACCACAGCTAAACCAACCACAACCACAGCTGAACCGACCACGACCACAGCTGAGCCAACCACAACGCCAGCAGAACCAACAACCACTACAATTGTACCAACAACAACTACAGCTGAACTGACCACAACCACAGCTGAACCGTCCACAACCACAACTGCTCCAACCACAACAACAGCTGAACCGACCACAACCACAGCTGAGCCGACCACAACGACAGTAGAACCAACCACAACTACAGCTGAACCAACCACAACCACAGCTGAACCAACAACAACTACAGCTGAACCAACCACAACCACAGCTGAACCAACCACAACCACAGCTAAACCAACCACAACCACAGCTGAACCGACCACGACCACAGCTGAGCCAACCACAACGCCAGCAGAACCAACAACCACTACAATTGTACCAACAACAACTACAGCTGAACTGACCACAACCACAGCTGAACCGTCCACAACCACAACTGCTCCAACCACAACAACAGCTGAACCGACCACAACCACAGCTGAGCCGACCACAACGACAGTAGAACCAACCACAACTACAGCTGAACCAACCACAACCACAGCTGAGCCGACCACAACGACAGTAGAACCAACCACAACTACAGCTGAACCAACCACAACCACAGCTGAACCAACAACAACTACAGCTGAACCAACCACAACCACAGCTGAACCAACAACAACTACAGCTGAAACGACCACAACCACAGTTTTACCAACAACAACTATGACTGATCTGACCACAACCACAGCTGAACCGACCACAACCACAGCTGCGCCAACCACAACCACAGCTGAACCTACCACGACCACTGCTGAACCAACCACAACTACAGCTGAACCGACCACGACCACAGCTGAACCAACCACAACCACAGCTGGACCAACCACAACCACAGCTACACCAACAACATCTACAGGTGAATCAACCACAACCACAGCGGAAACAACAACTACTACAGCTGAACCAAAAATAAACACAGCTGAACCAACCACAGCCACAGCTGCTCCAACCACAACTACAGCTGAACCGACCACAACTACAACTGATCCAACCACAACCATAGCTGAGCCAACCACAACCACAGCTGAAACGACCTCAACCACAGTTGTACCACCAACAACCACAGCTGAACAAACCACAACCACAGCTACACCAACAACAACTACAGGTGAATCAACCACAACCACAGCTGAACCGACCACGACCACAGCTGAGCCAACCACAACGCCAGCAGAACCAACAACTACTACAATTGTACCAACAACAACTACAGCTGAACTGACCACAACCACAGCTGAACCGTCCACAACCACAACTGCTCCAACCACAACAACAGCTGAAGCGACCACAACCACAGCTGAACCGACCACAACGACAGTGGAACCAACCACAACTACGCCTGTAACGACCACAACCACAGCTGAACCGACCGCGACCACAACTGAAACAACCACAACCACAACTGATCTGACCACAACCACAGGTGAACCGACCACAACCACAGCTGAACCAACAACAACTACACCGGAACCAACCACAACCACAGCTGAACCGACCACAACCACAGCTGCGCCAACCACAACTACAGCTGATCCGACCACGACCACAGCTGAACCGACCATGACCACAGCTGCGCCAACCACAACTCCAGCTGAACCGTCCACAACCACAACTGCTCCAACCACAACAACAGCTGAGCAGACCACAACCACAGTTCAACCAACCACAACCACAACTGCTCCAACCACAACAAGAGCTGAACCCACCACAACCACAGCTGAGCCGACCACAACGACAGTGGAACCAACAACTACTACAGCTGAAACAACCACAGCCACAGCTGAACCAACAACAACTACAGCTGAACCGACCACAACCACAACTGCTCCAACCACAACCACAGTTGTACCAACCACAACAACGACTGATCTGACCACAACCACAGCTGAACCGACCACGACCACAGCTGAATCAACCAGAACCACAGCTGAACAGACCACGACCACAGCTGCTCCAACCACAACGACAGGTGAACCGACCACAAACACAGCTGCGCCAACCACAACTACAGCTGATCCGACCACGACCACAGCTGAACCAACCACAACCACAGCTGAACCGACCACGACCACAGCTGAGCCAACCACAACGCCAGCAGAACTAACAACTACTACAGTTGTACCACCAACAACCACAGCTGAACACAACACAACCACAGCTACACCAACAACAACTACAGGTGAATCAACCACAACCACAGCTGAACCGACCACGACCACAGCTGAACCAACTACAACCACAGCTGAACCGACCACAAACACAGCTGATGAAACAACAGCCACAACTGAACCAACCACAAGCACAGCTGCGCCAACCACAACTACAGCTGAACCGAGAACGACCACAGCTGAACCGACCACGACCACAACAGAAACAACCACATCCACAAATGATCTGACCACAACCACAGCTGAACCAACAACATCCACAGCTGAACCAACCACAACCACGGCTGAACCAACAACATCCACGGCTGAACCGACCACAACCACAGCTAAACCCACCACAGCCACAGCTGCACCAACCACAATTACAGCTGAAGAAACACCAACCACAGCTGAGCCAACCACAGACACAGCTACACCAACCACAATCACAACTGATCAGACCACAACTACAGCTGAACAAACTACGACCACAGCTGAACCAACCACAGCCACAACTGAACCAACCACAGCCACAGTTGAACCAAGAACAACTACAACTGATCAGACCAGAACCACAGCTGAACCGACCACGACCACAGCTGAGCCATCCACAACCACAGCTGAAGAGAAAAGAACTACAGCAGAACCAACTACAACCACAGCTGAATCAACAAAAACTACAGCTGAACCAACCTCAAACACAGCTGAACTGACCACAACCACAGCTGTACACACCACAACCACAGCTGAACCGACCACAACCAGAGCTGAGCCAACCACAACCACGGCTGAACCAACCACAACCACAGCTGAAACCACCACAGCCACAGCTGAACCAACAACAACTACAACTGATCAGACCACAGCTGAACCAACCACAACCAAAGCTGAGCCTACCACAACCAGAGCTGTACCAACAACAAGTACCACTCATCTGACCACAACCACAGCTGAACCGACCACAACAACAGGTGAACCAACCACGACCACAGCTGAACCAACCACAACCCCAGCTGAGCCGACAACAGCCATGTCTGAACCGACCACAACCACAGCTGAACCGTCCACAAACAAAGCTGTACTGACCACAACCACAGCTGAGCCAACCACAACCACGGCTGAACCACCCACAACCACAGCTGAGCCAACCACAACCACAGCTGAACCATCCGCAACCACAAAAGAAACGACCTCTACCACAGTTGTTCCAACAACAACCACAGCTGACCCGACCACAACCACAGCTGCTCAAGCCACAACTGCAGCAGAGCCAACAACAACCACAGCTGAACCAACCACAACCACAGCTAAACCAACAACATCCACGGCTGAACCGACCACAACCACAGCTAAACCCACCACAGCCACAGCTGCACCAACCACAATAACAGCTGAAGAAACACCAACCACAGCTGAGCCAACCACAGACCAAGCTACATCAACCACAATCACAGCTGATGAAACAACAACTACAGCTGGACCAACCACAAACACAGCTGAACCGACCACAACCACAGCTGAGCCAACCATAACGCCAGCGGAACCAACAACTACTACAGTTGTACCAACCACAACTACATCACAACCAAACACAACCACAGTTGAACCAACAACAACTACAGCTGAACCAACCACAACCACATTTGAACCAACAACAACTACAAATGAACCGAAAACAACCACAACTGTTCCAACCACAACCAAAGCTGAGCCGACCACAACCACAGTTCAACAAACCACAACCAAAGCTGAACCAACAACAACTACAGCGGAACCAACCACAACCACAGCTGAACCGACCACAGCCACAGCTGCGCCAACCACAACAACAGCTGAGCCAACCACAACGACAGTGGAACCAACAACTACTACAGCTGAACCAAAAACAACTACAGTTGAACCAACAACAACTACAACTAATCCAACCACAACCACAGCTGAGCCGACCACAATCACAGCTGAAACGACCTCAACCACAGTTGTACCACCAACAACCACAGCTGAACAAACCACAACCACAGCTACACCAACAACAACTACAGGTGAATCAACCACAACCACAGCTGAACCGACCACTGCCACAGCTGAGCCAACCACAACGCCAGCAGAACCAACAACTACTACAATTGTACCAACAAAAACTACAGCTGAACTGACCACAACCACAGCTGAACCGTCCACAACCACAACTGCTCCAACCACAACAACAGCTGAAGCGACCACAACCACAGCTGAACCGACCACAACGACAGTGGAACCAACCACAACTACACCTGAACCGACCAAAACCACAGCTGAACCGACCACGACCACAACTGAAACAACCACAACCACAACTGATCTGACCACAACCACAGGTGAACCGACCACAACCACAGCTGAACCAACAACAACTACACCGGAACCAACCACAACCACAGCTGAACCGACCACAACCACAGCTGCGCCAACCACAACTACAGCTGAACCGCACACGACCACAGCTGAACCGACCACGACCACAACTGAAACAACCACAACCACAACTGATCTGACCACAACCACAGGTGAACCGACCACAACCACAGCTGCGCCAACCACAACTACAGCTGAACCGTCCACAACCACGACTGCTCCAACCACAACAACAGCTGAACCGACCACGACCACAGCTGAGCCAACCACAATGCCAGCAGAACCAACAACTACTACATTTGTAACAACAACAACTACAGCTGAAATGACCACGACCACAGCTGAACCGACCACGACCACAACTGAAACAACCACAACCACAATTGATCTGACCATGACCACAGGTGAACTGACCACAACCACAGCTGCTCCAACGACAACAAAACCTAAAGCGACCACGACCACAGCTGCGCCAACCACAACCACAGCTGAACCGACCACGACCACAGATGAGCCGACCACGACCACAGCTGAGCCAACCACAACGACAGTGGAACCAACAACTACTACAGCTGAACCAAAAACAACTACAGTTGAACCAACAACAACTACAGATGAACCAACCACAACCACAGCTGAACCAACAACAACTACAGCTGAACCGTCAACAACCACAACTGCTCCAACCACAACCACAGCTGAGCAGACCACAACCACAGTTCAACCAACCACAACCACAACTGCTCCAACCACAACAAGAGCTGAACCGACCACAACCACAGCTGAGCCGACCACAACGACAGTGGAACCAACAACTACTACAGCTGAACCAACCACAACCACAACTGCTCCAACCACAACCACAGTTGTACCAACCACAACTACGACTGATCTGACCACAACCACAGCTGCGCCAACCACAACTACAGCGGAACCGACCACGACCACAGCTGAACCAACCACAACCACATCTGAACCGGCCACGACCACAGCTGAGCCAACCACAACGCCAGCAGAACTAACAACTACTACAGTTGTACCACCAACAACCACAGCTGAACAAAACACAACCACAGCTACACCAACAACAACTACAGGTGAATCAACCACAAACACAGCTGCGCCAACCACAACTACAGCTGAACCGACCTCAACTACAACTGATCAGACCAGAACCACAGCTGAACAAACCACAACCACAGCTGAACCGACCACGACGACAGCTGAGCCAACCACAACTACAGCTGAAGAGAAAACAACTACAGCAGAACCAACCACAGCCACAACTGAACCAACCACAACCACAGCTGCGCCAACCACAATCACAGCTGATGAAACAACAACTACAGCTGAACCAACCACAACCACAGCTGAACCAACCACAGCCACAGCTGAACAAACAACAACTACAACTGATCAGACCACAACCACAGCTGAACCAACAACAACCACAGCTGAACCAACCACAAACACAGCTGAACCGACCACAACCACAGCTGAACCGTCCACGACCACAGCTGAGCCACCCACAACTACAGCTG
Organism: Melanotaenia boesemani; assembly: GCF_017639745.1. Classification (NCBI taxonomy): domain Eukaryota; kingdom Metazoa; phylum Chordata; class Actinopteri; order Atheriniformes; family Melanotaeniidae; genus Melanotaenia; species Melanotaenia boesemani. Next base: position 19,620,470 of record NC_055696.1, on the reverse strand, counting down.
AAGAGAAAACAACTACAGCAGAACCAACTACAACCACAGCTGAATCAACAAAAACTACAGCTGCACCAACCACAATGACAGCTGATGAAACAACAGCCACAACTGAACCAACCACAACCACAGCTGCGCCAACCACAACTACAGCTGAACCGACAACGACCACAGCTGAACCGAGCACGACCACAACTGAAACAACCACAACCACAAATGATCTGACCACAACCACAGCTGATCCGACCACAGCTGCGCCAACCACAACTACAGCTGAACCGACCACGACCACAGCTGAACCAACCACAGCTGAACCGACCACAAGCACAGTTGTACCAACAACAACTATAGCTGAACTGACCACAACCACAGCAGAACCAGCCACAGCGACAGCTGAACCAAGAACAACTACAACTGATCTGACCACAACCACAGCTGAACCGAACACAACCACAGCTGAGCCAACCACAACTACAGCTGAAACGAGCACGACCACAGCTGAGCCAACCACAACCACAGCTGAGCCAAGCACAACTACCGCTGAACCAACCACAACCACAGCTGAACCGACCACAACTACAGCGCAACCGACCACGACCACAGCTGAACCGACCACTACCACAACTGAAATAACCACAACCACAACTAATCTGACCACAACCACAGGTGAACCGACCACAACCACAGCTGAACCAACAACAACTACACCGGAACCAACCACAACCACAGCTGAACCGACCACAACCACAGCTGCGCCAACCACAACTACAGCTGAACCGACCGCGACCAAAGCTGAACCGACCACAACCACAGCTGAGCCAACCATAACGCCAGCAGAACCAACAACTACTACAGTTGTACCAACCACAACTACATCACAACCAAACACAACCACAGTTGAACCAACAACAACTACAGCTGAACCAACCACAACCACATTTGAACCAACAACAACTACAAATGAACCGAAAACAACCACAACTGTTCCAACCACAACCACAGCTGAGCCGACCACAACCACAGTTCAACAAACCACAACCAAAGCTGAACCAACAACAACTACAGCGGAACCAACCACAACCACAGCTGAACCGACCACAGCCACAGCTGCGCCAACCACAACAACAGCTGAGCCAACCACAACGACAGTGGAACCAACAACTACTACAGCTGAACCAAAAACAACTACAGTTGAACCAACAACAACTACAACTAATCCAACCACAACCACAGCTGAGCCGACCACAACCACAGCTGAAACGACCTCAACCACAGTTGTACCACCAACAACCACAGCTGAACAAACCACAACCACAGCTACACCAACAACAACTACAGGTGAATCAACCACAACCACAGCTGAAACAACCACTGCCACAGCTGAGCCAACCACAACGCCAGCAGAACCAACAACTACTACAATTGTACCAACAAAAACTACAGCTGAGCTGACCACAACCACAGCTGAACCGTCCACAACCACAACTGCTCCAACCACAACTACACCTGAACCGACCACAACCACAGCTGAACCGACCACGACCACAACTGAAACAACCACAACCACAACTGATCTCACCACAACCACAGGTGAACCGACCACAACCACGGCTGAACCAACAACAACTACACCGGAACCAACCACAACCACAGCTGAACCGACCACAACCACAGCTACGCCAACCACAACTACAGCTGAACCGACCACGACCACAGCTGAACCGACCACGACCACAACTGAAACAACCACAACCACAACTGATCTGACCACAAACACAGCTGAACCGACCACAACCACAGCTGCGCCAACCACAACTACAGCTGAACCGTCCACAACCACGACTGCTCCAACCACAACAACAGCTGAACCGACCACGACCACAGCTGAGCCAACCACAATGCCAGCAGAACCAACAACTACTACATTTGTAACAACAACAACTACAGCTGAAATGACCACGACCACAGCTGAACCGACCACGACCACAACTGAAACAACCACAACCACAATTGATCTGACCATGACCACAGGTGAACTGACCACAACCACAGCTGCTCCAACGAAAACAAAACCTGAAGCGACCACGACCACAGCTGCGCCAACCACAACCACAGCTGAACCGACCACGACCACAGATGAGCCGACCACGACCACAGCTGAGCCAACCACAACGACAGTGGAACCAACAACTACTACAGCTGAACCAAAAACAACTACAGTTGAACCAACAACAACTACAGATGAACCAACCACAACCACAGCTGAACCAACAACAACTACAGCTGAACCGTCAACAACCACAACTGCTCCAACCACAACCACAGCTAACCCGACCACGACCACAACTGAAACGACCTCTACCACAGTTGTTCCAACAACAACCACAGCTGAACAGACCACAACCACAACTGATCAGACCACAACCACAGCTGAACCGACCACGACCACAGCTAACCCGACCACGACCACAACTGAAACAACCACAACTGATCTGACCACAACCACAGCTGAACCGACCACAACCACAGCTAAACCCACCACAGCCACAGCTGCACCACCCACAATAACAGCTGAAGAAACAACAACCATAGCTGAACCAACCACAGACACAGCTACACCAACCACAATCACAGCTGATGAAACAACAACTACAGATGAACCAACCACAACCACAGCTGAACCAACCACAGCCACAACTGAACCAACCACAGCCACAGCTGGACAAACAACAACTACAACTGATCAGACAACAACCTCAGCTGAACCAACAACAACCCCAGCTGAACCAACCAGAACCACAGCTGAAACAACCACAGCCATAACTGAACCAACCACAGCCACAGCTGAACAAACAACAACTACAACTGATCAGACCACAAACACAGCTGAGCCGAACACAGCCACAGCTGCACCAATCACAATCACAGCTGAAGAAACAACAACCATAGCTGAACCAACCACAGACACAGCTGAACTGACCACAACCACAGCTGTACACACCACAACCACAGCTGAACCGACCACAACCAGAGCTGAGCCAACCACAACCACGGCTGAACCAACCACAACCACAGCTGAACCAACCACAGCCACAGCTGAACCAACAACAACTACAATTGATCAGACCACAACCACAGCTCAACCAACCACAACCAAAGCTGAGCCTACAATAACCAGAGCTGAACCAACAACAAGTACCACTGATCTCACCACAACCACAGCTGAACCGACCACAACAACAGGTGAACCAACCACGACCACAGCTGAACCAACCACAACCCCAGCTGAGCCGACAACAGTCACGGCTGAACCGACCACAACCACAGCTGAACCGTCCACAAACAAAGCTGTACTGACCACAACCACAGCTGAGCCAACCACAACCACGGCTGAACCACCCACAACCACAGCTGAGCCAACCACAACCACAGCTGAACCAACCACAACCACAAAAGAAACGACCTCTACCACAGTTGTTCCAACAACAACCACAGCTGAACCGACCACAACCACAGCTGCTCAAGCCACAACTACAGCAGAACCAACAACAACCACAGCTGAACCAACCACATCCACAGCTCAAACAACCACAGCTGAACCCACCACGACCACAGCTGGACCAACTACAACCAAATCTGAACCAACCACAACCACAGCTGCACCAACAACATCCACAGCTGAGCCAACCACAGCCACAGCTGAACCGACCACAACCACAGCTGAACCAACTACGACCACAGCTGAGCCATGCACAACCACAGCTGAAGAGAAAACAACTACAGCAGAACCAACTACAACCACAGCTGAATCAACAAAAACTACAGCTGAACCAACCTCAAACACAGCTGAACTGACCACAACCACAGCTGTACACACCACAACCACAGCTGAACCGACCACAACTACAGCTGAGCACACCACAACCACGGCTGTACCAACCACAACCACAGCTGAACCAACAACAGCCACAGCTGAACCAACAACAACTACAACTGATCAGACCACAACCACAGCTGAACCAACCACAACCAAAGCTGAGCCTACCACAACCAGAGCTCTACCAACAACAAGTACCACTGATCTGACCACAACCACAGCTGAACCGACCACAACAACAGGTGAACCAACCACGACCACAGCTGAACCAATCACAACCCCAGCTGAGCCGGCAACAGCCATGTCTGAACCGACCACAACCACAGCTGAACCGTCCACAAACAAAGCTGTACTGACCACAACCACAGCTGAGCCAACCACAACCACGGCTGAACCACCCACAACCACAGCTGAGCCAACCACAACCACAGCTGAACCAACCACAACCACAAAAGAAACGACCTCTACCACAGTTGTTCCAACAACAACCACAGCTGAACTGACCACAACCACAGCTGCTCAAGCCACAACTACAGCAGAACCAACAACAACCACAGCTGAACCAACCACAACCACAGCTGAACCAACAACATCCACGGCTGAACCGACCACAACGACAGCTAAACCCACCACAGCCACAGCTGCACCAACCACAATAACAGCTGAAGAAACACCAACCACAGCTGAGCCAACCACAGACACAGCTACACCAACCACAATCACAGCTGATGAAACAACAACTACAGCTGAACCAACCACAACCACAGCTGAACCAACCACAGCCACAACTGAACCAACCACAGCCACAGCTGAACAAACAACAACTACAACTGATCAGACCACAACCACAGCTGAACCAACAACAACCACAGCTGAACCAACCACAAACACAGCTGACCCGACCACAACCACAGCTGAACCGACCACGACCACAGCTGAGCCAACCACAACTACAGCTGAAGAGAAAACAACTACAGGAGAACCAACTACAACCACAGCTAAATCAACAAAAACTACAGCTGCACCAACCACAATGACAGCTGATGAAACAACAGCCACAACTGAACCAACCACAACCACAGCTGAACCAAACACAACCACAAAAGAAACGACCTCTACCACAGTTGTTCCAACAACAACCACGGCTGAACTGACCACAACCACAGCTGCTCAAGCCACAACTACAGCAGAACCAACAACAACCATAGCTGAACTAACCACAACCACAGCTGAACCAACAACATCCACGGCTGAACCGACCACAACGACAACTAAACCCACCACAGCCACAGCTGCACCAACCACAATAACAGCTGAAGAAACACCAACCACAGCTGAGCCAACCACAGACACAGCTACAACAACCACAATCACAGCTGATGAAACAACAACTACAGCTGAACCAACCACAACCACAGCTGAACCAACCACAGCCACAACTGAACCAACCACAGCCACAGCTGAACAAACAACAACTACAACTGATCAGACCACAACCACAGCTGAACCAACAACAACCACAACTGAAACAACCACAACCACAACTGATCTGACCACAACCACAGGTGAACCAACCACAACCACAGCTAAACCAACAACAACTACACCGGAACAAACCACAACCACCGCTGAACCGACCACAACCACAGCTGCGCCAACCACAACTACAGCTGAACCGACCACGACCACAGCTGAACCGACCACGACCACAACTGAAAAAACAAACACAACTGATCTGACCACAACCACAGGTGAACCGACCACAACCACAGCTGCGCCAACCACAACTACAGCTGAACCGTCCACAACCACGACTGCTCCAACCACAACAACAGCTGAACCGACCACGACCACAGCTGAGCCAACCACAATGCCAGCAGAACCAACAACTACTACATTTGTAACAACAACAACTACAGCTGAAATGACCACGACCACAGCTGAACCGACCACGACCACAACTGAAACAACCACAACCACAATTGATCTGACCATGACCACAGGTGAACTGACCACAACCACAGCTGCTCCAACGAAAACAAAACCTGAAGCGACCACGACCACAGCTGCGCCAACCACAACCACAGCTGAACCGACCACGACCACAGATGAGCCGACCACGACCACAGCTGAGCCAACCACAACGACAGTGGAACCAACAACTACTACAGCTGAACCAAAAACAACTACAGTTGAACCAACAACAACTACAGATGAACCAACCACAACCACAGCTGAACCAACAACAACTACAGCTGAACCGTCAACAACCACAACTGCTCCAACCACAACCACAGCTAACCCGACCACGACCACAACTGAAACGACCTCTACCACAGTTGTTCCAACAACAACCACAGCTGAACAGACCACAACCACAACTGATCAGACCACAACCACAGCTGAACCGACCACGACCACAGCTAACCCGACCACGACCACAACTGAAACAACCACAACCACAAATGATCTGACCACAACCACAGCTGATCCGACCACGGCTGAACCACCCACAACCACATCTGAGCCAACCACAACCACAGCTGAACCAACCACAACCACAAAAGAAACGACCTCTACCACAGTTGTTCCAACAACAACCACAGCTGACCCGACCACAACCACAGCTGCTCAAGCCACAACTACAGCAGAACCAACAACAACCACAGCTGAACCAACCACAACCACAGCTGAACCAACAACATCCACGGCTGAACCGACCACAACCACAGCTAAACCCACCACAGCCACAGCTGCACCAACCACAATAACAGCTGAAGAAACACCAACCACAGCTGAGCCAACCACAGACACAGCTACACCAACCACAATCACAGCTGATGAAACAACAACTACAGCTGAACCACCCACAACCACTGCTGAACCAACCACAGCCACAGCTGAACAAACAACAACTGCAACTGATCAGACCACAACCACAGCTGAACCAACAACAACCACAGCTGAACCAACCACAAACACAGCTGAACCGACCACAACCACAGCTGAACCGACCACGACCACAGCTGAGCCAACCACAACTACAGCTGAAGAGAAAACAACTACAGCAGAACCAACTACAACCACAGCTGAATCAAGAAAAACTACAGCTGCACCAACCACAATGACAGCTGATGAAACAACAGCCACAACTGAACCAACCACAACCACAGCTGGGCCAACCACAACTACAGCTGAACCGACAACGACCACAGCTGAACCGACCACGACCACAACTGAAACAACCACAACCACAAATGATCTGACCACAACCACAGCTGATCCGACCACAGCTGCGCCAACCACAACTACAGCTGAACCGACCACGACCACAGCTGAACCAACCACAGCTGAACCGACCACAAGCACAGTTGTACCAACAACAACTATAGCTGATCTGACCCCAACCACAGCGGAACAAGCCACAGTGACAGCTGAACCAAGAACAACTACAACTGATCTGACCACAACCACAGCTGACCCGAACACAACCACAGCCGTGCCAACCACAACCACAGCTGAGCCAAGCACAACTACAGCTGGTCTGACCCCAAACACAGCTGAGCCGAACACAGCCACAGCTGCACCAACCACAATCACAGCTGAAGAAACAACAACCATAGCTGAACCAACCACAGACACAGCTACACCAATTACAATCACAGCTGATGAAACAACAACTACAGCTGAACAAACCACGACCACAGCTGAACCAACCACAGCCACAGCTGAACCGACCACAACCACAGCTGAACCGACCACGACCACAGCTGAGCCATCCACAACCACAGCTGAAGAGAAAACAACTACAGCAGAACCAACTACAACCACAGCTGAATCAACAAAAACTACAGCTGAACCAACCTCAAACACAGCTGAACTGACCACAACCACAGCTGAACCGAACACAACCAGAGCTGAGCCAACCACAACCACGGCTGAACCAACCACAACCACAGCTGAAACAACCACAGCCACAGCTGAACCAGCAACAACTACAACTGATCAGACCACAACCACAGCTGAACCAACCACAACCAAAGCTGAGCCTACCACAACCAGAGCTGTACCAACAACAAGTACCACTGATCTGACCACAACCACAGCTGAACCGACCACAACAACAGGTCAATCAACCACGACCACAGCTGAACCAACCACAACCCCAGCTGAGCCGGCAACAGCCATGTCTGAACCGACCACAACCACAGCTGAACCGTCCACAAACAAAGCTGTACTGACCACGACCACAGCTGAGCCAACCACAACCACGGCTGAACCACACACAACCACAGCTGAGCCAACCACAACCACAGCTGAACCAACCACAACCACAAAAGAAACGACCTCTACCACAGTTGTTCCAACAACAACCACAGCTCAACCAACCACAAGCACAGTTGAATCAACAACAACTACAGCTGAACCAACCACAACCACAGTTGAACCGACCACAACGACAGCTGCTCCAGCCACAACTGCAGCAGAGCCAACGACAACCACAGCTGAACCAACCACATCCACAGCTCAAACAACCACAACCCCAGCTGAACCGACCACGACCACAGCTGAGCCAACCACAACTACAGCTGAAGAGAAAACAACTACAGCAGAACAAACTACAACCACAGCTGAATCAACAAAAACTACAGCTACACCAACCACAATGACATCTGATGAAACAACAGCCACAACTGAACCAACCACAAGCACAGCTGCGCCAACCACAACTACAGCTGAACCGATAACGACCACAGCTGAACCGACCACGACCACAACTGAAACAACCACAACCACAAATGATCTGACCACAACCACAGCTGAACCAAGAACATCCACAGCTGAACCAACCACAACCACGGCTGAACCAACAACATCCACGGCTGAACCGACCACAACCACAGCTAAACCCACTACAGCCACAGCTGCACCAACCACAATAACAGCTGAAGAAACACCAACCACAGCTGAGCCAACCACAGACACAGCTACACCAACCACAATCACAACTGATCAGACCACAACTACAGCTGAACAAACCACGACCACAGCTGAACCAACCACAGCCACAACTGAACCAACCACAGCCACAGTTGAACCAAGAACAACTACAACTGATCAGACCACAACCACAGCTGAACTAACAACAACCACAGCTGAACCAACCACAATGACAGCTGATGAAACAACAGCCACAACTGAACCAACCACAACCACAGCTGCGCCAACCACAACTACAGCTGAACCGACAACGACCACAGCTGAACCGACCACGACCACAACTGAAACAACCACAACCACAAATGATCTGACCACAACCACAGCTGATCCGACCACAGCTGCGCCAACGGCAACTACAGCTGAACCGACCACGACCACAGCTGAACCAACCACAACCACAGCTGAACCGACCACGACCACAGCTGAGCCAACCACAACGCCAGCAGAACCAACAACTGCTACAGTTGTAACAACAACAACTACAGCTGAACCGACCACAACCACAGCTGAACCGTCCACAACCACAACTGCTCCAACCACAACAACAGCTGAACCGACCACGACCACAGCTGAGCCAACCACAACGACAGTAGAACCAACAACCACTACAGCAGAACCAAAAACAACCACAGCTCAACCAACCACAAGCACAGTTGAATCAACAACAACTACAGCTGAACCAACCACAACCACAGTTGAACCGACCACAACCACAGCTGCTCCAGCCACAACTGCAGCAGAGCCAACGACAACCACAGCTGAACCAACCACATCCACAGCTCAAACAACCACAACCCCAGCTGAACCGACCACGACCACAGCTACACCAACCACAATGACATCTGATGAAACAACAGCCACAACTGAACCAACCACAAGCACAGCTGCGCCAACCACAACTACAGCTGAACCGACCACAACCACAGCTAAACCCACCACAGCCACAGCTGCACCAACCACAATAACAGCTGAAGAAACACCGACCACAGCTGAGCCAACCACAGACACAGCTACAACAACCACAATCACAACTGATCAGACCACAACTACAGCTGAACAAACCACGACCACAGCTGAACCAACCACAGCCACAACTGAACCAACCACAGCCACAGTTCAACCAAGAACAACTACAACTGATCAGACCAGAACCACAGCTGAACTAACAACAACCACAGCTGAACCAACCACAAACACAGCTGAACCGACCACAACCACAGCTGAACCGACCACGACCACAGCTGAGCCATCCACAAACACAGCTGAAGAGAAAAGAACTACAGCAGAACCAACTACAACCACAGCTGTACACTCCACAACCACAGCTGAACCGACCACAACCAGAGCTGAGCCAACCACAACCACGGCTGAACCAACCACAACCACAGCTGAAACAACCACAGCCACAGCTGAACCAACAACAACTACAACTGATCAGACCACAGCTGAACCAAGCACAACCAAAGCTGAGCCTACCACAACCAGAGCTGTACCAACAACAAGTACCACTGATCTGACCACAACCACAGCTGAACCGACCAGAACAACAGGTGAACCAACCACGACCACAGCTGAACCAACCACAACCCCAGCTGAGCCGACAACAGCCATGTCTGAACCGACCACAACCACAGCTGAACCGTCCACAAACAAAGCTGTACTGACCACAACCACAGCTGAGCCAACCACAACCACGGCTGAACCACCCACAACCACAGCTGAGCCAACCACAACCACAGCAGAACCAACCACAACCACAAAAGAAACAACCTCTACCACAGTTGTTCCAACAACAACCACAGCTGACCCGACCACAACCACAGCTGCTCAAGCCACAACTACAGCAGAACCAACAACAACCACAGCTGAACCAACCACAACCACAGCTGAACCAACAACATCCACGGCTGAACCGACAACAACGACAGCTGAACCAACCACAGCCACAACTGAACCAACCACAGCCACAGTTGAACCAAGAACAACTACAACTGATCAGACCAGAACCACAGCTGAACTAACAACAACCACAGCTGAACCAACCACAATGACAGCTGATGAAACAACAGCCACAACTGAACCAACCACAACAACAGCTGCGCCAACCACAACTACAGCTGAACCGACAACGACCACAGCTGAACCGACCACGACCACAACTGAAACAACCACAACCACAAATGATCTGACCACAACCACAGCTGATCCGACCACAGCTGCGCCAACTGCAACTACAGCTGAACCGACCACGACCACAGCTGAACCAACCACAACCACAGCTGAACCGACCACGACCACAGCTGAGCCAACCACAACGCCAGCAGAACCAACAACTGCTACAGTTGTACCAACAACAACTACAGCTGAACCGACCACAACCACAGCTGAACCGTCCACAACCACAACTGCTCCAACCACAACAACAGCTGAACCGACCACGACCACAGCTGAGCCAACCACAACGACAGTACAACCAACAACCACTACAGCAGAACCAAAAACAACCACAGCTCAACCAACCACAAGCACAGTTGAATCAACAACAACTACAGCTGAACCAACCACAACCACAGTTGAACCGACCACAACCACAGCTGCTCCAGCCACAACTGCAGCAGAGCCAACGACAACCACAGCTGAACCAACCACATCCACAGCTCAAACAACCACAACCCCAGCTGAACCGACCACGACCACAGCTACACCAACCACAATGACATCTGATGAAACAACAGCCACAACTGAACCAACCACAAGCACAGCTGCGCCAACCACAACTACAGCTGAACCGACCACAACCACAGCTAAACCCACCACAGCCACAGCTGCACCAAGCACAATAACGGCTGAAGAAACACCAACCACAGCTGAGCCAACCACAGACACAGCTACACTAACCACAATCACAACTGATCAGACCACAACTACAGCTGAACAAACCACGACCACAGCTGAACCAACCACAGCCACAACTGAACCAACCACAGCCACAGTTCAACCAAGAACAACTACAACTGATCAGACCAGAACCACAGCTGAACTAACAACAACCACAGCTGAACCAACCACAAACACAGCTGAACCGACCACAACCACAGCTGAACCGACCACGACCACAGCTGAGCCATCCACAACCACAGCTGAAGAGAAAAGAACTACAGCAGAACCAACTACAACCACAGCTGTACACTCCACAACCACAGCTGAACCGACCACAACCAGAGCTGAGCCAACCACAACCACGGCTGAACCAACCACAACCACAGCTGAAACAACCACAGCCACAGCTGAACCAACAACAACTACAACTGATCAGACCACAGCTGAACCAAGCACAACCCCAGCTGAGCCGACAACAGCCATGTCTGAACCGACCACAACCACAGCTGAACCGTCCACAAACAAAGCTGTACTGACCACAACCACAGCTGAGCCAACCACAACCACGGCTGAACCACCCACAACCACAGCTGAGCCAACCACAGCCACAGCAGAACCAACCACAACCACAAAAGAAACAACCTCTACCACAGTTGTTCCAACAACAACCACAGCTGACCCGACCACAACCACAGCTGCTCAAGCCACAACTACAGCAGAACCAACAACAACCACAGCTGAACCAACCACAACCACAGCTGAACCAACAACACCCACGGCTGAACCAACCACAACCACAGCTAAACCCACCACAGCCACAGCTGCACCAACCACAGACACAGCTACACCAACCACAATCACAGCTGATGAAACAACAACTACAGCTGAACCAACCACAACCACAGCTGAACAAACAACAACTACAACTGATCAGACCACAACCACAGCTGAACCAACAACAACCACAGCTGAACTAACCACAAACACAGCTGAACCGACCACAACCACAGCTGAACCGACCACGACCACAGCTGAGCCAACCACAACTACAGCTGAAGAGAAAACAACTACAGCAGAACCAACTACAACCACAGCTGAATCAACAAAAACTACAGCTGCACCAACCACAATGACAGCTGATGAAACAACAGCCACAACTGAACCAACCACAACCACAGCTGCGCCAACCACAACTACAGCTGAACCGACCACGACCACAACTGAAACAACCACAACCACAAATGATCTGACCACAACCACAGCTGATCCGACCACAGCTGCGCCAACCACAACTACAGCTGAACCGACCACGACCACAGCTGAACCAACCACAGCTGAACCGACCACAAGCACAGTTGTACCAACAACAACTATAGCTGAACTGACCACAACCACAGCGGAACAAGCCACAGTCACAGCTGAACCAAGAACAACTACAACTGATCTGACCACAACCACAGCTGACCCGAACACAACCACAGCCGCGCCAACCACAACCACAACTGAAACGAGCACGACCACAGCTGAGTCAACCACAACCACAGCTGAGCCAAGCACAACTACAGCTGAACCAACCACAACCACAGCTGGTCTGACCCCAAACACAGCTGAGCCGAACACAGCCACAGCTGCACCAACCACAATCACAGCTGAAGAAACAACAACCATAGCTGAACCAACCACAGACACAGCTACACCAATTACAATCACAGCTGATGAAACAACAACCACAGCTGTACACACCACAACCACAGCTGAACCGACCACAACCAGAGCTGAGCCAACCACAACCACGGCTGAACCAACCACAACCACAGCTGAAACAACCACAGCCACAGCTGAACCAACAACAACTACAACTGATCAGACCACAGCTGAACCAACCACAACCACAGCTGAACCAACCACAACCACAAAAGAAACGACCTCTACCACAGTTGTTCCAACAACAACCACAGCTGAACCGACCACAACCACAGCTGCTCAAGCCACAACTACAGCAGAACCAACAACAACCACAGCTGAACCAACCACAACCACAGCTGAACCAACAACATCCACGGCTGAACCGACCACAACCACAGCTAAACCCACCACAGCCACAGCTGCACCAACCACAATAACAGCTGAAGAGACACCAACCACAGCTGAGCCAACCACAGACACAGCTACACCAACCACAATGACAGCTGATGAAACAACAGCCACAACTGAACCGACCACAACCACAGCTGCGCCAACCACAACTACAGCTGAACCGACAACGGCCACAGCTGAACCGACCACGACCACAACTGAAACAACCACAACCACAAATGATCTGACCACAACCACAGCTGATCCGACCACAGCTGCGCCAACCACAACTACAGCAGAACCAACAACAACCACAGCTGAACCAACCACAACCACAGCTGAACCAACAACATCCACGGCTGAACCGACAACAACGACAGCTGAACCAACCACAGCCACAACTGAACCAACCACAGCCACAGTTGAACCAAGAACAACTACAACTGATCAGACCAGAACCACAGCTGAACTAACAACAACCACAGCTGAACCAACCACAATGACAGCTGATGAAACAACAGCCACAACTGAACCAACCACAACCACAGCTGCGCCAACCACAACTACAGCTGAACCGACCACGACCACAGCTGAACCGACCACGACCACAACTGAAACAACCACAACCACAAATGATCTGACCACAACCACAGCTGATCCGACCACAGCTGCGCCAACTGCAACTACAGCTGAACCGACCACGACCACAGCTGAACCAACCACAACCACAGCTGAACCGACCACGACCACAGCTGAGCCAACCACAACGCCAGCAGAACCAACAACTGCTACAGTTGTACCAACAACAACTACAGCTGAACCGACCACAACCACAGCTGAACCGTCCACAACCACAACTGCTCCAACCACAACAACAGCTGAACCGACCACGACCACAGCTGAGCCAACCACAACGACAGTAGAACCAACAACCACTACAGCAGAACCAAAAACAACCACAGCTCAACCAACCACAAGCACAGTTGAATCAACAACAACTACAGCTGAACCAACCACAACCACAGTTGAACCGACCACAACCACAGCTGCTCCAGCCACAACTGCAGCAGAGCCAACGACAACCACAGCTGAACCAACCACATCCACAGCTCAAACAACCACAACCCCAGCTGAACCGACCACGACCACAGCTACACCATCCACAATGACATCTGATGAAACAACAGCCACAACTGAACCAACCACAAGCACAGCTGCGCCAACCACAACTACAGCTGAACCGACCACAACCACAGCTAAACCCACCACAGCCACAGCTGCACCAACCACAATAACAGCTGAAGAAACACCAACCACAGCTGAGCCAACCACAGACACAGCTACACCAACCACAATCACAACTGATCAGACCACAACTACAGCTGAACAAACCAGGACCACAGCTGAACCAACCACAGCCACAACTGAACCAACCACAGCCACAGTTCAACCAAGAACAACTACAACTGATCAGACCAGAACCACAGCTGAACTAACAACAACCACAGCTGAACCAACCACAAACACAGCTGAACCGACCACAACCACAGCTGAACCGACCACGACCACAGCTGAGCCATCCACAACCACAGCTGAAGAGAAAAGAACTACAGCAGAACCAACTACAACCACAGCTGTACACTCCACAACCACAGCTGAACCGACCACAACCAGAGCTGAGCCAACCACAACCACGGCTGAACCAACCACAACCACAGCTGAAACAACCACAGCCACAGCTGAACCAACAACAACTACAACTGATCAGACCACAGCTGAACCAAGCACAACCAAAGCTGAGCCTACCACAACCAGAGCTGTACCAACAACAAGTACCACTGATCTCACCACAACCACAGCTGAACCGACCAGAACAACAGGTGAACCAACCACGACCACAGCTGAACCAACCACAACCCCAGCTGAGCCGACAACAGCCATGTCTGAACCGACCACAACCACAGCTGAACCGTCCACAAACAAAGCTGTACTGACCACAACCACAGCTGAGCCAACCACAACCACGGCTGAACCACCCACAACCACAGCTGAGCCAACCACAACCACAGCAGAACCAACCACAACCACAAAAGAAACAACCTCTACCACAGTTGTTCCAACAACAACCACAGCTGACCCGACCACAACCACAGCTGCTCAAGCCACAACTACAGCAGAACCAACAACAACCACAGCTGAACCAACCACAACCACAGCTGAACCAACAACATCCACGGCTAAACCGACAACAACGACAGCTGAACCAACCACAGCCACAACTGAACCAACCACAGCCACAGTTGAACCAAGAACAACTACAACTGATCAGACCAGAACCACAGCTGAACTAACAACAACCACAGCTGAACCAACCACAATGACAGCTGATGAAACAACAGCCACAACTGAACCAACCACAACCACAGCTGAGCCAACCACAACTACAGCTGAACCGACAACGACCACAGCTGAACCGACCACGACCACAACTGAAACAACCACAACCACAAATGATCTGACCACAACCACAGCTGATCCGACCACAGCTGCGCCAACTGCAACTACAGCTGAACCGACCACGACCACAGCTGAACCAACCACAATCACAGCTGAAGAAACAACAACCATAGCTGAACCAACCACAGACACAGCTACACCAATTACAATCACAGCTGATGAAACAACAACCACAGCTGTACACACAACAACCACAGCTGAACCGACCACAACCAGAGCTGAGCCAACCACAACCACGGCTGAACCGACCACAACCACAGCTGAAACAACCACAGCCACAGCTGAACCAACAACAACTACAACTGATCAGACCACAGCTGAACCAACCACAACCACAGCTGAACCAACCACAACCACAAAAGAAACTACCTCTACCACAGTTGTTCCAACAACAACCACAGCTGAAACGACCACAACCACAGCTGCTCAAGCCACAACTACATCAGAACCAACAACAACCACAGCTGAACCAACCACAACCACAGCTGAACCAACAACATCCACGGCTGAACCGACCACAACCACAGCTAAACCCACCACAGCCACAGCTAAACCCACCACAGCCACAGTTGCACCAACCACAATAACAGCTGAAGAGACACCAACCACAAGTGAGCCAACCACAGACACAGCTACACCAACCACAATCACAGCTGATGAAACAACAACCACAGCTGAACCAACCACAACCACAGCTGAACCAACCACAGCCACAGCTGAACAAACAACAACTACAACTGATCAAACCACAACCACAGCTGAACCAACAACAACCACAGCTGAACCAACCACAAACACAGCTGAACCGACCACAACCACAGCTGAACCGACCACGACCACAGCTGAGCCAACCACAACTACAGCTGAAGAGAAAACAACTACAGCAGAACCAACTACAACCACAGCTCAATCAACAAAAACTACAGCTGCACCAACCACAATGACAGCTGATGAAACAACAGCCACAACTGAACCAACCACAACCACAGCTGCGCCAACCACGACTACAGCTGAACCGACAACGACCACAGCTGAACCGACCACGACCACAACAGAAACAACCACAACCACAAATGATCTGACCACAACCACAGCTGATCCGACCACAGCTGCGCCAACCACAACTACAGCTGAACCGACCACGACCACAGCTGAACCAACCACAGCTGAACCGACCACAAGCACAGTTGTACCAACAACAACTATAGCTGAACTGACCACAACCACAGCGGAACAAGCCACAGTGACAGCTGAACCAAGAACAACTACAACTGATCTGACCACAACCACAGCTGACCCGAACACAACCACAGCCGCGCCAACCACAACCACAGCTGAAACGAGCACGACCACAGCTGAGCCAAGCACAACTACAGCTGAACCAACCACAACCACAGCTGGTCTGACCCCAAACACAGCTGAGCCGAACACAGCCACAGCTGCACCAACCACAATCACAGCTGAAGAAACAACAACCATAGCTGAACCAACCACAGACACAGCTACACCAATTACAATCACAGCTGATGAAACAACAACCACAGCTGTACACACCACAACCACAGCTGAACCGACCACAACCAGAGCTCAGCCAACCACAACCACGGCTGAACCAACCACAACCACAGCTGAAACAACGACAGCCACAGCTGAACCAACAACAACTACAACTGATCAGACCACAGCTGAACCAACCACAACCACAGCTGAGCCAACCACAACCACAGCTGAACCAACCACAACCACAAAAGAAACGACCTCTACCACAGTTGTTCCAACAACAACCACAGCTGAACCGACCACAACCACAGCTGCTCAAGCCACAACTACAGCAGAACCAACAACAACCACAGCTGAACCAACCACAACCACAGCTGAACCAACAACATCCACGGCTGAACCGACCACAACCACAGCTAAACCCACCACAGCCACAGCTGCACCAACCACAATAACAGCTGAAGAGACACCAACCACAGCTGAGCCAACCACAGACACAGCTACACCAACCACAATGACAGCTGATGAAACAACAGCCACAACTGAACCAACCACAACCACAGCTGCGCCAACCACAACTACAGCTGAACCGACAACGGCCACAGCTGAACCGACCACGACCACAACTGAAACAACCACAACCACAAATGATCTGACCACAACCACAGCTGATCCGACCACAGCTGTGCCAACCACAACTACAGCTGAACCGACCACAACCACAGCTGAACCGACCACGACCACAGCTGAGCCAACCACAACGCCAGCAGAACCAACAACTGCTACAGTTGTACCAACAACAACTACAGCTGAACCGACCATAACCACAGCTGAACCGTCCACAACCACAACTGCTCCAACCACAACAACAGCTGAACCAACCACGACCACAGCTGAGCCAACCACAACGACAGTAGAACCAACAACTACTACAGCTGACCCAAAAACAACCACAGCTCAACCAACCACAAGCACAGTTGAATCAAGAACAACTACAGCTGAACCAACCACAACCACAGTTGAACCGACCACAACCACAGCTGCTCCAGCCACAACTACAGCAGAGCCAACAACAACCACAGCTGAACCAACCACATCCACAGCTCAAACAACCACAACCCCAGCTGAGCCGACAACAGCCAAGGCTGAACCGACCACAGACACAGCTGAACCGACGACAACCACAGCTGAAACAACCACAGCCACAGCTGAACCAACAACAACTACCACTGATCAGACCACAATCACAGCTGAACCAACCACAACCAAAGCTGAGCCTACCACAACCAGAGCTGTACCAACAACAAGTACCACTGATCTGACCACAACCACAGCTGAACCGACCACAACAACGGGTGAACCAACCACGACCGCAGCTGAACCAACCACAACCCCAGCTGAGCCGACAACAGCCATGTCTGAACCGACCACAACCACAGCTGAACCGTCCACAAACAAAGTTGTACTGACCACAACCACAGCTGAGCCAACCACAACCACGGCTGAACCACCCACAACCACAGCTGAGCCAACCACAACCACAGCTGAACCAACCACAACCACAAAAGAAACAACCACTACCACAGTTGTTCCAACAACAACCACAGCTGAAACGACCACAACCACAGCTGCTCAAGCCACATCTACAGCAGAACCAACAACAACCACAGCTGAACCAACCACAACCACAGCTGAACCAACAACATCCACGGCTGAACCGACCACAACCACAGCTAAACCCACCACAGTCACAGCTGCACCAACCACAATAACAGCTGAAGAAACACCAACCACAGCTGAACCAACCACAGACACAGCTACACCAACCACAATCACAGCTGATGAAACAACAACTAATGCTGAACCAACCACAACCACAGCTGAACAAACAACAACTACAACTGATCAGACCACAACCACAGCTGAACCAACCACAACCACAAATGAAGCAACCTCTACCACAGTTGTTCCAACAACAACCACAGCTGAACCGACCACAACCACAGCTGCTCAAGCCACAACTACAGCAGAACCAACAACAACCACAGCTGCACCAACCACATCCACAGCTCAAACAACCACAACCACAGCTGAACCCACCACGACCACAGCTGAACCAACTACAACCAAATCTGAACCAACCACAACCACAGCTGCACCAACAACATCCACAGCTGAGCCAACCACAACCACAGCTGAACCAACCACAAACACAGCTGAACCGACCACAACCACAACTGAAACAACCACAACCAAAGCTGAGCCTACCACAAGTACCGCTGATCTGACCACAACCACAGCTGCGCCAACCACAACAACAGGTAAACCGACCACGACCACAGCTGAATCAACCACAACCCCAGCTGAGCCGACAACAACCACGGCTGGACCAACCACAACTACAGCTGAACCAACAACAAATAAAACTAATCTGACCACAACCACAGCTGAACCGTCCACAAACAAAGCTGTACTGACCACAACCACGGCTGAACCAGCCACAACCACAGCTGAGCCAACCACAACCACAGCTGAAGAGAAAACAACTACAGCAGAACCAACCACAACCACAGCTGAATCAACCACAACCACAACTGAAACAACCTCAACCACAGTTGTTCCAACAACAACCACAGCCACAGCTCAACCAACCACCACCACAAATGAAAAGAACTCAACCACAGTTGTTCCAACAACAACCACAGCTGAACCAACCACAGCCACAGCTGCACCAACCACAATCACAGCTGAAGCAACCTCTACCACAGTTGTTCCAACAACAACCACAGCTGAACCGACCACAACCACAGCTGCTCAAGCCACAACTACAGCAGAACCAACAACAACCACAGCTGCACCAACCACATCCACAGCTCAAACAACCACAACCACAGCTGAACCCACCACGACCACAGCTGAACCAACTACAACCAAATCTGAACCAACCACAACCACAGCTGCACCAACAACATCCACAGCTGAGCCAACCACAACCACAGCTGAACCAACCACAAACACAGCTGAACCGACCACAACCACAACTGAAACAACCACAACCAAAGCTGAGCCTACCACAAGTACCGCTGATCTGACCACAACCACAGCTGCGCCAACCACAACAACAGGTAAACCGACCACGACCACAGCTGAATCAACCACAACCCCAGCTGAGCCAACAACAACCACGGCTGGACCAACCACAACTACAGCTGAACCAACAACAAATAAAACTAATCTGACCACAACCACAGCTGAACCGTCCACAAACAAAGCTGTACTGACCACAACCACGGCTGAACCAGCCACAACCACAGCTGAGCCAACCACAACCACAGCTGAAGAGAAAACAACTACAGCAGAACCAACCACAACCACAGCTGAATCAACCACAACCACAACTGAAACAACCTCAACCACAGTTGTTCCAACAACAACCACAGCCACAGCTCAACCAACCACCACCACAAATGAAAAGAACTCAACCACAGTTGTTCCAACAACAACCACAGCTGAACCAACCACAGCCACAGCTGCACCAACCACAATCACAGCTGAAGAAACAACAACTACAGCTGAACCAACCACAACCACAGCTGCACCAACAACATCCACAGCTGAACCGACCACAACCACAGCTAAACCCACCACAACCACAGCTGAACCAACCACAACTACAACTGAATCAACCACAACCGCAGCTCAACCAACCACAAGCACAGCTCAACCAACCACAGACACAGCTGCACCAACCACAATCATAGCTGAAGAGAAAACAACTGCAGCAGAACCAACCAAAACCACAGCTGAATCAACAAAAACCACAGCTGAACCAATCACAACCACAGCTGAACCAACCACAACCACAACTGAAACAACCTCGACCACAGTTGTTCCAACAACAACCACAGCCACAGCTCAACCAACCACAGCTGCACCAACCACAGACACAGCTGCACCAACCACAATCACAGCTGAAGAGAAAACAACTGCAGCAGAACCAACCAAAACCACAGCTGAATCAACCACAACCACAGCTGAAACAACCTCAACCACAGTTGTTCCAACAACAACCACAGCTGAACCAACCACAGCCACAGCTGCAGCAACCACAATCATAGCTGAAGAAACAACAACTACAGCTGAACCAACCACAGCCACAGCTGCAGCAACCACAATCACAGCTGAAGAAACAACAACTACAGCTGAACCAACCACAGCCACAGCTGTACTGACCACAACCACAGCTGAACCGACCACAACCACAGCTGTACGGACCACAACCACAGCTGCACCAACCACAACCACAGCTGAAGAAACAACAACCACAGCTGAACCATCCACAACCACAGCTGCACCTACAACATCCACAGTTGTACCGACCAACACCACAGCTGACACGACCACAACTGCAATTGAGTCAACCTCAATTACAATTGAACTTACTACAACCACAGCTGAACCACCCACAACTACAACTGCACAGGCCACAACTATACCAACACTGAACACAGTGTCCGCTGAACAGACAAGTACAGCTGCACCAACCACAACTAAAGCTGAACCCATCACAAATACAACTGAACTTATAACAACTAAAACTCCTGAGACCGCAACTTCGGCTGACCCAACCACAAAGACAGCAGAACCATTCACAACTACAACTAAACCACGTACTGCTAAACCGACCACAACTACAGCTGATCCAACAAATTCAACTGCACAGACCAAAAATACAGTAGGACAAACAATTAGCCCTGCACTAACCGAACAGATCACAACTACAGCTGAACAAACCAAAACTGCACAAACAACTATATCTTCACCAACCACAACTTCAGCAATACCAACCAGAAGGACCACGGTACCAAACATAACAAGCACTGCACTAACCACAATAACCATTGTGCCAAACACTGCTACAGATGAACCAACCGCAATTACAACTGCACCAACCACAACTACAGATTCAACCAATGCTCCACCAACTCCAGCAATGTCTGCACCAACTACAGTGACCACTGCACCAATGGCAGCTGTACAAACCACAATAACCACTGCATCCCTCCCAACAACTGCACTATCTTCAACGATTGCTCCATTAATCACAATAATCAACTCAACCACAAAAACAGCTTCACCCATTACAACGACTCTTGCACCAGCCACAATAGTTTCAGCAAAAACTACTGCTGAAGTAACCACAAAGACTACTGTACCATCCCCAACAGCTACACCAACAGCCACAACAGTTACCGGTACTACACTAAGAACTACAACAACCGCCACACCAACTACTACTACTACTACAAAACAAACCACTGTAACAATTGTTGCAGCAACAACTACAACTATACTAACCGCAAAGCCAACTGTACCATTCCCAACAACTGATACAACAAAAACAGCAACTACACAAACTACAATGATAACAACAATAACCACAAGAACTTCTAAACCAATACCAACTACCATACTACCACAAACCACAAGAACTACTGCACCAACAACTCCTACTCTTACTACACCAACAACCACAACAAACAGTACACAGACAACTACTATTACTATACCAACAACTACAACAACTACAGCAACAACAACTACTACAACTACACCAACAGCCACAACTACAACAACTACTACTAAACCGACATCTATAAAAACAACTACTACGGCACCAACAACACAACCAGCAACAACTGCAAGCGGTGCATGTCGTGTTAATATTGGGTTCCTCCACCTTGTGCTTGCATTGCTTATTTTCATCTTTTAGCTCCACATGGGTGTAGCAGGAACACTTCATCTGCTTTAAAGTATTCAGACTTCACAGGGAAATTTAAAGGCTTTGGCATTCTATTACTTTTACTTGCCATTTGTAGTTTTATTTTAAGTTGTAATTAATAAAATGATTAAGTTATGTTAAATGTTTATTTATTAGTATAACAATATGTCAATATTTAATTTAAGTTTTGATGTCATGAAAATACTACTATACTTGTTTGCTATTATCAATTAAATGTTTTAATTAATGTAAATAGTCTAATTTAAGCTGACTTTGGTATGTTTTTATTAACAAATATTTGTGGCTGGGTTTGAAATGAAACTTGTGAAATGTATCTTTTAACGTCTGTATATTTTGGGGTTATTAAAGTAAACATATTAAAATTGTAAAGTGCATGATATTTCTAATTAAGTATATAAACCTGGTAATAACTCACTACTTTGGTTTTACTGAAATGTTATTAGTTCACTGTTTTTTCTAACACTTATACATGAAAAGAAGAGTGAGGTTAACATGGTAACACACTTCTAGCTAACAGAAAGACTTTCAGGAGCTGACAAATTCTGTGACATGTTAGAAACATACATCCATTTATATGCAAATCAATTTTATGATATTTATCCAATAAAGACTTTAATCCAGAAAAGATGCTGCCATGTATATTTTGTTTTCTGATTACCGTAACCAGATTAAAGTTATATTCTGTCTAACACGTTATCTAATTGGGCTATGTGAAGTATGTTGTTGCATTATGTAGACATGTAGGCTATATCATAATTGCATTACATACTATCACAGTTTTCATATCATCTTATAACACACACTGTCTGCTTTTAAAACCATCTCGTAATTTGTGCATGCTCGGTTCCTTTCCTTGACTCTTTTTAATCCCTTCCACCTTCAACCAAATAAGATGTCCTTGCTACAGACGGTATTTTAAACATTGAATAAATATAATAAGCGACACAGTTGCTTCATCAAATCATTGTTTTTGATAAATTATGTATTCTCAGTTGACATTTCATCCCTCCTTAGGATGCCACAAGGGGTATCCTCAGTTCCACTTTCACTGGCAGGCCTCCTGTCCTCTCTCTTTTTCAAGGGCATTTTAAGAAATAGCACACCTTCATCCCCTTCCTAATATTTAGCTGTGGATGATTTCAGGGTTAAATGCAGAAACTAAGCTTTTTGTGACTAACAGTATGTCCACAAACGTTGGATACTGTTTAAAATAATTAAATCAAACCAGAACGCAATCATTTCCAAATCGCATCAACCCATATTTTATTCTCAGTAGAACATAAACAACACATCAGATGTTGAAACTGAGACATTTTACCATTTCATGGAAAATATGAGCTGATTTTGAATCTGATGACAGCAAAACGTCTCTTCTTGAAACAGGGGCAACAAAAGGCTGGAAAAGTAATTGGCACAAATAAAATAAAAAAAAGAACTAGAGTAGCATTTGGCAACTAATTGGGTTAGTTAATCCAGAGGGGTATTGCACAAAACCAAGATAAGCGATTAAGCCGGGATATGTTGGTTATCCTGGCTGAATTTAGCCCTAAGTCGGTTGCATGAAAGCAGCTCAAACTAATCCCGGCCAAGTTACTGTGGTGATTTATCCGCTGCAGCTAGCCTGCTCCAGACCAGGCTAACTGCTAAGGCTAAGATTAATCCTAGCGAGTCACCTGCATGTCCAACGTCAATTCTATGAGGAATTAATGTATTTTACAGCATGTCCATGGTCTTCCTAAGTATGGCGCGTCATTTTAATCATCCAGTATTAAAATATTACATATACAGTAACTGTACATTTAATCGAAATCTGTTCATAATCGCAACAGCCTTTTTATATGGATTCGAGTTGTAGTATTATTATTCTGTTCTATTCTACAGTCATTTAGCAGACGCTTTTATCCAAAGCGACTTACATTTGAGAGTAAGAACACCACAAGCATGAATTCAAACAAGATGGGACGTCATAATTAAGTGTTAGTCAGACCGCTTTTGAGTCCAGTTAGACCCAGGTGCTGTCGTGTATTGCTAGTGCAGTGCATATAATTTTTTTTTTTTAGTCATTTTATTTAAATACAGGATCACGATTTCATCACACAATATCAACTTGGTCATAAGTGCATGATTTCATCAGGCCAAGTGTTATATTGCTATGCTAATGAAGACTGCTTGTCAAATTGCTGTCAGAGGTTTTATAAATATGTGTTTTATTGCAGTAATTGAGATTACAAAACACAGCTGATGAGGTTTCAAAGGTGTTTTCAATTTAATCTGTGACGAGGACAATGTAGAATATATAGGTCCAACTCCCCTTCACCTGTTCCCTCTTCATAATGGCTTGCCCTTTTTGGATGAGGATGTGCTGGATGAGGAAGCTCACATCCTCAGAAGAGCATTCAGACGTGAACGAGTCTTCAGGGACAGGTCAGATCCCCTGGCCTTTGGAGATGACTATGTCATTGAGAGATACAGATTTTCGGATGATGGACTAAGATATTTATGTAGGCTGCTGAGTCCAAAAATACAGCACCAGACAGCGCGAAGCCATGCCCTCACTGTACCACAGATGATCTGTGTCACATTGAGATGGCTTGCGAGTGGGAGCTTCCTTTATTCTGTTGGGGATGCAGAGAACCTCAATAAAGGAACCATTTGCCGGACAATCAGATGTGTTTGTCTGGCGCTGAAGTCATTCAGCAATATATTCATCACCTTCCCTGGCCACAGAAGACCCCTCTACATCAAGGAGGCGTTTTACAAGATTGCAGGTAACCTCAATTTTAATGTGCACCCATTAGTTTCTGAGTATATCCGTCACAGTTGGATACGCACTATTTTTTGTTACAGCTTTCCCTAACATCATTGGGGCAGTGGATTGCACACACATAAGAATCAGACGCCCCTCAGGTGAACATGAGGGAGATTACATTAACAGGAAATCCTTCCACAGCATCAATGTTCAGGTAAGAGTGATTTGTGGTTATGACCTACATGAATCTGTTCTGTGCATTTAATGACCTTAATAGGCTACAACTAAATATTTCAGATCTGTGATGCTGACTGCCTTGTGAGCAATTTAGAGGCAAAGTGGCCTGGCTCAGTGCATGACTCTAGAGTCTTTCGGGCTAGTCCCATTTATGAGAGACTTTCACAAGGTAGCCCACACATTTGTACTGTAAGCACCTTGGACTGTCTGTGTGTGTGTGTGTGTAACACTGTTTTCTAAATTATATTTTGTATTATCAGGTGAATTCTCTGGTGTGCTGCTGGGAGATAAAGGATACGCCTGTAAGTCATTCCTCTTGACTCCCCTTGCAGATCCCCAAACCCCACCACAGCAGGCCTACAACCATGCACACACCAAGACAAGGGCTCGAATCGAGATGACCTTCGGCCTTCTGAAATCTCGGTTTCAGTGCCTGCACCACCTGAGTATTTCCCCGGACAGAGCCTGTGATGTTATTGCTGCAAGCGTAGTACTGCATAACATTGCAGGCCTAAGAAAGGAGAGACCCCCCCCCCCCGAGTGGCTGTTGATGTTGACTGGGAAAATGCTCCCATCTTCCCGGACAACATTAATGGCAGACTTGTCAGGGAGCAATATATTGCAAGTTTCTTCACTTAATTTTTGGATTTAGCCCCTTATTTAATAAAAGAGCTTTTCCTGTGTGAGCACTTTGTTTAGCACTGGTGGTTCTTTGAAATTCTTTTACATTCATGAAAAGAGGACGGACACCAATGTTCTAGTTTTTTTTTTTTTTTTTTTTTTTAAATTAAGCAGTCATTTGTCTTCGTTGCTTGGATCCTACGACAGCAAAAGTAACAGGGATTAAAACACTGTATTGCAGATATGGTTACTGTGTGCATTGAAACACTCACTTCTCTTTCTAGTTTCTGGATTTCCAGGTCCAGTTTTCTGAGTGTCCGGCGTTTAATCTCAAGATCCAGCTCTATTTCTTGGAGCTTTCTCTTTTTGAGTCTGATTTTAACATCTGCCAGCTCTATCTGTCTCTCCAGGTGCTTTGCATAAAGTGTTCTGACAGTTTGTGAAGTCTGTAAAAGAAATGTCAATTAGCACAGCAGGATTTGTGCATAATGTAGAATTACTTTAGCCAATACTCACAATGTTACCAGGCCGCTTAGGAGACTGTGCAGCATCCGGGTCCTGCTACACATTTTCTATTAGCACCACATCACTGACTTTATATCCTTCATGGAATAAATAAGCAGGCCAATCCCATAAAATTGACATGCCTCAAGCCTTCTGGACTCCACTGACACAGTCTCCTCATCTGCAGACGTGCATTCTGCAGCTGCAGATGTGCCTTCCCCCTGCCGTATACATGCAGCGAGAGGACTTGGATTAAGATTTCACAGAACATACCAAGCCTGTGATTTCGAGACACTGTACTAACCGGATCATCTTCTGGTGGCTCCAAAAGTGTAATTGTGTTCCCAGACACTGCAAGGTTATCCAAAGTCAGACACTATATTATATTTGATTGTGTTCCATGTGCAGTAGAATTGCAGTACGTGGTGTACCTTGTATGAAGCGGACAGTTTCTGTGGCTGGGACAGAGTCAGTTATTGTCCCTCTCTGGATCCCCTCCATCACTGGCCTCCCTTTATTTAAATGGAGTGCCAGTTCCTCTGCTGGAGTCCCATCCTGGCTTGGTGGGCCGCCCCCTGTGCCAGTTCTATAGGCCTTTTTTTTAACTGCTACAATCATACAGACATTGAACATGTCAGCAGACACCTCATCTATTCACCTCATTTGTTCACGGTTATCTACTTTGGAGTCACTTACCAGCCTGCAAAATGTTCTTATATTTACTTTTTACTTGCTGCCAGGTCCTTTTATGGCCAGACAGGTTTGTTCTTTATGAAGGACAGAAAGATAAAATAGATAAAAACGTTACATGAGGAAAATAGATTAAATGACACATTGTGGATGTTTGTACCTAATCATACTCTACATTTCCTGAGTAACATGCACCTGCTTGTCACTCTTAAAGTATACAACAGTTAGTGGATTTGAAAAGTAACTCCTTTAATTGTAGCCTAATTATGACAGTTCCAGTGGAGCACTGTTTGTTAATTGTATAGTTTTTGACTACTTACGCTTTGAGCCGGTCGGCTATTGTCTGCCAGGCTCTCTCGCGTTCTTTACTTATGGCATTGGTATTGCCTTTTTTCCTTATAATATCCTTAACTTCGTCAGAGAACTCCGTCAGGAGCTTCTGTTCAGCGGCCGTGAAGTAGGACGCGCGATTTTTATCCATTTCCCCATCGGTGATTCTGTGAGCGATCGCGAGGTCTGCTTCAGTATGCCGTGCACACGCACTTATCATAACTATCTTCACCTGGCTTAACCTAGCCGCACCTTCTCATCCTGGCTCAGCAAACGTGCAATCAATTAAGCCAGGATAGGCCAAGCTGGGCTTGCTTAATCATCCTGGATTTCTTTATTCTGGTTTCGTGCAATACCCCTCAGAATGGATGAATGTGTTCTGTTTAATTTACATTTTACACAGTGACCCAACTTTTTCAGAATTGTGTTTATAGTCATTTTGGGACACTGATGCCAGGCTTTAACCCCTGACATCCGGTGAGGTTCATGGCTGGTGAGACACTGACTGTTTTGGAGTTTGATTTACAATTATAAGAACTAAATATCTATCCAACTGGCAGCATAGTGACCACTGGAAATGTTTCATATCATCAGCATTCCTCACTCACACACAAACACACACAGGAACATACTTGGCCTAGAAAGAACTTTTATAGCAGCAAGAGACAATAAGTTTTCTCCCTTCATGTGTCCTAACCTTTCATATTCATTCTAAACAAAGTATAGACATGAATTCAGTTTTGACCCCCAGTTAAATTCTGTTCTGATGTTTTTAAAACTTGAAATTCTGGTGATTTAATTCATTTTAATAACAAGACAAAGCAGAATAATTCACTTAAGGTCAAATTTTTGTTTTCAAATATTCGTTGTGGGGGACTTTAATAAGGCCAACTTAAAGACTGTACTCCCGAAGTTCTACCAGCATGTTAAGTGTGCTACAAGGGGGGAGAACACCCTGGATCATGTCTACACTAACATCAAGCATGCATACAGGGCCGTACCCCTCCCCCCACCTCGGACAGTCAGACCATCTTTCCCCCAGCCTACATCCCCCTCAGACGTAGGAACAGGCCCACCACAAAAACTGTAACAACTTTGCCCGGTTCGAATCTCAGCAGCATGCATCTGCTCCAACCATGCCCCCACCCCCACCCACACCCACACCCCCATCTGGCTCCCGCACCACCCCACTCACCATCCAGGAGCACGATGTCAGACGGGTGCTCCTGGCAGTGAACACTAAGAAGACTACTGGCCCAGACGGAGTACCGGGCAAAGTGCTCAGAGCGTGCGCCCACCAGCTCGCCCCCACCTTTACCAGGATCTTCAACCTCTCCCTGGATCAGGCAGTCATCCCACACTGCCTCAAATCTTCCATAATAGTCCCGGTGCCGAAGAAGTCTCCCATCACCAGCCTGAACGATTACCGACCGGTGGCCTTCACTCCGGTAATCATGAAGTGCTTTGACAGACATCTCCCCCCAGACTTCGACTCCCAGCAGTTTGCATACCGCGCGAACAGATCCACTGAGGATGCCATAGCTGTAGCTCTTCACTCTGCGCTGAGCCACCTGGAGCAGCAGCAGAGCTCTTTGTGGATTACAGTTCTGCGTTCAGCACAATAATCCCGGACAGATTATGCACAAAACTGGACACTGTTGGCCTCCCCCCTCTCACATGTGCCTGGATAAAGGACTTTCTAACAGACCGACCCCAGACTGTGAGACTAGGTCCCCACCTCTCCTCCACCCGTACGCTGAGCATCGGCTCCCCACAGGGCTGTGTGCTGAGACCCCTCCTGTACTGCCTCTACACCCACAACTGCAGGCCGGCCCACAATGACATCTTCATCGCCAAGTTCGCTGACAACACTACAGTGGTTGGAGGCCCTGTAGGCAGCCTCATCTCCGGGGGTGATGAGGCTGCCTACAGGGAGGAGATCCTGAAGCTGGCTGCTTGGTGTTCTGAGAACAACCTCACTCTCAACACCAAGAAAACCAGGGAGATTATCATCGACTTCAGGAGGTTCAGCACAGACCCAGCCCCCCTCTACATAAACGGCGAGTGTGTGGAGAGGGTACACACCATCAGGTTTCTTGGCGTCATCATCTCGGCAGACATCTCCTGGTCAGAGAATATCACGTCAATCACTAAGAAGGCTCAGCAGCGGCTACACTTCCTGAGAGTCCTCAGGAAGCACAAACTAAACTCCAACCTGCTGCTGACCTTCTACCGCTCATCCATCGAGAGCCTGCTGACATACTGCATCACAGTATGGTACGGCAGCTGCACTGTAGCAGACAGGGAAAGGCTACAGAGAGTTGTAAAGACAGCACAGAAGATCATTGGCTGCCCTCTCCCCTCCCTGATGGACATTTACACCTCCCGCTGCCTCAGCAGAGCCAGAAACATCATAAATGACAGCTCCCACCCTGGCTCTGATCTGTTTGCCCTGCTGCCCTCTGGGAGGCGCTACAGGTGCATCAGGACTAAAACAAACAGACTCAAAAACAGTTTCTTTCCAAAAGCAATAACTGCCCTAAACTCCTGTAGGACTTCAAATGTGAAATACTCTGGACACTAACAACAGATGTGCAATACATTCTGTCATGTGACATGTACAACATATCATGATACGTGCAACAATACTTTGAATGTGCAGTATATTTTCTGACTTGAATAGGTTTCAGTGTAATTTATATATTTTCAGCTCGAACACTATACACATGTATAGTATACAGGTATATACATCATACTTATATCTGCAAATAACTCGAGTGTGCACATCTGTTTATTTCTGTAAATATTTTATACCTTAGATCTTTTATTTATTTATTTATCTTCTATACTGCTCTCTTTGCACTGACATTGGGGATGGCTTAATCTCATTGTATATGTGTATAATGACAATAAAAGGCAT
The DNA here is from genome assembly GCF_017639745.1 of Melanotaenia boesemani. Lineage (NCBI taxonomy): Eukaryota > Metazoa > Chordata > Actinopteri > Atheriniformes > Melanotaeniidae > Melanotaenia > Melanotaenia boesemani. Next base: position 19,588,774 of record NC_055696.1, on the reverse strand, counting down.
TCTATTCTATTCTATTCTATGCCCTGTATTTTATGCGGAACTGCGGGAATTCTGTGTTTTTACTTAATATAATGTTAAAAATTATTGGAGACATACAGAAAATACATTTGTAACATGATCAGTGGACAAACATTAAAATTGCCTTACTGCTTTTAACTCCAAAACAGGATTCTTCTGTATAATGTGATTTAAATGGTTTTATGGGACATCATCACATAATACTTTTACATTGTGCTGATCTGTGTAGTTATTTTTGTGTTTAATACAATAACAACAATGAAAATCGTGGGTGTGGATATGAATCACCGGATTAAGCTTTCATGCCTATTTCCATATTGTAGTTGGACTGGATTACTTTAACACCTTTTGCTGAAATGGTACCAAAGCTATCATTTACAGGCCCCTCCCCGCAGCTTGTTGGCCACACCAGTATCAATCTCACGCGTGGTTTTCTTTTTACCAGCTGTATGATTCAACAGTGTACCATCAACACCACAACAATGATGTGTTTATTTTAGAGTTTGTTATTTGTCATCTTCCACCATCCTTTGTGCCTTTAAGAAAGGTATTAGTGGCACATCTTTACAGCTATGATCTTTAAGTTTTTCTTTACAATGGTGTTTTGCATTTACTGGTGAGTTAACATTTAAATTTAAATACTTGCTTTCCTTTCTCTCCTATGCTCCAGCTGGATTGAGCTGGTCTAAAGGTATGAGCTGTGAGGTGGGCAGCCTTCAGCTTTAGTGCCAATATGATCTACTACAGAGTATAAAATATTTAGTGGGTTCTCCATCTTTGAACGTTCATTTAATTTTTCTGGTCAGGAAGGTTTGCAGCCACGTGTCTCCGAGAATCATTGATTGTCAGTGGAAACCATGGAGACTCTTTTGATATACATATGCAAAGAGAAGCTGGTTGTTCCCAGTGACCTTTAGAGTAAAAAGCAAACAAAATGGGAAGATTGTAAAAAGGAAACAGGTCGGCTGAGGAAGATGTCAAAGTATGAAGACAGAAACCTCAAAGCAACATGATTGAAATAAAAAAATGTCCAACAAAAGAAATGGAAAACAAAGTGACAGAAACAGCACTTGGTGTTTCTGAACTGAACAGAAGCCATCACGAACAGCTAAGGATTAGCAATGTTAAAATTTGTCCTGTCAATACAAAACCATTGGTTTATGGTACTTTTTCATCAATATCAATTCTGATACTTTTTCCTCCCGTAAAGGAAAATCATACGATTGAACAGTCTGCAATAATTATCTTACAGGTTGTACTGGGAGACATTTCTTGTACTTGTGTACTGCTCTTGTATAATGACAGTAAAGTTAAGTCTAAGTCTATTAATATCTTTATTGCAAAGGCTATTTGAAATATGTCTAAAAATTAATGAAAAAAATACTTTAAAAAATGCAAATAAAATTTTAAAACAATATGTTAATGAGTAAATTAAATAAAGATAAAATGAAAAAATAAATCTTTTTAAAAGGTTAAATAATTAGACTGCACATGAATATAAGATTATTTAAAGGTTTTAAGTCAAATATAATTAAATACAACATATAATAAAATAAAGAAATTATTACATCACAACATCATTAGCAAAATAGTCATTATCGTGACATCTGATTGGCTACTATGATCATGTGACATGCAAGACAGAAGGAATATACCATGGCTGGGTTTCACAAATCATTTTATTGCCTAAAACTCTCAGAATTGAAAATAAGTAGCATCTTTATATTAGCCCAGTGAATTGTATCAAATCCGATATTTTGACTGGAAGATATCAAAGTATCAACCCCAGAGTATTGATACTCTGGGGCAAAACAAGCTCAGGGACCTCATTTATAAAACTGTGCATAGCAAAGCAAACTACAGGCAGCATCCGCAGGGAAAGCAGGAAATGCGGCGCACAAAATCTTTCAGATTTATAAAAGCGTGCGCACCCACATCCTACACCTGTTTCTCTTTATAAATCAGAATCCACTCTAAAGTGGGTGCAAGTGAGGGAGCGCCTTGCCCCGCCCACATGGTGGCTATAAACGGTCAGCTGAACACCTATAATAAATATACATCACATCATTTCCATGATGGCTCTGGAGGGAAAAAAAGGGAAGAAGCGGATTTTTTTCGGAACGTGAGACTGAGATCCTGATGGACCACGTTGAAAAACTAGAAAAGGTTTTATTTGTTGCAGACGGCATGGTCAGTCTTGTGTTAGAAAGGCAGAATGGTGGCAGCAGGTGGCAGATGCTGTCATTGCAGTGTCAGAAGGCAAAACACACCAGAGGCATCAGAACTTGCGGCTGGATATCTCAGTTGGCAGGGCATCCATCTCCCATGTGGGAGATCGAAGTTCGAATCCCGCAGGGGTAAACAGTAACACCCTCCGGTTTGAGCCTTAGGCAAGATTCTACAGCCCACAGTACATCGTTTTGGAGAAGAGCGTCTGCTAAATGATGGTAATGTAGTCTTTTGTTTTAATGTATAAAATAAATATGTACAGATACAGCTGAGATTGGTAACAGTTTATTTAGTGTTAAATAATTTTTCTTTATATTTCCTGGGTGTTCCAACTGGGTGGGCGGTGCTGCAGCTGTGGTTGGAGAGGGTGAGGCTAGAGACTCCACACAGCACTGCAACAGCCATGTCCTCAGAGGAAGTCCTGCAGGTGCAGAGGGACACCATCACTGCTATTAACCAGGCGGCAAGGAGTTGCCGAAATAGAGATCGTCTCTACTGTCTGTGTCACTTGAAATTGGGACAACAATAAAAAGCATTGTGTATGAATGAATGAATGAATAAATAAATTAATTAAAAAGATTAAATCCACCTCTTGTGTGTTTCATAAGTGTTGCATCACTTCTAGACGCTCCAGTCTGTCCCACTCTGCTGGATCTCAGAATAAATGACCACAGCTTACTTCTCACATTTTCTTTTACTGACTGGTACATGTTGGCAGCAGACTCTCCACCTCATCATTTCCTTGATTTTATTCTGTACCGTTGGTGTCAAAGTTTCCCATTTTCCCAGATTTTGTGCGTATGCCATGGTCAGAGTTTACGTGGAGGTAGGAACATTCTCCCACCAAGTTTGGTTTTTATAAATCCCAAAAGCTGACTTTAATTTGTGTACACTGGTTTTTGTACTTTATGCATGAGGCCCCAGGTTGCTGTAAAGCTGAAGGTAAGCAGTCATGGATTGTGGATGATTGGATGAAACAGATTTTCAGAGATGAACCATAAATCAATTGTTCAATGAGATGATGATGATGCAACTTTGGTTTGGTTGTGGTCCAATGAAACAGAAAGATGAGTATGAGGAAAAGTGGATCAATGATGATCTGGGATTTATATCAGGTGGAGGACCAGGGATGGCATGTATCACCTCTGCAGGAAATGTTCAGCTGGACACTGACATTAAGGTCATTTTCTCATTTCATCAATCAAAAGGAGGTTTGATAAAAGATGAGCTCATTTCTCAGAATGATGATGCAGAACAAAGAGCATTCTAGACTTTTCTTCAGGGAACACAGATCAACTCAATGACATGACCAGCAAAGATCCCAGATGTCAGTCTGAGCTCTGATTTACAGAGCGAATCCTAAAATAAACCCTCCATGACAAGAACCCATCCTGCAGAGCTGATCTGAACCAGACTGATTAAGAATAAATCCAGCAATATTTGATCAGTCATTACCAGATTATCTAAAAGGAAACAGTATGTTTTATAAAGCTAGGGTCTTCAGATATTAAATCATTGTTTTTGTGTCATATTATTGATTTTGTTGAGAAGGAAAATAAAAACCAGAAGAACTGGTTCCATTTGAGCTGCACAGCTGCTATGACTGCAGGCTACTCTGGCTAAGCTGGCTAATTGTATACTAGACAAGTGGGTTAGTGAGTGTATGTGTGTGTAAGTTTGTGCAAAATATATGTAATGAATTGTGTGTTATGACAGATGTAATCATGCAATTGCAGCCGAAACCCTTCAAGGATCAGAAACAGACAAAAGCCCATTTATTCTCCCTTTATGCATGTAAATAGGCGAGTTTGTGTCAAACGCCACTGCCTTCATACAGTAAATCCCTCAGAGGGCAGAGCAGAGTTCAGAGTTTTCCTCCGAGTTCAGACCTCAGTTTCAAACAACAGCCAACACAGTGACAGTAGACAAAATCACGGTGCTGTGCATTCTCAGAAAGGTTTACAGATGTTTACAGATGTTGCATAGATTGTGGAGCCCTTAGATTTAAAATAAATCTAAAGGGCCCCACACTGCTGCAGTTCAACTGGCTGCAAGATGTTTAGCTTATTGTCAGGTGTAGTTGTGGAGAGCAGACCTTTTACAACATGATAAACAGAATCAACAATAAATAATGATTTATTTTTCCACTGTAGGTTCCAGTACGGTTTTATTGAGTCCTGGGAGAAACTCACAAGCTGCACAGCAACATATAATAAAGTTGAATTAAGCTCCTGCTTACGCACCAATGTGTATTATTCTAAATTGGGTGCAAAACATATTCTTTTATAAAAAATTAAAAAAAATCAAGTCAAAACTTGTATTAAAACATTCAGATCTTTTTCAATATGAACACCTTTATGTAAACTTCCAGACTTCTGTTAAAAATCTGTTGTGTGTTGTCTCTTATTAATCCTGATCTTCATCTTTTTCCTCATCCTCACCATCACTGTCCTCTTACAGCGCTAGCCTCTGTGCTACAGCAGCCATCATGGCTGCGCCTTTCCCGCTGACATCTTCCGACAAAATGAAGGTGACGTCACACTTTGGGGCAAGGAGGCGCGTCATGGCCTGTAGCTCATCACTGAAACTGGAAGGAGGAAGAGAAAACATAAGAGGAAGGTGATGATGACAGGTCCAACGAGGCAGCAGCCCCATCTTACAGAAGTGACACATTTCAAACTAAAGACAACACATTATGCTCTGTAAATATCCGAATTAGGAGTACATGATAATTCCTGGTTTTTAGCCAATGTCTGGTCAGTAGATGATGTTAGTTCACTTCTCTTCCCTTTAGTGTAGTATTTTGCAACACCCTGAGCAGAAAAGCCCTAATTTTGCATGGCAATCTTTTTTTTTATCCTATTGTGTTTGTGAATAATTATACTGAGCTGTACTGGGTATATGTAGTGATGAAAATCTCTAAACTGGAACAAAACCTTCTCCCTGAAGAAGCCCTGTGTGATAAAAGACACCAAGACAAAGAACTCTCTCTTTTAGCTCTTCCTGGAAAAAAAAAAAACCCAAGATGTAGAGCCCTCTTTTTATCACTGATGACCATCTTTGAATCATTCTCTTACAGAGCTGGCACACATTGTGTCATCCACTCCTTTGTGTGTGTGATGCTAAGCTGCGCTGCATCAAGCCCAATGCAAAATTTTAAATCATGGTCATGCAGGCCTAGAGGCTGTAAAACTTTTTGACTTCTTGACCCATAGCTGAACTTTGACAGAAAACCCTCGCACCTGGGATGACATCATCCTGCTGCCTCCGATCTGATACTGCTAGTTTATATGTACTAGCATCTCAAAGGCAGCCACTAGCTTCCCCAACTAGCCTTTAGCATTCCCATAATAATCTCTATAATCTAGCTAGTGGTTAGTCCATAGATGTTAGTAGCTAGCCTTGCAAGGATAATCAGTAGCATACCAAGACTAACTACTAGCATCCCTGTGCTAAGAGTTAAGCACACAATAACCTTTTTATTTTTAAGTAGTTTTTATGGTCATTGAAGTGTGGAAATGTGTTGTACCAGGACTGAATATCAAACACTGGAGAGTATTTTTAAAGGTCCCATATTATGCAAAATTCACTTTCTAAAGGTTTTCTAACAGTCATATGTGTCCTCATAGCCTGTGTATGAGGCCCAAAAATGAGAAAATTCTGTCTCCTCTCTCACTTGCTTGCCCAACTTTTTAGTGAATGTGTGCTCAAACAGGCGAGTCTGAGATCGCTCCCTTTGTGAAATCACAATAGGAAAAACCACTTCCTTGGTTAGTGGATGTTGCCACTGACCCGCCCCCCCCAGCTAGCTAGCCTGCCCTCAAAAATCCCCGAGTGGGCGCCAGCAAAAGCCAGACCCTCTCCTAGAGAGAGACATGGACAGGCACCACTCATTTAAAGGTTCAGACACAGAAACGGATCGTTCTCCATAGAGCTCACTAAAGCTACTTTTCGAATGGCTGAAATTAAGGACCAAGGCTGAATTTGGAGTTATAAACTTTGAAATCAGTCTTGTTGAATTTCTGACACTCATATGAAATTGTTGAAAAAAATATAAACTATGGGACCTATAAAGATTATAACTGCTTCCCTTGTCCACTATTTATATTGTGATTATGAGCCATTTCCCCTGTCACCCTCCTCACAAACATTTTTTAAAACAGTAAACTGGTGTTTTTCTTGACATTTTAATCTTATACCCATATAGATTTATTTTAATTTTCCTGGTGTTTTTACTCTTACTTGGGATGCTTTCTGTATACAGCCCCATCCACCCCCACTGTGGTCTCCAGATGGTCCAGCCCACGGTTGACACGGATATGGTTGGCAATGGTTGCCAGGGCAGCAGCGCAGAGGCGGGCGGACCGTGAGGAGACCGTATCACAGACAAGACGCACCACGCGTGCATCAACTGAATCCCAGTCCAGATCCAACTCAGTGAGAATCTTCTTAGCAGTTTCCAGACCAGTGTCCTCCCTGAGACACACACAGAAAATCAAGGATGAGTTATTAAAAAGCACACAGACACTATTAAACAAAAGACAGGGTCACTCACTCCTCGATCTCAGAGATGAACTTTGTCTCAAATGTTCCTTGAGTTAGCAACGCCGCCGATGCTTTTCCTTTAAACAGCAGCTTGTCCTCAGTCAGTCTCACCAGCACCAGCCGAACGATTTCCCCCAAATACATGCCGCTGATCATCTTCTCAAATCTACAAGATGTCACAGATAATTGGGACTAAACATAAATATGGTACAGACCTGCTGCTGATTTTAGCTTTGAAACAAGAGTCCTTCCACACATTTTTAAGTATAGATAATCTCTATGATAAAATTTAAGATACCCAGGTTGGATAATTCCTGCACTGCTTTTTAATTTACATCTTAACAATCAATCCAAGACTCAGTTAGCAGCAGCTCTCAAACTGATAAATGAAGAAGTTGGCTTTAATATTAAAAATGATCCGTTTGCGATATTAAATTAATCAAAGCGGCTCTAAAAAGCACGTTCTGCCTGACTGTGTCATCACTTACGTGTGGACACCAGGGTTGATGGACGTCTTGTCCACCACCTCATCAAACTCTGTCAGGATGTCTTTGAGGGAGCCATCGTCTCCAAAGCCACCCCACTCCGTGTTTATACACATCCGCCCGTCCTCACCCTCCACACGCGTCACGTTCTTCATCTCCTCCATGTAGCAGGCATTGGTTCCCGTCCCTGCAGAGGAGGAGCATCAAGGACATTAAATTAATGAATGAATGCACAAAATGTTTTTTTGTTGTTGTTGTTTTTCTTTGGTAATTTTAAATCTTTTCAAACACTTTCTGTGACCTTTTTGTGCCCCTTTGTGGCCATTTTGCATGAGTTTGTGGTTATTGTGGGTCTTTTTGTTGTGTTTCAGAAGTCACTGCTGAAACTGAAGCATGGGAAACGTAAGATCTCTTCCCAACAACATGGACAAGCTGGCGGTGCTCATAGGACATCAGCGGGAGTACAGAGAAAGTAGCATCCCTCTGTTTATGGAGACCTGGCTGACTCTGCTTATTCCTGATTCTATGGTTTTTACTGGACAACTTCCGGGCGGACAGAATGGAGAACAGCAGTAAGAGGACAGGAGGGGGACTAGCTGTGTTTGTGAATGTGAGATGCTGTAAACCGGGACACTGCACTGTTACCATGTTATGCCTTCTTACCATAAAACAGCAGCTGTGCAGCAGAGACATTGAACTGTTATCGGTTAGCATGAGGCCATATTATCTGCCACGGGAGCCCCCTTCTAATGCAGACATAGCCTCTGACACCCTGCTTGCGGTCACCAGCAGGCTGCAGATAGCACCTACAGGCCTTTTTCCTGATCTCTGGGGACTTCAATCATGCCTCTCCATCATCTGTTTTGCCAATATACACACAGTACATCACCTGTCCCACCAGAGAGAATAAAATACTGGACTTGTTTTATGCCAACACCAAGGAGGCATATTCTGCATCCCCCCTCCCTCCTCTAGGGAGAGCTGATTACCATATTGTACATCTCCAGCCTGTGTATAAACCTGTTCACAGACAGGCTGTGGTCCTACGTACAGTGAGATGGTGGACAGCTGAGACCGAGAAGGCTCTTAGGGACTGCTTTAACACCACTGTGTGGACGGAGCTCTGTGACCCACATGGGGAGGACATTAATACCATCATAGACTGCATCACAGAATACATAAACTTCTGTTTTGAGAACACTGTTCCCTCCAGGACGGTGCACTATTTAGCTAATAACCCCTGATATTAAAGCTCTCCTGAAGGAGGAGAAGAGAGCTTTCAGATCAGGGAACAAGGAGGAGCTGAGGACTGTACAGAAGGAGCTGAGAAGAAAGATCTGAGAGGGAAATGCCAGTTACAAGAGGAAGATGGAGGAGCAGCTGCAGCAGCAGAACATCAGTGGTGTGTAGAGACATCTGAAAACTATTTCAGGCTTCAAAATGCCCCACTCACAGGCTGAGGGGACCTGTCAGGACCTCAAGACCTGAACCTGCAAGAGACTGGAGAGACTGATCCTGGAACACCTCAGCTCCACGATGGGACCCTCCATGGATCCACTGCAGTTTGCATACCGGCCTGGCATCAAAATGGAAGACATGGTTATTTTCCTGCTACACCATGCTCTGGCTCACCTGGAGAGGCTTGGCAGCACTGTGAGAATCATGATTTTTGATTTCTCTAGTGACTTCAACATCATCCAGCTGGTGCTCCTGGGTGCCACACCACAACCTTTATGATGCAGTGCAGGACGGCACCAACACCACAGCAGCAAACCTGCAGACCAAGCAGGCATAGTCCCCGGTGTGGAGGATCCCAATAATTAAAAGGAAATAATTGAATGGAAAACACTGGAAAGTTCAATTTAAAAGGGATCCAATAATAACAATAATAATAATAATAATAATAATAATAATAATAATAATAATAATAATAATAATAATAATAATAATAAATAGGAGCAGGCAACATGGACAGCTGCGTTCTGCAGAAGTTCTCAGATGACTATGTGATTGTCGGACTGATCACTGAGGACCACAACGTGGAGTCCAGAGGACTGATGCAGAACTTTGTGGACTGGTGTCAGCAAAACCACCTCCTGATCAATGTGGGAAAAATAAAGGAGATGGTGGTGGATTTTCACAGATGCCGGTCTGCTATCCCCTTACTGGTGAACATCCAGGGAAGGGACATTGAGAGAGTGGGCTCTTATACTGTAAGAACCTGGGTTTTGACCTAAACAATAAACTGGACTGGACTCACAACATGGACATAATGTACAGGAAGAGTCATAGCAGGAAGACTTTGGTCTTTTGGAGTGAAGGGGGACTCCTTAGGACCTTCTATGACTCTGTGGTGGCATCAGCCATCCTGCACGGTGTGGTCTGCTGGAGCAGCAGCATCACAGAGATGGAAAGGAAGAAGCTTCAGGGACAAACTGATCCATCCTCGCTGTGGGAAGGAGCGATACCGCAGGTCTTTCCTCCCTGCTATTGTCACACTTTACAATGAACACATGGAAACTGTCTTTATATACATGTTTATGTCCGTATTTATATACTGTACATAATCATCCTGTTAGACCACATACACATTTGCATGTGTGTATCTTCACCTGTGCAATTTCCCCACTGAGGGACTAATAAAGGTTTCCTTATTCTTATTCTTATTCTTATTCTTATGTTGTAGATGTTGGAATTACAACCATGATATGTATATGTGCATCTGGTAATTTGTGCATGTTTGTGGCTATATTGTGTCTTTCTCTGGTACTTTTCTTTTTATGGCTATTTTGCAACCATTTATGGTCATTTTTTGTGTCTTGTCTCACTGTTTTGCATCTTTTTTTTCATCTCATGCATTCATTATGGCTACCATCTTATGACTCTGGGCTATTTTAGGTGTCTTTACAGTAATGTTCTGTTTTTTTAGATATTTTTTGTTTCTGTTCAGCCATTTTGCCTCTCTTTCTGCAAATTTCAAATCTGTTTGAGTTCATAAGTCATAAATCCTGTGTAGGAGCCATTATTTTTTATTCCTTGTTTGATTCAGGTGGTGGTGTTTGTTTATGTTTGGAATGGCACAGGCGACCTATATTCCCCTCAACCATTGGTGGCAGTGTTGAGGGGAAGTGCATTTAGGTATGGAGGTGACAATGCACGGTGTGCTTGGGTAACGGGAGGTTGCACGGTTTTACCGCTCCTGAACGCTTCTTACATTGCTGTGTAACACTTCGCATCATTTCTTTTACTGCTTCTTCCACCCCCGTTTTACTATATCTCCATACCTGTCAAAACCTTGAGGCCATCCATCCATTATGTTGCCATAGACTGCCATCCTGGACTTCAGATCATCATTTATCCATGTTTCTTATTCCTTCAATAAATGGGAACACACTCCAAACTTGCTTTGCAGTCTGGACATTGGTTCAATGAAGCGCGTTATGACCAGGATCTTCTGCACCCATAGCGACTAAAGTAAAAGGACCAGATAGTCGCTACATCCTGCATTTATTGTTGCTAATATGCAAACTTATGAGGACCTGTCTGTAAACTAAGAAAACATTACAACAGCAAACAATAAAATGTTTACTCACACTCAAAGCATGGCTTTTCAATAAAAACCACCAGATAAATTATCTCTAAAATAGATTAAAATAAAATCCAATGCGTCCAGTGTGCAGTGTGTCTTTCTGATATGTTAGTCTCTTTATGGCAGTTTAGTGTCCGATCGTCTGACAGTGATTCACAGTTTTGTATTATTTGTTTCTGGGTGAGATAAATGCTGCAGAAACAATATTTAGTCTTTTTTCTCTGCTGTCAGCTTACCGATTATCATGCCGATCTCACAGCTCTGGTCCTTGTAGCCGCAACTCATCATCGTACCCACTGTGTCATTCACCATGGCAACCGTACCGATTTCATAGTCCTGCTAAGAAAATCATGAGAACCTGCCTACATACACATGTTCAGAAGGATGATTGAAAAGTCAGATTTGTGAGAGTTCTGGACGGACCCCTCTCCTGCGGATGGCCTCCTTCAGTAACCTCACCACATCTTGTCCCTCCACTCCGGAGCAGTCGAAGCCTTTAGTCCAGCGAATCAGGATGCTCTGCTCATATAAACAAGACACATCATAAAAAAGTTTGACAGCTGTGGAGAAAATGTTCCTGATGGCTCCTTTTCAAACTTCTGTGTGTTTGTGTCTGAGACCTTGTCAATTTCTTTCTGTTCGCAAGGGAAGGAGAAGGTGAAGCCCAGGGGAAGAGTTTGTCCTTTCAGGTTCTCTAAGTCCAGGAATTTACTCAGACAGGCAGCTATGTGGTCAAACAGCTGAACAAACACACAGACCTCACTTTAGTGACCAGAGCGTTCTGAAAAGTTCAGAAGGTTTCTAGAGAAGCAATAAAAGATTAAACCTGTTATTTCTAAATTTGTTTAAACCTTTACCTTACTGACAAAAATATATAAAGACCTATAAATACATGTAAAACAAATAATAAATTCGAAATCTGATGCAGTTCTTCACAAGCTGTCATTAATAAATATTTGTTTGTGGAGTTTGGACCAAAGTGGTGAGCCAAAACCCATCCTTACTTGCAAAGACTAAAGGCGGATTTATACTCGTGTGGTGTCTGTGCCTTCGTCACCGCCATAGGTGCCATGTAGCTCCGTGTAGACTCGACACGCACCTCTTCCAGACCTGACAAGCACCCCTGCTACGCAGACGGTTACGCAGTACTCCCTTACTTTTGGTCAGTTTGGGATTGGTCAGTATAGGATTACGAGTTTCCGGATTTCTCTGTCTTCCCACTGAATTTGTGTAGGTACCGGCATTTTTTAAAACAACACCCAATGGCTCAAGTTGATGAGAGGCTGATTGAATTATTTCTTCGTTTTCTTCCACAAGCTAATAAAGACACTGAACCATACTGGACGCCATTGTTGCTTTAAAACAGAAAATACCTCAGAAAAAACTCCGACCTGGTGAGTTTACCGGCCGGTACCACCGGATTAGGAGGAGAAACTGCAACGAGACACCAAAACAAAGCACACCCCCTACACTCAAGTGCAAGAGCTAACTCAACAGTGTCAGCTCTGCCATAACTGACCAGACGCAGATGTCGTGCGAGTATAAATCCGCCTTAATAATTTGGTGGATGTTCCTTTTATACCCAACTGTGGCACCCTCACCAGTAAATCTGCTGATTGGAGACTCTTCTAGAATGATGTTACTGGAAATTCTAGAAACTTTTCTGGCTTTATTTGCCTTTCAACAAAGTGTGTTGCTGCAAAAAATTCAGGATTTGTTTCTAGTTTTTAAAAACTAAAGTTCAAAGAAGAAACAAATTAGGAAATTACAAATTTTACGTTTTGTTACATCTTAGAAAAGCTCCCAGCTTTTCTAAAAATGAAGTCTGCATATTCAAGAGTCACACAGACATGAGACTGTTACTACAGGAAATCTGTGGCTGCAGTCCAAACAATCAGATCCTGACTCAAATGAAACTTTTATATTTTGATGATTTTCTGGAAAAACTAAATATACATTTATTCATCCGTTTGCATGTAAACTTCTATAGCATGTCACCTGTTCTCCGGGTCCCACCATGATTTTCTGTGGAATGGTATAGTCCATCTTCAGGACTTTCTGCTCCTCCTCCACCACACGGACATGAAGGACTCGGAAGTTCGTTCCACCCAGATCCAACGCCAGAAAGTCGCCTTTCTCTGGCAGGACGAGCAACAAGCAGCTGAAGAAAGCTGACTTTTAAAAGGCACATATTATGATCTTTGCCTTTTTTTGCAGTTATAAATCCACCAGCTGACCAGTCAGAGCAGTTTGGGGTTAAAGGAACAGGGTCTTAATGGTGAAAGGTGCAGTTATGCACCTAATTTGAAAATATCATGGTCTGTTTAACAAAAGTGCATGTAATCTTGTTCTAATCAACTCCTGAAATAAAATTCTGACCTTTTAAACTCTTACCTGTCCCATCAGGTGTCGCCCTGACAAATGTGGGCAGCATCTTGACAGATGCACTGTGATGTGTGTGTTTCCCCAGACCCCGGATCATATCTTTCCTCAGCCGAGCAGAAATAATCTGCAGCTTCTCCAGAGAGAGCTGGAAATTCTCCAGGTACTTCTGCACCTGAAGATGGTGAGAAACAGCATGTTAAACTAAACAGATTCAGACATGAATGGACGACTCTGCATCATCATGCTCCAGTTACACTATTTGGCCACAAGATGGCAGCATTCTTCACCTCTCCAGAGCAGATTTTCTGCAGCGTTTTTCTTCATATTGAAAGTAGTTCTTTTAGTTCTTCAATATTTGGGTTGTGTGAACCACTTTCTCCTGAAAATATTTGGTGTTTGAGTGAAAACGACTCTAGATTAAAATGTGAAATCAAAATCAGCTCATGCAACAGGTCAATGATGCAAAATGCAACAATAAATCTACAATAGAATGGCTGAAAAGAAAAGAAAGTGTGCCATGGTCCAGAACTCAACCTGACTGAAATCCTGTGGAAAACCTAAGAACTGAAATGTTTCACATGATTACATGTGGAAAGTTTTTACCCACATTTGAATAATATCTTTACTTTAAACAAGTGGTTAAAACAATGAATCAGAAAAAATAACAAAAGTGGGCAAAGAGAATTAAAATGATCACAAAACAAAGAGAAAAACGCTAACTGGATGTTCATTAATGAGTAGGTAAAATAATCTTAAATCCTAAATAAATTAAGTAATATTTATATATATATATATATATATATATATATATATATATATATATGCTACATTAAAAAAACGTATTGTAGTTATTGTATCAAACAGGGACAAATTATGTTTTTTTAATTCAATCTAATATTACTATAAATTTTCATTGTCCTATAAATCACAGTGAGTTGTTACATATTTATCAGTACAGATACACTTTATCACACTTATTAGAGGAAATGATGCCACTGTACACAGTTTATAGTGATAATATGTACATACATGCACAATATAATCCATATCAAGTGTACCCCACGTGGGTGTTAAGGCCCCTCTTCCTCGTATGTAGTAGAAATCATTTGTTAATGTTTGTGTTTAAACACTGATTTTTGGATGTTGTTTCACCTTCACATTCAGTGTGTTCCAAAGTATCCACGTATGGTTTCACTAAATCCTTATTTAGTTGTTCAATATCGTAATATGTTTCTAATCTTTTCCCCAAAACTGGAGAAATACTGCAGAGCTTCAGAAAGTCTGCAGGTCTGCAGCAAACTGCATCTAAGTTCAGGTGGACCAGTTCAGGTGTATTTTACGTTTTTCATGTTCAGACAGAGAGGGGTGGTTTTAGTGCCTTAACACTAAATACATGGAAATGCCATCTCCACATTCCAGAAGAAAATATTTTCCTTTTCACTCACCACATTTATCTTTGTTTACATCCTGTATTTTTTTATAATCACTTCTGCTCGACTGTGACAGAAAACAACAGAAGGTCAACAATAAAGAAGAATCAGTGACTTGAAACAGACCTCTGAGCACAGCAGCAGTTAATACACTCCTCTTTTAAAAGAAAAGAGCCATGATGGCAGCTTATACGCAACATTAAATTCATTTGACAGGATACTTTAACATTTCAACTGATGATCAATCTGCCTCTTGTGCTGATATCACTGTCTTAATACTTGGTGAAAGAAAAGGAGGATGGACTCAAATGAAGGACTATCAGGTGGATGTAGGAATTACGACTTTATTTTAAAACCAACAAAAAGTGCTGCAAATACTGGTTAAATATGAAAAACTGACAAAGAATACAAACAAAAGAAACAGGGCAGAAGATAGACTGATGGAGGAATTAAAAACGAGGAGCAGGTGTTACTGAACAAAGAGAAAAAGGTGAGCAGGAAAAAAACTGAAACAAATACACCAGGAGATAACCTTGATTAAATAAATCTGTGAACAAGACAGCTCTTAAAACTCTGACAACTGAAACTAAAAGCCAAAGAACAGACTACAAAAATGAAAACCAAAAAGCAGAGCTAAAACTCACCCCACCTGATTTTTGAACCTGATTCAGAATAGAACAACTAATGTAGCCCAGAACTGACCCCAACACCACGTGGATGGTCCAGTCTGTTCTTCCAGATCTGGGCCTCAAATGTGCCAAATAAAAGATGTAAACCAATTCTGAGCTAAATAAACCAGGACAGTTTACACTAGGTCCTCATCCTGTAAATGTAGATCACATACCCCAGATCTGGATCAGAAACTTACATGTCAACTAATCCAACTACATGGTTGATATGAAAAACTTGGGGGGTGGGGGGTTAAAACGTCTCGCCTCAGCTTTAAAACACACTCTCACCCCCCAAATGAGCAGAAAACACAAACCACACTTCCCAGTGAAACAAATCAGTTTAAAAGTTGTATCAGAAGACAATTCCAAAAATAGTAAGATTTAATTTCCTCACTGTGTCGCATGTAGGAGTGAGACCATGTCACAATCAGCTGACCGATGAGCAGATGATTGATGAATATTCATTAAAAACAGTGTGTGAAGTTACAGTAAAAAGACGCCTCTTTTTAACCAATTTAAAGATCTTTTTAAACCATTTAGACCCAATTCAAATTTCAGCTGGGATTTTAAGGCTATTTGGATGCTTAGATCACCATTATTCCATGATCCCTAAAAGAAAAAGGGCCATATATCCCTTTGGACGGGATATTCTAAGGTGAGGAATTGGGAGCAGTTGGTCTCAACCTCACACCTACACCTACATTTCTGAGGCAGCACTTCTGTGAGAATTCTAAATCGCCCAGCTACTGTTTAACCTCAAAGATGGCGCTGTCTGATGCAATTATTAAAGTGTCTAAATTTAGCTGAAGGTAGCCACTGCTTACTGCTTTTCAGGAGGTTAATTAAAGAAGACAATTCATGTACCGCAGAGGGTTTAAATCAGCAGTACACAGCAAGAAACATCCCTGAGCAACTGATTTATCTGATGTATAGAAAGAACATAAAATAAAAACAAACTAGGTCCCAGAACGGAGCCTTGAGGAACTCCACACCTGTAGACTGGGACATACAACTCTAATTCCAAAACAGTTAGGACTTCGTAAAATGTAATGTCTCTTGTCTGAGGTGTTTCCAGCCAGTAAAATATTTGTTTGGTTTTTTTCTCTTGCTCTGTCCCTTTTCTCTATTCATAACGGCCAGTGTGTTGATACCCAGTTGCTGGCGTGTGATATGGTGCCGTAAAGCAAAATGCTGCTGTAAAGTAATGCAGCGTCCTGGAAAAAAAAAACGTTGTGAATTGTAGTTACTCAACCTTGGGACGTTGCTGGGCAACTATGCCTCCAGAAATTTCCAAAATAAATGTCACCGTGCCATCAAAATGAGTCAGAAACATATATTAAGGTCGGAAAGTTACATAGCGTTTCTTTAAGGTTAAATGTTCTTTAACTTTTAAACCATCTCTCAATAAACATGGTATATTAATATAAAAAACTAGAAAAATAATTGTCTTTGTGTCTATGTTCATCTTTTTTTTTTTAATATTTGATCATGACTTCTTGTTGTCGCTTCAAGTTCAAAAGAGAGGAATGAAGCCCAAACTGTTAAAACCTTGATTCTTTTGCAGTGATTTTAATTTCTTCTTACATTTTATTATTATTTTGTTATGAACCATCAGATCAGCCTTAACTAGTTATTTATTCATTAACTGAGCCTGACAGCTGAGAGAAATACATCCAGCTTTCATCATGGATGCTGTGTCATGGTAGCTATTTAACACTGTTTAGTTGTTCATTTTTTACTGTAAATGGTAAATGGTCAGTATTTCTATAGCACTTTACTGTACCTGGAATGGTACCCAAAGCGTTTTACATTATACATCACATTCACCCATTCACACACACATATTCACACACTAATGGCAGAAGCTGCAATGCAAGCCACTTAACCACGACCCATCAGGAGCAATTAGGGGTTCGGTGTCTTGCTCGACACCTCGACATGAACTCGACAGGCCAAGGATCAAACTGGCAACCCTCAGACTACAAGACGGCCATTCTACCCACTGAGCCATGGAAATTCCTCAGATTAGTTTCAACAGCAGTTTGTCTTATAACAGGATTATAAATCTGGTGGAATAAAGCAGAAATCCGATGATAACAGATATAAATTTTGAGGAATCAAAGTATTGGTTAAATAAAGAAACTGACCAAAACCGAGAGATCAACAAAGATTGGGCTTTTGAACTGGATTGTGTAATCTATGTGTAGATTCTGACAATCCTCCCAGCTGTGACTACATAGCTCATATTTATCCATCTAAACAGCCTGAAGCCAGGAGCTGCATGTAGTTTCCTCAGCTTGAGTTAAGCTTGTTCTAGGATAGGGATCAGATCTTGGCAGGAACACACACCCCTCCTATGTTTTTCTAACAGTTTATAGTAATTTTCTAAAGGCGGGTTTGCTCGCGTCTCACTTCTTCTCGCTACTCTCAGCTGTGTTCGATTGGCTCTGTCTCGTGTCTCTGCATGTTCACTTCTGCTTTAAACCAGAGGAAGCAAGCCTCGGCTCGCTTCATTTCTCCATCGTGACTGTTTCTTCAGGTTATTAAGACACGCAAAGAGATGATTTACTGTGTGACAGATAAAATCCCACAGATAAAGATAAACTCTTCTGCACATAGTTACATTATCAGAGCGTCAGCTTACAGTTAGACAGGAGTTTTCAGCCTCAGTATGGGATAACCTGATAAATAAGAGGTGGAGGTGAAGTTACTGTACAAGTGCACAAAAATATTATAGAAATCAGAGCTCTTTTCATATCTGCTCAAAATATGGAAAATTATTCCACATTTTCATTTCCCTGTTATGTTTCTTATTTATTTGTTTTGTTTGTTGTTATGGTTATCCATTATTCATTCATATTATTATCAATTTATTATAATTCAACCAAAAGAGGAAGACAACATGTCTTGACAGCCACCTCACAATGAGCATGAAAGCATAAATAAAATAAAGTAAAATAAAATAAAATAAAATAAAATCAGGTTAATAAATTGTGCAAAAATCCCTAAAATAAGGGGGAAATGATAACATTAATAATTAAAATTGATAGCAAAAATGGAATAGCAAATTATAAAAGACAGTAACAAGGATAAATGCAGATTACCTAAAATAATAATTCACTAAATATTTAGAATTTTTAATTAATGTCTAAATATTATGTTAACCCTCTATGCCCAGACCATTTCTTCAGGAAAGAAATCCTAAACAGACAAACCTGAAGTTCTTCTAGGGCCAACTAGAGACCAAAACTACTGTCTGTTACTCTGTCTAAGTAAACTGCTATAAAACAGAGGAGAAATATGACATTTCTACCTTCGCCTGTCTCTTTTTCCTTATCTGATGGAGGATAATGCCATGCTAACAATGATTCCTGCACACAGATGTCAATGATCACCTTCAGCTACTAAATCATTTCTAAACATTAATGTTTGCACTGAAATAAATTTTGGCTCCTGTTTTGTGAACATTAGAGTCCAAACTTTGAGCAGCGGTTGAAAATCAATCCCATCAACCAACCAATCAAAGCCCTATTTTATTTTATTTTATTTATTTATTTATTTATTGTACAGTAGGTTATCATATTTGCCATCTTTCACTCCTTATGAAGACAGATGGGCTTTAAGGGTTATATCAGTTTATTTACTGAATCATTCATTTTTCTTTTATTTCCTTAGGACCAACAGCAAGTCAAAATTTGAATAATAAACTTTGAAATCTCAATATCTGCCATATGGATTAGTATAAAAATGATGTTGGAAATTTTCACAGTTTTGAGACCATTTATCTTTAACTCTTCTAGTTTAAATACAGAAGAAGGCCACAGATCTAAACACTTATGATTCCAGATTTTTCTGGCATATCATGACACAATTAGTGCTGTCAAATTTAACGCGTTTATTTTGGAGATTAATATAAAAATTTAACGCATTAAAACATTAATAACGACATTAACGCAGTTTTGTTTTCTTTCTGTGGTGCTAAGGGAGTTTTTTCACAGTAGAAGAAGAAGAAGAAGAAGAAGACGAAGAAGAAGAAGAAAAAGAAAAAGAAAAAGAAAAAGAAGAAGAAGAAGAAGCTTTTTTTTTCACTTTCTGTGCTAGCATCCTCCAAACTGCGCTTTAGACAGTTGTTAAAATATGGGTAAAGATGACGACAAAGGACTTTTGGACGGAAACTTCCACTTCAAGAAGTTGCCAGATGGCACTTTAGATAAAACGAGAGTAATCTGCAGACTTTGCAAAGCCGAATTTAGTTACCATAGAAGTAGTTCATCTCTAACTTATCACCTAAAAGCAAAGCATCCAAGTGATTGTAATTCTACGGGACCTCGCCAAACAACACTGCTTGAGTGTGGTACTTGAGGCCGCATAACAAAACCCGTGAGTTAAAAAATAACCACTTCATTGGTTACCTGGATAGCTAAAAATTGTCGACCAGTTAACATAGTAGAGAATGACAGTCTGACAGAAGTCATTCGCGCTGCATCTGGAGATAGCTCTTATAATCCACCCTCCAGAGGAACAATCACGTTGAAACTGCACACTTTGTATGAGGACGAGACGGCACGGTGGACCATCATGTTTGTGCAAGCGAGTGATATCGCTCTAACAGGAGACCACTGGACTTCAGTGAACAACGATAATTACCTGGGCCTTACAGCACATTTTATTGATAACAACTGGACTCTGCAATCTGTTGCTCTAACTGTTAGGAAAAACTGAAGAACGACACTATGCTGAGGCTTGTGCTGACCATTTTTTAGAAGTTGCGAATGAATGGAACATCAAGGAGAAGTTGACTACCCTTGGCCCCGACAGCGCTCGTAATATGGATGTCCATCAGCTTGCTGGGTTCTTCAGATACAGATACCGAGGAAGAGGAGGAGTCTGTCGAGCATTGTCTGGATCGCTATAAAGCAGAGCCCAAAATGGAGATGGGAGGTTGTCCACTACAATGGTGGTTAAAGAGGGAAGGAGCACATCCCAGACTGGCGTCTGTTGCATGCAAGTATTTGTCAACCCCTGCAACTACAGTGCCTTGTGAGCGGTTGTTCTCACTCTCAGGCCATGTCATTCAAAAGAAGCGAGTTTCCTTGTCCCCTGATAATGTTAACAGATTGGTCTGCCTCAGTAACTGGCTCCGAGTAAAGAAGCAATAGCCGGCATGTAAGTGTAAGGAAGGGATATCACTAGTGAAAAATGTTCAACATTCTGCACTTTCAGCAACACTTCTCCATGTTCTATTATGTTTGCATTGCCTTTTTTTTATTTAAAGAAGAGCATGATTATGGGACACATACTGTAGTTAATCTCATTTATAAATTACAGTTATTTTCAGTTTGTATTGTAGTTTTTTATTCCTGCACTTTACCCTTTAGGCCTGGGAGCATTATTATTTCTATCAGCATATACAAGGAAGAAGACTATTAGTCACTGATGACGAGTGATTGTTACGTCACAGGAGATAAGCTGTTCAAGTTTACAGAATAATATTAAAAACAGACTTTGAATTCAATTGCACATTTTTTGTGTTAATTCTGCATGAACATAATTATTTTTGTTTGCAGTCTTCTGTTTTTAATTAAAAAAATGCAACAATATGTAATCATGATTAATCGCGATTAATAACAGAAAATTGTGAGATTAATTAGTTAATTTTTTTTTAATCAATTGACAGCCCTAGACACAATACCGTAAAACTGGTATGAAATATTGGTTCTTCCAAACTACAGGGACAGACATTAGAATGCTAGCATGCTAAAGCAAAAAATGCATGTTAGCATTGTTAGCACAGCCACTACATTCAGATTTCCTTCTCAGGTGATGCGTACCTTACTGAGCGTGTCTGCAGGGATGCCGTCCAGGCGCAGGGTCGCAGTATCATCATTCATTCTGGCCATCTCAACGAAGCTCTCACTGTTTGTCTCAGCGTTGCTCATCTAGGGAGAGAAAGTGAAAGTTCAGTACAGGTTAAGTAAAAGGTGAAGTTGTCTTCCTCTAATGGTAATGAGTGTTGTTGCTGTTAGCCACACAAGCTAATGGCAACGTTTGGTTTGATACAGACAATCCTACTTATGGGCTAGCATGAAATTTCTACTCTTTTATTTATTTATTTATTTGTTCATCTGTCTGTCTATCTATCTATCTATCTATCTATCTATCTATCTATCTATCTATCTATCTATCTATCTATCTATCTATCTATCTATCTATCTATCTATCTATCTATCTATCTATCTATCTTATGGATGAATCTGTTTAACTTTATCCACCAGAAGTGAGGCTTCTGTCAACATCTACCTGACTGCACTTAATCTACATTTGTCTTTTGTCACCCCCAGTAGCTTCATCACATGATGATTTTCACCAATGCATTGCTCTTGGTTTGGATATAAGATGCTACTTAAAACCGAGGATGCTTAATGGCTGTTTCCAGGATGCAACATCATAAAATCTTCCACAAGTTCAGCTCCAATCTCAAGGATTATTTATACAGTTTAGTGGCTATAAACATTTTCTGGCTCCACTAGGATATATTGATCCTGAAGATTCTTAATGACATAAGTTTTCAAACACTTGATGATTTTTAGAGAGAGTTTTTGTTTGGTTTGGAACAGAAACATGTTGAACAGGTTAGGTTAAAAAGTCCTGAACTTTTGGGACCTGAGTTATCCAGACAAATCTGTGTCCTTTCCTGCTGAATCCAAGTTTCCAGCTGCTCAACAGTCTGTTTTAGTTGAATTCTCATCTTCCTGATGCTCCATTTTCACTAGACGTCACCTCGATGGTAGCATATGTTTCCCCGAAACCCCAACATCCAGCTCTGCATCACACAGATGTCGTCCTCCATGGACACTGATGTCCTCTGTTACCAGAAAAATGTTGTGATCATGATCTTTCTTGTTTGGAACATAGATTCAGATGTTAGTTTTTAACCAAAAGCAGCTGAAATGTGGACCCATCCGTCCACAGGTCATCATCAGGTCCACTTTCTTTCTGTTCACCTGAGATGAACCGGTGTCCAGAAAACTCAGTTGTACTTCTGCACAAAGTTCTGATTATCTCTTCCTCCATGTGTAATCCAGTTTCCGATTCTGGTTCTGGATCCAGTGGTGGATTGTGTTGAGTGAAAATGGTTCTCTTGGTCCTCCTGAGTCCATCTGTTTGTATTGATTATGACGGCTTCTCCTTTCTACACTGAAATTTCCTAAGACGTCCTGTATCTTTCCCAACATTCTGCTCTGTAGATGCTGAAAGACCAAGGTTCTTTACTGTCTGTCACAGAAAAATTTCTTGATGATTCTCTGATGAAGTTTCAACCAAAGTGGGAAAAACTAAGCCTTTGGTGGATGCTGCTTTTATACCTAATCTTGGCACCCTCACCTGTTAATTTGCTGATTGGAGAATCTTCTACAACCAGGTTTCTTTTTATTCTCTTTTGCTTGTCCCTAGGTTTGTTTATATTTTCTAAATAGAATAAAACTTTTCATTGAAGACTGTTATTTGTTCATGTTAGACGATGGTTAAAGAATTTAACAAATTAAACGTTCTACTTAAAAAAAATTGTCAACTTTATAGAAATCAGACATTTCCTTTTTACTGACTCATATATTATTTTTCCTTTTACATTAAAGTAATTCTGTGCCATTAAAAGTATCAGAGTTAGCTTTGAGCAGTTTATTAAACTACCAAAAAATCTGCAGGCAATGATGTGTCCAAGTCATCTCAAGGCAATTTTAAAGATAAAATCTCGCTCAGTTTAATCCAGTTACAGTAATCCTGGAAGGTTAAAAAGAATGATGTAAAATCCAGTTTAGTCAGATTCAGAATAATTGTTTTCATTTAACTGTAATTCATAAAAAAAATACTGTCTAGCAAAGGAAACTACTGGATTTAATTTAACTCTTCTATAATTAAATCAGGTGTAGAAAGGATTAAGGGGACTTTTCAGGTTTTAGATATTTTTATTATTATTATTTTAAACCCTTAAGTTCTAGTCATGAAACTCTGAAAATTCCCTTAAGGTTGTGAAATGAGTGACATCCTGCAGATGACAGCAGCCTCTATTACAGGAAAGGAGCACCTGAGCTGAGGCTGGGGTTACTGGAGACTACTCATCACTGAGATCCACCTCCACCCATAAACACCTTCAACACGTATTGTAAATTCTCACACGCATACTCTCAGTACCGGATGGGAGGCGCAAAATGAAACTTTCATTTAAGGTGAAGTTTATCCTTTACATACCTTCAGCTTAATCTAGCATAACAAGTTTATCCTGAAACTCACCTGTAACCTCCAACTGGTCCTCGCCCAACACAAAGCACCCCAGCTCCGTCCCAACCCACCAGACGACTGCAGGGGACAGAAGCACCCTCCTTAAGGAGGCACCGCCAAGATGACCATACCCTTGATCATCATGACCACACTGATAATCTTTGGTGGCAGGTTGCAAACATGTCAGCCCATAACACTGATAAATGACAGCTGCTATGTTTGTGGACTGGTGCCACATGCCACACCCTCTCAGACAGTTTTCATTAACAGAAAGTTCAGTTTCCATGTTCATCATTATGTTCAAGAGGATACATCTCCACATGATGATGCTGGTGATTTGGAGTTGTTTGAGTGCGGTGCTTTCATATCGGACTCCCATTTACCACCCTTTTCTCACTATCTTATGAAAATAGGGTAGGAATCCCACTATCTTGTGAAGACAAGGTAGGTCACTATTCTGCGAAAGCAGGGTAAGTCACTATTCTACTGAGGTAGGGTAGGTTAGTCCGGCACTGAAGTAAAAACTTCGGTGGAAATAAGAGGCTTTTTAGTAATTTTTGTGCCTGAGTGTGGACTACTCGAAGTGAGAAAAAACCAGCAGGAGATGTCCTAGTTGCAAAATGGGAAACACAGCTGGTAAGGAGAAGGAAGGTGAATGGGACCCCCTAATATGTAACAAAGTGCATAAATATAAGTAATACAATAAATACATAAATAAGTCAAATAGGTGCACCGTATAAAATAAATAAAAAAGAAAGAAATATATAATAAATAAAATAAGTGAATTATTGAAGCATAAAAGGAAAGAATAATGAAACCAAATAAGATAACAAAAAAGGGGTCAAAGCAGAGAGTGTGTGAGTGTGTGTGTGGCTGGAGATTCTCTCACATTCCGAAGCAGCGGAGAGAGAGGACACCTTGCTGGTAATAACGAAGCTCTGTCTAACAGTTTAAGTAGGATATGAGAAATCTCATGAAGAAATAAAATGGGTACTTTTAACAGTAAAAACTAAATTAGAAGGAGATGCTAAAATTTACGCCTGGAAAAGATCCAGATAATGTCAAATGATCTGATCAGGCTGAGGAAATGTTTTGCTCTGCTCCAGAATACTTAATACACACAAGGACACTTTCGGGTTGTAAAAGCTGGTTGTCTGTTTGGAAAGAAAAATAGGAGTCTCAGCTGACTTGTATTTGCATTTATAAAATATTTTCATAAGAATTTCATTCCTTTCTTATGGACACCTTCATCACAATGCTTTGATTTTACTGGATTCTTTCTTCTTAATTTGTGTTTAAAAATGACTGAATATCAGTCATTTCTTTTTTCTGCAAATTTAACTGACCTGGTTGGTCAACAATTGGACACACACATACATACCAACACACACACAAGCTCACAGTATATATATATATATTCTTTTAAACTTGTCAAACGTGAACAATTTTTACCTTAAAGGAAATGAGATCTGTCAAATCTGAACAACACTCTGCTTGCAATGAAGAATGCTTTTTGCTTGTACACACACATACATGGGGAATTTATTTTTAGCACAATCAAATCTCTGAGAGAAAACACTTGCAACTTTCCTCAGACACATACATACAGTATATAGGATAAATATTAACCCTGTTTTCCTTTTTCTTCTTTTCTTCCTCCCTCCATCCCCGTCTCTGTCGGAGACACCCTCTCCTGAAGCTCACAGGCTGCACACCTGACCCGACTCAGTTCTTCCGCCAGGATAAAAGTCAGCAGAGACCCACTGATAGATACAAAAATAAAAAACATTCTATCACCACCATGTCCTACGAACTGATACTGATGCCCACCCCTACCAGCTCCACCTGATGCTCTATATGATTCAAGAAACAAAGACGATACTCCAGCATTTACCACCAGAGAGTTCCTCTGCTTCTAGTCTCAAAGTGACTGAAACCAGATGTTTGATGGACGTGAAAACATCTGCCTTTGGATGGTAGAACACCATCCTCCACAACGCTCCTGATCATGTGTTTATTCAGAGGACAAACCAGAACAAGAGCTCTTCAACCAGCTCCAAGGTGGCGTGGCCGCTGGGCTCTGAGGGGCGAACAGAGAGGTGGGTGCTGGGGGCCCGAGGTTGGAAAACCATCTGGCTCTACTGACCAGAGAGAGAACATCCATGTGGTGAAAAGGGTTATTGGCCATAAAATCAAAAGGCGGTTTGCCATCTGACTGATCCACGGCAGAGCTGACTCGGAGAGGGAAACAGTCACGCGACCAGTTAACACAATGATGGTGAGATTGTTCTGATTTCATACCACAAACAATTAATGATTTGATTCAAAACCCTATATTGAAGTTAAACAGATCTACATCTTTTTATGGAAAGAAAGTGCTAAAGAGTAAACAGAAGAAAACTTCATTTCTAGACATTTCATACACATAAGACGAGTTCACAGCTGGAACAAGATACACATACATGTACACACATATTTACACGAACAAACACTCACGCTCACTGCAATGAAGTACCTGCTTGCTACTGACGACATGACAACATGACATGATGAGCTACTAACCCTGTCTTGTTTTGTTTTCATGATTTAGAAAGAACAGAACATGTTTAGCGAGCTGGTGGCAACAACCTTTCCTCAGTTATCCAACACTGATCGGCTCATTGTTTTTAACTGAAAGAGAAATGAGTAAAACGAGATGAAAATAATGTTTTCTTTATTTGATCCCTTCAGATGCATCCTAACGGTGACTCAGTGACACCTGAATTTATATTTTCTCCAGAGTTTCCCCGTCTAACCGCTGACCCAGGATCTGATAAGATGGTTTCTCTCTCATTCCTACAGCTGAAGCAGTGAGAGTGAGTAAAACCTTCCTGCCAGAGGTGGAAATGCCAACATACTGATCCTTATGTGCATTTATGTAAATACCGAACGGCAGTTTCCCTGCTTGGTTCTGTGCGGTGATGCAAACCGCAAACCCCCTGATTTCCTGAGAACTTTAAGTGTGTGCGTGATTTGCACCAAAACTGTTCATGTGTCTCTGGTTCCTACTTATTTTAATTTTTTTCACAAATGGCTTAAGTTAAGGTTTTAATACTCTTGGTACTGTTATCTATAATTTATATTGAACAAGACCTGAATCTGAAACAGCTTTTAAAGATACAATCTGAAGGCATAATAGATTTATTTTTCAGTCAAGCAAACTAAGAATCTGAAATCTGTCTGAAAACAGATGAATCAATAAATAAATTGCTTAGAGGGAACTTCCTAAGACCTAAAGAAAATGCAGCTGTATAAATGAAATTTAAATTAAATTAAAGGAGCTCCTGTTTTAACTGTCATCACACCTAACTGTATGCAAATTACTTTCAGTAAAACAAAGACAACCTTAAATGTTGAGGCAGATAAAATTACTTTTAGGTCATTGTTAGCTCTGCATTAAAAATAATCCCTGAGGTCAGCCCCGTGTGAGGTAGTCTACCCTCCACGTGGCAACATGAAGTGCACCATCCTTCTCATCACACTCCTCTTCACACTCCTCTTCTGGTACCTGGATCCAACTGGTCCTCGCCCAACACAACGCACCCCAGCTCCATCCCAACCCGCCAGACGACTGCAGGGGACAGACACACCCTCCTTAAGGAGGCACCGCCAAGATGACCATACCCTTGATCATCATGACCACACTGATAATCTTTGGTGGCAGGTTGCAAACATGTCAGCCCATAACCCTGATAAATGACAGCTGCTATGTTTGTGGACTGGTGCCACATGCCACACCCTCTCAGACAGTTTTCATTAACAGAAAGTTCAGTTTCCATGTTCATCATTATGTTCAAGAGGATACATCTCCACATGATGATGCTGGTGATTTGGAGTTGTTTGAGTAAATTTTCCTTTTTCTTTATGTGTGATTAATATGTTGCATTTTAATCAAAGGGGTGGATTGTAATGGAAAATTTTATACACATAACCCTTATATTCTGTAGTCTACACTTTGTATTATTAAAACCTTGACTTTTGTTTTACTGAATAGGAGAACAACATGTACCCAGATAATATTTAGTGAGCTCTCCTTTTCCTCTCACACCACTGATAACATTCTTTAGAAAACCTTGTACCAGGCTGTGCAGGGTTTAAAGACAGTGTACTGAGAATCTGCTTCAACGACCTTGAATGATATCATGCCATGCGAGTCTATATTAACCAAGCCTGTGTGTATCTCTGCGGACTCACTCAGCCAAAGCTGTTTGACTGTGTGACTCCCATTGCTGATCAGCTCTTAATAAAAAATACTTTGTTTGATTCTCACTTAGTGTGTGATCTTTGATAATAAAATTCCACTACAATCTGGCGTTGTCGAGCCGGACATGACCGGAGGACCACAACCCGTGATTGCTCATCCTGAAGGATACTGCAGCCCCTGGGTCAGCCTTAACCGTCAGGGGACGGCGGAGGGACTCCGTTCGGGCATCACTGATATCCAGAACGAAGCCTGCGTGTGGAGCAGCACCCAAATCACACATGGTGAGAAGCTTTCATATCGGACTCCCATTTACTATGATCATGTGACATGCAAGACAGAAGGAATATACCATGGCTGGGTTTCATAAATCATTTTATTGTCTAAAACTCTCAGATTTGAAAATAAATAGCATCTTTAAATTGGCCCAGTGAATTGTATCAAATCCAATATTTTGACTGGAAGATATCAAAGTATCAACCCCAAAGTATTGATACTCTGGGGCAAAACAAGCTCAGGGATCTCATTTATAAAACTGCATAGCAAAGCAAACTACAGGCAGCATCCGCAGGGAAAGCAGGAAATGCAGCGCACAAAATCTTTCAGATTTATAAAAGTGTGCGCACCCACATCCTACGCCTGTTTCCTTTTATAAATCAGAATCCACTCTAAAGTAGGTGCAAGTGAGGGAGCGCCTTGCCCCGCCCACATGGTGGCTATAAATGGCCAGCTGAACACCTATAATAAATATACAACACATCATTTCCATGATGGCTCGGGAGGGAAAAAGAGGGAAAAAGCGGATTTTTTCGGAACGTGAGACTGAGATCCTGATGGACCACATCGAAAAACTAGAAAAGGTTTTATTTGTTGGAGACGGCATGGTCAGTCTTGTGTCAGAAAGGCAGAATGGTGGCAGCAGGTGGCAGATGCTGTCATTGCAGTGTCAGAAGGCAAAACACGCCAGAGGCATCAGAACATGCGGCCAGATATCTCAGTTCGAATCCCCCAGGGGTAAACAGTAACACCTTCCAGTTGGAGCCTTAGGCAAGACGCTACAGCACACAGTACATCATTTTGGAGAAAAGCGTCTGCTAAATGATGGTAATGTAGTCTTTTGTTTTAATGTATAAAATAAATATGTACAGATACAGCTGAGATTGGTAACAGTTTATTTAGTGTTAAATAATATTTCTTTATAGTTCCTGGGTGTTCCAACTGGGTGGGCGGTGCTGCAGCTGTGGCTGGAGCAGGTGAGGCTAGAGACTCCACACAGCACTGCAACAGCCATGTCCTCAGAGGAAGTCCTGCAGGTGCAGGGGGACACCATCTGCTATTAACTAGGCAGACGTCTCTACTGTCTGTGTCACTTGAAATTAGGACAACAATAAAAAGCATTGTGTATGAATGAATGAATGAATGAATAAATAAATTAATTAAAAAAATTAAATCCACCTCTTGTGTGTTTCATAAGTGTTGCATCACTTCTAGACGCTCCAGTCTGTCCCAATCTGCTGGATCTCAGAATAAATGACCACAGCTTACTTCTCACATTTTCTTTTACTGACTGGTACATGTTGGCAGCAGGCTCTCCACCTCATCATTTCCTTGATTTTATTCTGTACCGTTGGTGTCGAAGTTTCCCATTTTCCCAGATTTTGTGCGTATGCCATGGTCAGAGTTTACGTGGAGGTAAGAACATTCTCCCACCAAGTTTGGTTTTTATAAATCCCAAAAGTTGACTTTAATTTGTGTACACTGGTTTTTGTACTTTATGCATGAGGCCCCAGGTTACTGTAAAGCTGAAGGTAAGCAGTCACAGATTGTGGATGATTGGATGAAACAGATTTTCAGAGATGAACCATAAATCAATTGTTCAATGAGATGATGATGCTGCAACTTTGGTTTGGTTGTGGTCCAATGAAACAGAGAGATGAGTGTGAGGAAAAGTGGGTCAATGATGATCTGGGATTTATATCAGGTGGAGGACCAGGGATGGTATGTATCACCTCTGCAGGAAATGTTCAAGTGGACTCTGACATTAAGGTCATTTTCTCATTTCATCAATCAAAAGGAGGTTTGATAAAAGATGAGCTCATTTCTCAGAATGATGATGCAGAACAAAGAGCATTCTAGACTTTTCTTCAGGAAACACAGATCAACTCAATGACATGACCAGCAAAGATCCCAGATGTCAGTCTGAGCTCTGATTTACAGAGCGAATCCTAAAATAAACCCTCCATGACAAGAACCCATCCTGCAGAGCTGATCTGAACCAGACTGATGAAGAATAAATCCAGCAATATTTGATCAGTCATTACCAGATTATCTAAAAGGAAACAGTATGTTTTATAAAGCTAGGGTCTTCAGATATTAAATCATTGTTTTTGTGTCATATTATTGATTTTGTTGAGAAGGAAAATAAAAACCAGAAGAACTGGTTCCATTTGAGCTGCACAGCTGCTATGACTGCAGGCTACTCTAAGCTGGCTAATTGTATACTAGACAAGTGTGTTAGTGAGTGTATGTGTGTGTAAGTTTGTGCAAAATATATGTAATGAATTGTGTGTTATGACAGATGTAATCATGCAATTGCAGCCGAAACCCTTCAAGGATCAGAAACAGACAAAAGCCCATTTATTCTCCCTTTATGCATGTAAATAGGCGAGTTTGTGTCAAATGCCACTGCCTTCATACAGTAAATCCCTCAGAGGGCAGAGCAGAGTTCAGAGTTTTCCTCCGAGTTCAGACCTCAGTTTCAAACAACAGCCAACACAGTGACAGTAGACAAAATCACGATGCTGTGCATTCTCAGAAAGGTTTACAGATGTTTACAGATGTTGCATAGATTGTGGAGCCCTTAGATTTAAAATAAATCTAAAGGGCCCCACACTGCTGCAGTTCAACTGGCTGCAAGATGTTTAGCTTATTGTCAGGTGTAGTTGTGGAGAGCAGACCTTTTACAACATGATAAACAGAATCAACAATAAATAATGATTTATTTTTCCACTGTAGGTTCCAGTACGGTTTTATTGAGTCCTGGGAAAATCTCACAAGCTGCACAGCAACATATAATAAAGTTGAATTGAGCTCCTGTTTACGCACCAATGTGTATTATTCTGAATTGGGTGCAAAACATATTCTTTTATAAAAAATAAAAAAAAAAATCAAGTCAAAACTTGTATTAAAACATTCACATCTTTTTAAATATGAACACCTTTATGTAAACTGTCAGACTTGTGTGAAAAATCTGTTGTGTGTTGTCTCTTATTTATCCTGATCTTCCTCTTTTTCCTCATCCTCACCATCACTGTCCTCTAACAGCCGGGACTGAAGCGCCAGCCTCTGTGCTACAGCAGTTACCATGGCCGCGCCTTTCCCACTGCCATCTTCCGACACAAGGAAGGTGACGTCACACTTTGGGGCGAGGAGGCGCATCATGGCCTGGAGCTCATCACTGAAACTGGAAGGAGGAAGAGAAAACATAAGAGGAAGGTGGTGACAGGTCCAACGAGGCAGCAGCCCCATCTTACAGAAGTGACACATTTCAAACTAAAGACAACACATTATGCTCTGTAAATATCCGAATTAGGAGTACATGACGATTCCTGGTTTTTAGCCAATGTCTGGTCAGTAGATGATGTTAGTTCACTTCTCTTCCTTTAAGTGTAGTATTTTGGAACACCCTGAGCAGAAAAGCCGTAATTTTGCATGGCAATCTTTTTTTTTATCCTATTGTGTTTGTGAATAAATATACTGAGCTGTACTGGGTATATGTAGTAGTGAAAATCTCCAAACTGGAATAAAACCTTCTCCTTGAAGAAGCCCTGTGTGATAAAAGACACCAAGACAAAGAACTCTCTCTTTTAGCTCTTCCTGGAAAAAAGACATCCCCAAGATGTAGAGTCCTCTTTTTTTTATCACTGATGACCATCTTTGGATCATTCTCTTACAGAGCTGGCACTCATTATATCATCCACTCCTTTGTGTGTGTGATGCTAAGCTGCACTGCATGAAGCCCGATGCAAAATTTTAAATCATGGTCATGCAGGCCCAGAGGCTGTAAAACTTTTTGACTTCTTGACCCATAGCTGAACTTTGACAGAAAACCCTCGCACCTGAGATGACATCATCTCAAAGGTAGCTACTAGCTTCCCCAACTAGCCTTTAGCATTCCCATAATAATCTCTATCATTGCAAGGCTAGCTACTAGCATTTATGGATGAACCACTAGCTAGATTATCTCTAAGATGATCAGTAGCATACCAAGGCTAACTACTAGCATCCATGGGCTAAGAGTTAAGCATGCAGTAATCTTTTCTCTTTTAAAGTAGTTTTTATGGTCATTGAAGTGTGGAAATGTGTTGTACCAGGACTGAATATCAAACACTGGAGAGTATTTTTAAAGGTCCCATATTATGCAAAATTCACTTTCTAAAGGTTTTCTAACAGTCATATGTGTCCTCATAGCCTGTGTATGAGGCCCAAAAATGAGAAAATTCTGTCTCCTCTCTCACTTGCTTGCCCCACTTTTTAGCGAACGTGTGCTCAAACAGGCAAGTCTGAGATCGCTCCCTTTGTGAAATCACAATAGGAAAAACCACTTCCTTGGTTAGTGGATGTTGCCACTGACCAATGTAGTTTTCCCCTCCTCACACACATTTTTTAAAACAGTAAACTGGTGTTTTACTTGACATTTTAATCTTATACCCATATAGATTTATTTTAATTTTCCTGGTGTTTTTTACTCTTACTTGGGATGCTTTCTGTATACAGTCCCATCCACCCCCACTGTGGTCTCCAGATGGTCCAGCCCACGGTTGACACGGATACGGTTGGCAATGGTTGCCAGGGCAGCAGCGCAGAGGCGGGCAGAACGTGAAGAAACCGTATCACAGACCAGACGCACCACGCGTGCATCAACTGAATCCCAGTCCAGATCCAACTCGGTGAGAATCTTCTTAGCAGTTTCCAGACCAGTGTCCTCCCTGAGACACACACAGAAAATCAAGGATGAGTTATTAAAAAGCACACAGACACTATTAAACAAAAGACAGGGTCACTCACTCCTCGATCTCAGAGATGAACTTTGTCTCAAATTTTCCTGGAGTTAGCAACGCCTCCGATGCTTTTCCTTTAAACAGCAGCTTGTCCTCAGTCAGTCTCACCAGCACCAGCCGAACGATTTCCCCCAAATACATGCCGCTGATCATCTTCTCAAATCTACAAGATGTCACAGATGATTGGGACTAAACATAAATATGGTACAGACCTGCTGCTGATTTTAGCTTTGAAACAAGAGTCCTTCCACACATTTTTAAGTATAGAAAATCTCTATGATAAAATTTAAGATACTCGGGTTGGATAATTCCTGCACTGCTTTTTAATTTACTTCTTAACAATCCAAAATTCAGTTAGCAGCAGCTATCAAACTGATAAATGAAGAAGTTGGCTTTAATATTAAAAATTATCAGTTTGCGATATTAAATTAATCAAAGCGGCTCTAAAAAGCACGTTCTGCCTGACTGTGTCATCACTTACGTGTGGACACCAGGGTTGATGGACGTCTTGTCCACCACCTCATCAAACTCTGTCAGGATGTCTTTGAGGGAGCCATCGTCTCCAAAGCCACCCCACTCCGTGTTTATACACATCCGCCCGTCCTCGCCCTCCACACGCGTCACGTTCTTCATCTCCTCCATGTAGCAGGCGTTAGTTCCCGTCCCTGCAGAGGAGGAGCATCAAGGACATTAAATTAATGAATGAAAGCACAAAATGTTTTTTTTTTTTTTTTTTTTTTTTTTGGTCATTTTAAATCTTTTCAAACACTTTCTGTGACCTTTTTGTGCCCCTTTGTGGCCATTTTGCATGAGTTTGTGGTTATTTTGGGTCTTTTTGTTGTGTTTCAGAAGTCACTGCTGTAACTGAAGCATGGGAAACGTAAGATCTCTTCCCAACAACATGGACAAGCTGGCGGTGCTCATAGGACATCAGCGGGAGTACAGAGAGAGTAGCATCCTTCTGTTTATGGAGACCTGGCTGACTCTGCTTATTCCTGATTCTATGGTTTTTACTGGAACACTTCCGGGCGGACAGAATGGAGAACAGCGGTAAGAGGACAGGAGGGGGACTAGCTGCAGGGTGCGAACCACAGGGGAGCTGGGGGAGCTATAGCTCCCCTTAATGAAACATGAGCTCCCCTAGAAACAGGGATTTATGAAATGTTGGGGGAGCTATATAATACTGACAATAAAATGTATGCTGATTGCTCACAAATTCACTGTAGCCTAAAGTATGACTATGGATGCTATAATTATTGTGACCACTGAAGCGTGGCGGCGCTCCAAGTTAAACTTCCTGTAGATCTACGTTAAATACAAAATAAAAGAAGTAACTGCGTAAAAGGTAAGGTAAGACCTGCTTTAACTATTTACAATATGGGAAACTATCATTGCTCATTATATTGTGTATGGCAAGCATCGCTGTGTACGTGTGTGATATGTGGGGAATATTAACTATGTAAGTTGATCTTCGCAAAAGTAGTGGTAAAAATTGTTTTTGCAAGGGACATTTGCACCTGTTATGTATTATTGTTGCATAAGAGTTGTAAACCATTATGTATTGGTACGCTTATGTTCTGTGGGGCAAGCTGTAATATCAGCTGGCATCATGTTCTTACTTGCCGAAAAAAGATAGGAAATGCAAAAAAGCGGCTCCCCCTAAGCCCACGGTATGGTTCGCACTCTGACTAGCTGTGTTTGTGAATGTGAGATGCTGTAAACCGGGACACTGCACTGTTACCATGTTATGCCTTCTTACCATAAAACAGCAGCTGTGCAGCAGAGACATTGAACTGTTATCGGTTAGCATGAGACCATATTATCTGCCACGGGAGCCCCCTTCTAATGCAGACATAGCCTCTGACACCCTGTTTGCGGTCACCATCAGGCTGCAGACAGCACCCACAGGCCTTTTTCCTGATCTCTGGGGACTTCAATCATGCCTCTCCATCATCTGTTCTGCCAACATACACACAGTACATCACCTGTCCCACCAGAGAGAATAAAATACTGGACTTGTTTTATGCCAACACCAAGGAGGCATATTCTGCATCCCCCCTCCCTCCACTAGGGAGAGCTGATTACCATATTATACATCTCCAGCCTGTGTATAAACCTGTTCACAGACATGCTGTGGTCCTACGTACAGTGAGATGGTGGACAGCTGAGACCGAGAAGGCTCTTAGGGACTGCTTTAACACCACTGTGTGGACGGAGCTCTGTGACCCACATGGGGAGGACATTAATGCCATCATAGACTGCATCACAGAATACATAAACTTTTGTTTTGAGAACACTGTTCCCTCCAGGGCGGTGCACTATTTAGCTAATAACCCCTGATATTAAAGCTCTCCTGAAGGAGGAGAAGAGAGCTTTCAGATCAGGGAACAAGGAGGAGCTGAGGACTGTACAGAAGGAGCTGAGAAGAAAGATCTGAGAGGGGAAGGCCAGTTACAAGAGGAAGATGGAGGAGCAGCTGCAGCAGCAGAACATCAGTGGTGTGTAGAGACGTCTGAAAACTATTTCAGGCTTCAAAATGCCCCACTCACAGGCTGAGGGGGACCTGAATTGGGTCAAGACCTGAACCTGCATTTCAATAGATTTGATCAAGCACCCATTCCTCCCCCCACACAGCTGCATTTAAACACCTTGACACCTGGACTACCCCCCACAACCCTTCACACCTCTGGCTTATTCTGCCATCAAAGTATTCCACATCTCGTTGGACTCAGCCAACCCCAGCACAGAGTCCCTCTGCCCACCCCTCTCTTTTACAGCAGCCCAGATGAAAAAGGAGCTGAGGAGGATCAAGGAAAAAAAAAGCTGCTGGACCAGACAACATCACCTCCAGGCTCCTTAAGTCCTGCACAGATAAACTGTGTGGAGTTATGGAGCAGGTCTTCAACCTGAGCTCAAACTGAAGGTGGTACCACAGCTCTGGAAGACCTCCTGTGTGGTACCAGTGCCAAAGGCATCTCGTGCCAGAAAACTACAGGCCAGTGGCTCTCACGTCCCATCTGATGAAGAGACTGGAGAGACTGATCCTGGAACACCTCAGCTCCACGATGGGACCCTCCATGGATCCACTGCAGTTTGCATACCGGCCTGGCATCAAAATGGAAGACATGGTTATTTTCCTGCTACACCATGCTCTGGCTCACCTGGAGAGGCCTGGCAGCACTGTGAGAATCATGGTTTTTGATTTCTCTAGTGACTTCAACATCATCCAGCTGATGCTCCTGGGTGCCACACCACAACCTTTATGATGCAGTGCAGGACGGCACCAACACCACAGCAGCAAACCAGCAGACTGAGCAGGCATAGTCCCCGGTGTGGAGGATCCCAATAATTAAAAGGAAATAATTCAATGGAAAACACTGGAAAGTTCAATTTAAAAGGGATTCAATAATAATAATAATAATAGTAATAATAATAATAAATAGGAGCAGGCAACATGGACAGCTGTGTTCTGCAGAAGTTCTCAGATGACTCAGATTGTCGGACTGATCACTGGGGACCACAACGTGGAGTCCAGAGGACTGATGCAGAACTTTGTGGACTGGTGTCAGCAAAACCACCTCCTGATCAATGTGGGGAAAACCAAGGAGATGGTGGTGGATTTTCACAGATGCCGGTCTGCTATCCCCTTACTGGTGAACATCCAGGGAAGGGACATTGAAAGAGTGGGCTCTTATACTGTAAGAACCTGGGTTTTGACCTAAACAATAAACTGGACTGGACTCACAACATGGACATAATGTACAGGAAGAGTCATAGCAGGTTTTATCTTCTGAGGAGACTTTGGTCTTTTGGAGTGAAGGGGGACTCCTTAGGACCTTCTATGACTCTGTGGTGGCATCAGCCATCCTGCACGGTGTGGTCTGCTGGAGCAGCAGCATCACAGAGATGGAAAGGAAGAAGCTTCAGGGACAAACTGATCCATCCTCGCTGTGGGAAGGAGCGATACCGCAGGTCTGTCCTCCCTGCTGTTGTCACACTTTACAATGAACACATGGAAACTGTCTTTATATACATGTTTATGTCCGTATTTATATACTGTACATAATCACCCTGTTAGACCATCTACACATTTGCGTGTGTGTATCTTCACCTGTGCAATTTCCCCACTGAGGGACTAATAAAGGTTTCCTTATTCTTATTCTTATTCTTATTCTTATGTTGTAGATGTTGGAATTACAACCATGATATGTATATGTGAATCTGGTAATTTGTGCATGTTTGTGGCTATATTGTGTCTTTCTCTGGTACTTTTCTTTTTATGGCTATTTTGCAACCATTTATGGTCATTTTTTGTGTTTTGTCTCACTGTTTTGCATCTTTTTTTTCATCTCATGCATTCATTATGGCTACCATCTTATGACTCTGGGCTATTTTAGGTGTCTTTACAGTAATGTTCTGTTTTTTTAGATATGTTTTGTTTCTGTTCAGCCATTTTGCATCTCTTTCTGCAAATTTTATAACTGTTTGAGTCCATAAGGCATAAATCCTGTGTAGGAACCATTTTTTATTCCTTGTTTGATTCAGGTGGTGGTGTTTGTTTATGTTTGGAATGGCACAGGTGACCTATATTCCCCTCAACCATTGGTGGCAGTGTTTAGGGGAAGTGCATTTAGGCATGGAGGTGACAATGCACGGTGTGCTTGGGTAACAGGAGGTTGCACGGTTTTTAACGCTCCTGAATGCTTCTTACATTGCTTTGTAACACTTCGCATAATTTCTTTTACTGCTTCTTCCACCCCTGTTTTATTAAATCTCCATACCTGTCGTAACCTTGAGGCCATCCATCCATTATGTTGCCATAGACCGCCATCCTGGACTTCAGATCATCATTTATCCATGTTTCTTATTCCTTCAATAAATGGGAACACACTCCAAACTTGCTTTGCAGTCTGGACATTGGTTCAATGAAGCGCGTTATGACCAGGATCCCCTGCACCCATAGCGACTAAAATAATAGGACCAGATAGTCGCTACATCCTACATTTATTGTTGCTAATATGCAAACTTATGAGGACCTGTCTGTAAACTAAGAAAACATTACAACAGCAAACAATAAAATGTTTACTCACACTCAAAGCATGGCTTTTCAATAAAAACCACCAGATAAATTATCTCTAAAATAGATTGAAATAAAATCCAATACTCCAGTGTGCGGTGTGTCTTCCTGATTTGTTAGTCTCTTTATGGCAGTTTAGTGTCCGATCGTCTGACAGTGATTCACAGTTTTGTATGATTTGTTTCTGGGTGAGATAAATGCTGCAGAAACAATACTTAGTCTTTTTTCTCTGCTGTCAGCTTACCGATTATCAAGCCGATCTCACAGCTCTGGTCCTTGTAGCCGCAACTCATCATCGTACCCACTGTGTCATTCACCATGGCAACCGTACCAATTTCATAGTCCTGCAAAGAAAATCATGTGAACCTGCCTACATACACATGTTCAAAAGGATGATTGAAAAGTCAGATTTGTAAGCGTTCTGGACGGACCCCTCTCCTGCGGATGGCCTCCTTCAGTAACCTAACCACATCTTCTCCCTCCACCCCGGAGCAGTTGAAGCCTTTAGTCCAG
Organism: Melanotaenia boesemani; assembly: GCF_017639745.1. NCBI lineage: Eukaryota > Metazoa > Chordata > Actinopteri > Atheriniformes > Melanotaeniidae > Melanotaenia > Melanotaenia boesemani. The sequence continues at coordinate 19,550,255 of NC_055696.1, read as the reverse complement.
CGAATCAGGATGCTCTGCTCATATAAACAAGACACATCATAAAAAAGCTTAACAGCTGTGGAGAAAATGTTCCTGATGGCTCCTTTTCAAACTTCTGTGTGTTTGTGTCTGAGACCTTGTCAATTTCTTTCTGTTCGCAAGGGAAGGAGAAGGTGAAGCCCAGAGGAAGAGTTTGTCCTTTCAGGTTCTCTGAGTCGAGGAATTCACTCAGACAGGCAGCTATGTGGTCAAACAGCTGGACAAACACACAGACCTCACTTTAGTGACCAGAGCGTTTTGAAAAGTTCAGAAGGTTTGTAGAGAAGCAATAAAAGATTAAACCTGTTATTTCTAAATTTGTTTAAACCTTTACCTGACCGAAAAAAAAATATAAAGACCTATAAATACATGTAAAACAAATAATAAATTCAAAATCTGATGCAGTTCTTCACAAGCTGTCATTAATAAATATTTGTTTGTGGAGTTTGGACCAAAGTGGTGAGCCAAAACCCATCCTTGCTTGCAAAGACTAAAGGCGGATTTATACTCGTGTGGTGTCTGTGCCTTCGTCACCGCCATAGGTGCCGTGTAGCTCCCCGTAGCTCCGCGTAGACTCGACACGCACCTCTTCCAGACCTGACAAGCACCCCTGCTACGCAGATGGTTACGCAGAAGTACTCCCTTACTTTTGGTCAGTTTGGGATTACGAATTTCTCGATTTCTCTGTCTTCCCACTGAATTTGTGTAGGTACCGGCATTTTTTAAAACAACACCCAATGGCTCAAGTTGATGAGAGGCTGATCGAATTATTTCTTCATTTTCTTTCCACAAGCTAATAAAGACACTGAACCATGCTGGACGGCATTGTTGCTTTAAAACAGAAAATACCTCAGAAAAGAACTCCGACCTGGTGAGTTTACCGGCCGGTACCACCAGATTAGGAGGAGAAACTGCAACAAGACACCAAAACAAAGCACACCCCCTACACTCAAGTGCAAGAGCTAACTCAACAGTGTCAGCTCTGCTGTAACTGACCACACGCAGATGTCGTGCGAGTATAAATCCGCCTTAATAATTTGGTGGATGTTCCTTTTATACCCAACTGTGGCACCCTCACCAGTAAATCTGCTGATTGGAGACTCTTCCAGAATGATGTTACTGGAAATTCTAGAAACTTTTCTGGCTTTATCTGCCTTTCAACAAAGTTTGGATTTGTTTCTATTTTTTAAAAACTAAAGTTCAGAGAAGAAACTTGAACTCATTGAAACAAATTAGGAAATTACAAATTTTACGTTTTTGTTACATCTTAGAAAAGCTCCCAGCTTGTCTAAAAATGAAGTCTGCAAATTCAAGAGTCTCACAGACATGAGACTGTTACTACAGGAAATATGTGGCTGTAGTCCAAACAATCAGATCCTGACTCAAATGAAACTTTTACATTTTGATGATTTTCTGGAAAAACAAAATATATATTTATTCATCTGTTTGCATGTAAAACTTCTATAGCATGTCACCTGTTCTCCAGTTCCCAGCATGATTTCCTGTGGAATGGCACAGATTTTACTGTCCATCTTCAGGACTTTCTGCTCCTCCTCCACCACACGGACATGAAGGACACGGAAGTTCGTTCCACCCAGATCCAACGCCAGAAAGTCGCCTTTCTCTGGCAGGACGAGCAACAAGCAGCTGAAGAAAGCTGACTTTTAAAAGGCACATATTATGATCTTTGCTTTTTTTGCAGTTATAAATCCACTAGCTGACCAGTCAGAGCAGGCTGGGGTTAAAGAAACAGGGTCTTAATGGTAAAAGGTGCAGTTATGCACCTAAATATCATGGTCTGTTTAACAAAAGTGCATGTAATCTTGTTCTAATCAACTCCTGAAATAACATCCTGACCTTTCAAACTCTTACCTGTCCCATCAGGTGTCGCCCTGACAAATGTGGGCAGCATCTTGACAGATGCCCTGTGATGTGTGTGTTTCCCCAGACCTTGGATCATATCTTTCGTCAGCCGAGCAGAAACCACCTGCAGCTTCTCCAGAGACAGCTGGAAATTCTCCAGGTACTTCTGCACCTGAAGATGGTGAGAAACAGCATGTTAAACTAAACAGATTCAAACATGAATGGACGACTCTGCATCATCATGCGCCAGTTACACTATTTGACCACAAGATGGCAGCATTCTTCACCTCTCCAGAGCAGATTTACTGCAGCGTTTATCTTCATATTGAAAGTAGTTCTTTTAGTTCTTCAATATTTGGGTTGTGTGAACCACTTTCTCCTGAAAATATTTGGTGTTAGAGTGAAAACGGCTCTAGATTAAAATGTGAAACCAAAATCAGCTTATGTAACAGGACAATGATGCAAAATGCAACAATAAATCTACAATAGAATGGCTGAAAAGAAAAGAAAGTGTAACATGGTCCAGAACTCAACCTGACTGAAATCCTGTGGAAAACCTAAGAACTGAAATGTTTCACATGATTATATGTGGAAAGTTTTTACCCACATTTGAATAATATCTTTACTTCAAACAAGTGGTTAAAACAGTGAATCAGATAAAATAACAAAAGTGGGCAAAGAGAATTAAAATGTTTCCAAAACAAAGAGAAAAACACTAACTGGATGTTCATTAATGAGTAGGTAAAATAATCTTAAATCCTAGATAAATTAAGTAATATATATATATATGTATATATATATATATATATGCTACATTAAAAAATGTATTGTAGTTATTGTATCAAACAGGGACAAATTATGTTTATATTATTCAATCTAATATTACTATAAATTTTCATTGTCCTATAAATCACAGTGAGTTGTTACATATTTATCAGTGCAGATACACTTTATCACACTTATTAGAGGAAATGATGCCACTGTACACAGTTTATAGTGATAATATGTACATACATGCACAATATAATCCATATCAAGTGTACCCCACGTGGGTGTTAAGGCCCCGCTTCCTCGTATGTAGTAGAAAAACATTTGTTATTATTTGTGTTTAAACACTGATTTTTGGATGTTGTTTCACCTTCACATTCAGTGTGTTCCAAAGTATCCACGTATGGTTTCACTAAATCCTTATTTAGTTGTTCAGTATCTTGATATGTTTCTAATGTTTTCCCTAAAATTAGAGAAATACTGCAGAGCTTCAGAAAGTCTGCAGCAAACTGCATCTGAGTTCAGGTGGACCAGCTCAGGTGTATTTTACGTTTTTCATGTTCAGACAGAGAGGGGTGGTTTTAGTGCATTAACACTAAATACATGGAAATGCCATCTCCACATTCCAGAAGAAAATATTTTCCTTTTCACTCACCACATTTATCTTTGTTTACATCCTGTATTTTTTTATAGTCAATTCTGCTCGACAGCGACACAAAACAACAGAAGGTCAAGAATAAAGAAGAATCAGTGACTTGAAACAGACCTCTGAGCACAGCAGCAGTTAATACAGCAGTTAATCTTTTTTAAAAGAAAAGAGCCATGATGGCGGTTTGCGACTGCTCCCTTTTGTCTTTTCCTTTTAGTTTGTTAGAAGAAACAGACTTTTAAGTTTTAATGCAGCCCTGAGCTTCATGCTGATGATATGGCTTTTTCAGTAGTTAAATTTATTTATACACAACATTAAATTCATTTGACAGGATACTTTAACATTTCAACTGATGATCAATCTGCCTCTTGTGCTGATATCACTGTCTTAATACTTGGTGAAAGAAAAGGAGGATGGACTCAAATGCAGGAATATCAGGTGAGGGTACAGGGGGATGTAGGAACCACGACTTTATTTTAAAACCAACAAAAAGTGCTGCAAATACTGGTTAAATAAGAAAAACTGACAAAGAATACAAACAAAAGAAACAGGGCAGAAGATAGACTGATGGAGGAATTAAAAACGAGGAGCAGGTGTTATTGAACAAAGAGAAAAAGGTGAGCAGGAAAAAAACTGAAACAAATACACCAGGAGATAACCTTGATTAAATAAATCTGTGAACAAGACAGCTCTTAAAACTCTGACAACTGAAACTAAAAGCCAAAGAACAGACTACAAAAATGAAAACCAAAAAGCAGAACTAAAACTCACCCCACTTGATTTTTTAACCTGATCCAGAATAGAACAACTAATGTAGCCCAGATCTGACCCCAACACCACGTGGATGGTCCAGTCTGTTCTTCCAGATCTGGGCCTCAAATGTGCCAAATAAAAGATGTAAACCAATTCTGAGCTAAATAAACCAGGACAGTTCACACTAGACCCTCATCCTGTAAATGTAGATCACATACCCCAGATCTGGATCAGAAACTTACATGTCAACTAATCCAACTACTTGGTTGATATGAAAAACTTGGGGGGGGGGAGGGGTTAAAACGTCTACTCAACGTCTCTACTCAACGCAACTTTATTTATATAGCCCTTTAAAACAGCCACAGCTGAAGCAAAGTGCTGTACATAAATGGACAAAGCAACACATAAAGTACAAAATAATAAATGAATAAATAATATCATAAAATATAATAAAATAATTGTTCATTGTTTTTAGCTGAGAGAAATACATCCAGCTTTCATTATGGATGCTGTGTCATGGTAGCTATTTAACACTGTTTAGTTGTTCATTTTTTACTGTAAATGGTAAATGGTCAGTATTTCTATAGCACTTTACTGTACCTGGAATGGTACCCAAAGCGTTTTACATTATACATCACATTCACCCATTCACACACACACATTCACACACTAATGGCGGAAGCTGCAATGCAAGGCACTCAACAACGACCCATCAGGAGCAATTAGGGGTTCGGTGTCTTGTTCGACACCCCGACATGAGCTCAACAGGCCAAGGATCGAACTGGCAACCCTTAGGCTACAAGACGGCCACTCTACCCACTGAGCCATGGAACTTCCTCAGATAAGTTTCAACAGCAGTTTGTCTTATAACAGGATTATAAATCTGGTGGAATAAAGCAGAAATCTGATGATAACAGATATAAATTTTGAGGAATCAAAGTATTGGTTAAATAAAGAAACTGACCAAAACCAGGAGATCAACAGAGATTGGGGTTTTAAACTGGATTGTGTGATCTGTGTATGGATTCTGACAATCCTCCCAGCTGTGACTACACAGCTCATGTTTATCCATCTAAACAGCCTGAAGCCAGGAGCTGCATGTAGTTTCCTCAGCTTGAGTTAAGCTTGTTCTAGGATAGGGATCAGATCTTGGCAATTGGCAATTATGTTTTTCTAACAGTTTATAGTAATTTTCTAAAGGCGGGTTTGCTCGCGTCTCACTTCTTCTCGCTACTCTCAGCTGTGTTCGATTGGCTCTGTCTCGTGTCTCTGCATGTTCACTTCTGCTTTAAACCAGAGGAAGCAAGCCTCGCCTCGCTTCATTCCTCCATCTTGACTGTTTGTTCAGGTTATTAAGACACGCAAAGAGATGATTTACTGTGTGACAGGTAAAATCCCACAGATAAAGATTAACAATTCAGCACATAGTTACGTTATCAGAGCGTCAGCTTACAGTTAGACAAGAGTTTTCAGCCTCAGTATGGGATAACCTGATAAATAAGAGGTGGAGGTGAAGTTACTGTACAAGTGCACAAAAATATTATAGAAATCAGAGCTCTTTTCATATCTGCTCAAAATATGGAAAATTATTCCACATTTTCATTTTCCTGTTATGTTTCTTATTTATTTGTTTTGTTTGTTGTTATTGTTGTTTTTGTTATTCATTATTCATTTTATATTATTATTAATTTATTTTAATTCAACCAAAAGGGGAAAAGTTGACAACATGTCTTGACAGCCACCTCATAATGAGCATGAAAGCATAAAATAAAATAAAATAAAATAAAATAAAATAAAATAAAATAAAATAAAATAAAATAAAATAAAATAAAATCAGGTTAGTGAATTTTGCAAAAATCCCTAAAATAAGGGGGAAAGGATAAAATTAATAATTAAAATTGATAGCAAAAATGGAATAGCAAATTATAAAAGACAGTAACAAGGATAAATGCAGATTACCTAAAATATTAATTTACTAAATATTTAGAATTTTTAATTAATGTCTAAATATTATGTTAACCCTCTATGCCCAGACCATTTCTTCAGGAAAGAAATCCTAAAAAGACAAACCTGAAGTTCTTCTAGGGCCAACTAGAGACCAAAACTACTGTCTGTTACTCTGTCTAAGTAAACTGCTATAAAACAGAGGAGAAATATGACATTTCTACCCTCGCCTGTCTCTTTTTCCTTATCTGATGGAGGATAATGCCATGCTAACAATGATTCCTGCACACAGATGTCATTGATCACCTTCAGCTACTAAATCATTTCTAAACATTAATGTTTGCACTGAAATAAATTTTGGCTCCTGTTTTGTGAACATTAGAGTCCAAACTTTGAGCAGTGGTTAAAAATCAATCCCATCAACCAACCAATCAAAGCCCTATTTTATTTTATTTATTTATTTATTGTACAGTAGGTTATCATATTTGCCATCTTTCACTCCTTATGAAGACCAATGGGCTTTAAGGGTTATATCAATTTATTTATTGAATCATTCATTTTTCTTTTATTTTTTGTCAGTTTCAGTTCTCCAGTTCAGTTCAACTGAACATTTAACCTGACGATAATATCCAAGTGTGTGTGTTTTACAAAAGTAAAATGTGTGTATTTTTATTGGTCCACATAAGAGACAGTTTACCACTTTGGTCTGATATGAAATATCTGAGCAAATCATCGATGAATTACCATTAAATTTGGTTTAAATAATTTTCCCTAAAGACTGAATCCTTGTGATTTTGGTCGCCATCTGAGTTTTTCCTTAGGACCAACAGCAAGTCAAAATTTGAATAATAAACTTTGAAATCTCAATATCTGCCATATGGATTAGTATAAAAATGATGTTGGAAATTTTCACAGTTTTGAGACCATTTATCTTTAACTCTTCTAGTTTGAATACAGAAGAAGGCCACAGATCTAAACACTTATGATTCCAGATTTTTCTGGCATATCATGACACAATACCGTAAAACTGGTATGAAATATTAGTTCTTCCGGCTTCCGGTCGGAACCATGAACATGGCGACAGCATAGGAACACAGCTCCCCGACATTATGCAGTAATAATGCCCCGTACGGTTTAAATGTGAGTGTTTCAAGGACAACGAGTGAATAAATTACCGGGGGCAGGGATTATGACTAAAGGAAGACCAAAAAAAAACGACATACGAAGCGGGGAAGAACGCGAAAGACGACAGCAAACACGATAAGCTAACATCGGAGCTAGCAAACTTAGCAGCTGAAGCTATCCCCGTGCTGGCGGAGGCGCATCGGGAGACACTGGGGCAAGTGGCTGAAAGCATGGCGGACTTAGATACGGTGTTGCGGGAGATAAGAGAGTTTCGCCGGGAAAATGCAGCTAGTCTTAAAGACATAAGAGAAGAAATCACGAAAACGAATGGCAGACTTGACGAGGCAGAAAGGCGCATAGTCGAAGCGGAAGACCGTGTTCAGAGCGTGGAGGAAGCTACACTGGAGCTGCTTAAACTTCAAAAGAGATTTGAGGAGAAGCTGATAGACCAAGAAGGGCGTGCCAGGAGAGAAAATATAAGACTGCACGGGGTTAAAGAGGGGGCTGAGGACAACACGGAGTCAATGGCTGACTTTGTAAAAAACCTGCTGAGGGAACAACTAGAATTGCCACAGTCATTCGCACTCAATATCGAGAGGGCTCACAGAGCGCTGTCAGCACGCCCTCCAAGTGATGCCCCTCCGCGGTCGATTGTTGTTAAACTGCTGAGTTACAGATGCAAAGAAGAAATCATCAAGCTGGCTTGGGAAAAGAAAGGGTTTTTGTACGAAGGGCGGCGGGTTATTGTGGATCATGATTATGCTCCCGAGATTATGAAGAGGCGTAAGGAATATATCGAGGCAAAGAAGATTCTGAAAGAGAAAAAGATTCGTTTTCAGACTCCATTTCCGGTGAAGCTCCGTGTCTTCTATGAGGGTGACACACGGACTTATAACACGGCGACGGAGGCAACCAAGGACATGGTAGAGAGAGGATTTCAGGTGAGAGTCATCAAACCAGCAGACGACCCGATGGAGAGGATACGGAGACAGATGTGGCGTCGAGCTGAAGCAGCGGATAAACCGGACGGGACGACATCAATGGGATACAAACAAAAACTGCAGGTTTTCCGAAGAAACAGTGAGAAGGAACAGTGAAGAACAATGCATAAAGCCAGGTGAAAGGTGGCATATAGGGCGATTAAGGTAACCTGATGCGCCCAGCTAGCACTTTTGATAAATAACTGAGAGTTCCCTTCCTTTTAAGTAATGGTCATGTCGGGACTGTTTTTCTTTTATGTTAATTTTCTTGAAAATATTGGACAAATGAACAGGGCCAAAGTAGGCCAAAAGGGCCCCTGGCCTTCATGGTCCAGGGTCTATCCCTTAGAGCTAGGAGTTGGCTCAGAAAAGGTCAAGTTTTGGACCTCTTGTTTGGAAGTTGTTATTGATAAGGTTCGATTGTTTATTTCATTGTTCTCGTTCTTAATGTTTAAGTGTTGTAGCAAATGGGGTGGAAGGACAAGTAGGAGGGAATAGATAAGTTAAAATATAGAAAATGACTACTATTAAAATTGCCTCATATAATGTCAACGGAGTACTCAACCCGATAAAAAGGAGCAAGATAATTAGTAAAATGAAGAAGGAGAAGGTAGAAGTGCTCTTTTTACAGGAGACCCATTTAACTGACAAAGAGCATGACAAATTAAAAAGGAATGGTTATAACCAGGAGTTTTCAGCGTCATATAAATCTGGACATAGAAGAGGGGTGGCTATATTGATATCAAATAAACTCTGTTTTGAGAGACTGAGAGTGGTAAAAGACAAAGAAGGTAGATACATTCTAGTGACGGGTCGATTGGAAGGAGAACTAGTCACACTACTTAACGTTTATGCGCCTCCGGGATCAGACTGGGATTTCTTTAAGCAATTGTTTAACTTAATGGCAACAGAGGTAGAGGGTATTTTCATTGGGGGAGGAGACCTCAACCAAAGACTTAATCCACAATTAGACTCTTCTGGGAAAAATGTGCAAAAAAGTGTCACGGGGAAAAAAATCTGTAAAATGATGTCTGAGCTTGGAATTTTAGATATATGGAAAGAACTTAATCCTACTGGAAAAGACTACACATATTTTTCTGCGCCCCATGTTCTGTACTCAAGAATTGATTATTTCTTGATTTATAATAGAGATCGATACAGGGTGGTAAGTTGCGAGTTTGGAGTAAGGGACTTGTCCGATCATAGTCCGGTGTATTTAAAAATGCACCTGGAGAACGAAAAAAAAACTACATTATGGAGACTTAACTCAAACTTATTAAATGGTCGCATGAGGGAAGAAATTGAGAAAGAAATTCAGGAGTACGTGGATGACAATGATAATGGGGAGGTGTGCCCGTCCGTTCTGTGGGATGCTTGTAAGGCGGTAATGAGAGGGAAACTAATAGCTAGATCTTCATACTTGAAAAAGAAAAGACAGGAAAAGTTGAAATCATTGCAGGCTGATTTAGAAAAGATTGAAAGGGAACATAAAAATACATTAGATAAGGAAAAATGTACCGAGATTAGAAAGAAAAGGGCAGAGATAAATGACATCTTAACACAAGAAATTCAGAATAAACTGATCTTCTCCAAACAAAGAAATTATGAGGCCGGAAGTAAATCTGCGAAACTGTTAGCATATAGGCTTAAAAAACAACAAGCAACGAGAAACGTTTACAAAATGAGAGACCCACAAACGAAGAAATTGGTGTATAAAACAGGAGAAATTCATAAATGTTTTGAACTCTATTATAGACAATTGTATGCTAAAATGAACCATGATAATGAATTACAGATAGATAGTTTTTTGGAAAGGCTAAATTTACCACAGGTAACAGAAGAACAAAATGCTGCTCTAATATCGGAGATAACTATGGAAGAAATAAATACGGCAATTTCTAAACTCAAGAATAATAAGAGCCCTGGAGCTGATGGATACATCTCGGAATGGTATAAGATCTACAGACACAAACTATTACCATTACTACATAGGACTTTTAATTGGATACTACAAGGAGGAGGGATTCCTAATTCATGGAAAGAGGGAATTATTTCTGTAATTGCGAAGGAAGGAAAGGATGAAACCAATTGTTCCAACTATAGACCTATAAGTGTACTCAACATAGACTATAGACTCTTCACAGCAATCTTAGCAAGGCGAATAGAGAAAATTTTGCCAGATATCATAAGTTTGGATCAAACAGGCTTTATCAAACGTCGCCAGACACATGATAATATCCGCCGGACCTTACATATAATGCAGTATATATCAAATAATAAGTTAGAAGCACTGATAATGGGGATTGATGCAGAAAAAGCTTTTGACTCAGTTAGGTGGGAATTCTTATATAGGGTTATGAAGAAGTTTAATTTCCATGAAACTAGTATTAAGTTATTGCAGGCCTTATGTGCAAATCCTACAGCAAGGATTAAAGTCAATGGAAGTTTGTCCAACGCAATCACACTAGAACGAGGCTGCCGACAAGGGTGTTCGGTTAGCCCATTACTTTTTGCCATCTTCCTGGAACCCTTGAGCCAGTGGATAAAACAGCATGAGGTTATAAAAGGTATAGTTATTGCGGGACAAGAGCATAAAATAGCCTTGTTTGCGGACGACATCTTCATTTATCTTGAAAAACCCAACGCATCGTTACCTACACTTATGACCGTCTTTGCGGAATTTGGGAGGCTATCTGGGTATAAAATTAACATACAAAAAACTCAAGTCATCACCTTTAATTACGAACCAAATCAGGCTATTGAACAGAATTATAAAATTAAGTGGGGACAGAAATCAATGAAGTATTTAGGTATAAACCTAACACAAGATTTGGGACAGTTGAAATCATCTAATTATACTCAGTTAATATCGAAAATAAAAGCCGATTTGGGAAAATGGAGCTTAATCCCTTTTTTAAGTCTAACATCAAGAGTAGAGATAATTAAAATGAATGTTCTTCCCCGGCTGCTATATGTATTTCAGACTCTTCCAGTTGAAGTGACGGAGACAGAATTTAAAGAATGGGATAAAATGATTTCCAGATATGTCTGGCAAGGCATGAGGCCAAGAATCAAATATAGAACAATGCAGTTATCAAAGGGAAAGGGAGGACTGGCATTGCCGTGTCTGAAGAGCTATTACTATGTCGCACAGCTCAAAGTGTTGTTGCACCTATGTGACCCCGATTATCTTGCAAAATGGAAGGACATAGATGAAAATTTAATAGAAAAAGTTCCAGTACAGGCGACTATATGTGACAGTAAACTAAGATCCTATCTAAAGAAGGAACAAACCCATGGCTTGAGGTACCTCTTAGGATATGGACTGTCATTGTGACTAATACAATTTGATGGGTAAGTGTAGATCACTGAGATGGATTGCGTATGATACGGATTTCATACCCAATAAGTTAGATAATACATTTAAAAAATGGGAAAGGGGGCCAAAGATGTATTGGGAAGTATTAAAGATAAGGTAATGATGAGTTTCCAGGAACTAAAGGATCGATATGTTCTAAACAATCAAGATTTCCACAGATATCTCCAGTTGCGACACTATGTAGGGCAGGAAATAAAAAAAGAGGATCTAGATGTCTCCCAACCAACGATAATCAAATAATGGTTGAAGCATGTAAATCAAAGTTGGTTCAAAAAAATTGTCTCCAAACTGTACATGGCTCTAGAGGAATTGAAAACTGACACCACAGATTATATAAAAGGAAAGTGGGAGAGGGAAGCAAATATTGAGATACCAAGGGAAGACTGGGAAGAAATAAACGAAATACAATGGAAGACCACCAGCTCCACACTTTGGAGGGAGCATGGATGGAAGAACATAATAAGGTTCTTTGTGACACCCGCACAAAGAAAATATGTAGATGCATCGTGTTGGAGACTATGTGGAGAAGCCAGAGCGGATCACTATCACATCTTTGGGGATGGTCCAGTAATAGGTCAATATTGGGGTGAGATTAAAAAAAGTGTTGATAAGGTGCTGAAAACAAATATCCCTCTCACCTTTGAAGATATGTTTTTAGGAAGGACGAACAAGCTTAACCTAAAGAAACCTGAAGATTACAAATTGTTGAGGATCATGTTGGTGGCCAGTAAAAAGACAATCACCAGGAGGTGGCGAAGTGGGGTAGCACCTAGGGGAGATGACTGGGTTGAAATAATGATGAACATTTACCAAATGGAGAAACTAACTTTTTCTCTTAGATTGGAACTGGACAAACTCAATGCCGTTTGGGAAGGATGGCTACAATATGTGAAACAACTAAGAGGGGATTTGGGATAGGAATAGTATTACTTACCCCCAGATCATGTGGTATCATTTGGGAGATGGATGGTGTATATGTGAAATCCTAGTCTTATTCCGATCGCATATGTATCCCTAATGGAAAGTATGACGGAGGTTAGACACCCTTGTTCTAAGCTACATTGTTATAAATGTTTATTGATTATAAGTTTAAACTGTCTTTTAATATTCTTGGTACCTAAACTTTCATTACTACCGAATATGAACGGTCAAAATTTTAAAACATTAGGTATCCGGGTGCTGGTTGTAATAGCCCACAGTCTGTGTAAAACAAGTGTACCATATTATTGTTTTGTATTATTTTTGTCTTTTTTTTTTTTTTTTTTTTTTGTTTTTTTTTTTTGCTTTTTGAAAACTCAATAAAGAAGTGAATGAAAAAAAAAAAGAATATTAGTTCTTCCAAACTACAGGGACGACATTCGAATGCTAGCATGCTAAAGCAAAAAAATGCATGTTAGCATTGTTAGCACAGCCACTACATTCAGATTTCCTCTTCAGGTGATGCGTACCTTACTGAGCGTGTCTGCAGGATGCCGTCCAGGTGCAGGTCGCAGTATCATCATTCATTCTGGCCCTCTTGGCCTTCTGAACGAAGCTCTCACTGTTTGTCTCAGTGTTGCTCATCTAGGGAGAGAAAGTTAAAGTTCAGTACAGGTTAAGTAAAAGGTGAAGTTGTCTTCCTCTAATGGTAATGAGTGTTGTTGCTGTTAGCCACACAAGCTAATGGCAACGTTTGGTTTGATACAGACAATCCTACTTATGGGCTAGCATGTAATTTCTAATCCTTTATTTATTTATTTATTTGTTTATCTATCTATCTATCTATCAATCTATCTACTGCCTGACTGCACTTAATCTACATTTGTCCTTGTCACCCCAGTAGCTTCATCACATGATGATTTTCACCAAGCATTGCTCTTGGTTTAGATATAAACATGCTACTTAAATCGAGGATGCTTAATGGCTGTTTCCAGATGCAACATCATAAAATCTTCCACAAGTTCAGCTCCAATCTCAAGGGTATTTATACAGTTTAGTGACTATAAACATTTCTGGCTCCACTAGGATATATTGATCCTGAAGATTCTTAATGACATAAGTGTTCAACACTTGATGATTTTAGAGATTGTTTTGTTTTTGTTAAAAGTGCTCACAGAAATTCTGCTTATGCATGTTTATGAGGATAAAACAAAAAAACATTACTGAGTATAAAAGGAGCATTTCAGAGAGGCAGAGTCTCTTAGATGGAAAGATGGACAGAGGCTCGCAAGACAAGCTGAACCACATCCTGCATCCATCAGAGGTCTGTCTGCAGTCCAGACCTTTCACCAATACAAAACATCTGGAACCTTATGGAAGCAGAAATCCGCAACCAAGGTCGCAGGACTGTAGAGCAGCTAGAATCCTGCATCAGACGTTCAAGTTCAAAACATGTCAGTGAGATGACAGTCACTCATAAAAGCTCCAAGTTTCTTATTTAAGGACATGACATCCAATTAAAATGTAAACAACTACACAGAATCCTCTGTCTCATAATCATGAGACTTTATAGTGATAAAGTGCACAAACAGACGAGAACTTCCTTCATCCAAAGACAACAAATCTGAACCAAACATAAAGCAAAGGTTGGGCTCAACTCCATGACATTGTGTCAACAAAACACACCTGTGAGGGTGTTAACCAGCTGGTAAAGGCAACACGGACGTCATCAGCTGAAGCCTCTGCTAACAATCTGTCTCAGGTAATCCGTGCAGGATTCCTTCAATAAACCTCCACAAGGTCCAGTTTTCTTTACCTACTAATGAGGAACTGAAGGAAAAAAAAACAAGAAATCTGTAGCAGAAGTAACTGAAGTCTTTTTAAATGAGCTTTTCTCATATCATTCTTTCTACATTTGTATATGATCCCCCATTTAAAAAAAGTGCACCCAGTAGCTTTCTGCCAGATCTAACCCTTCCAGACGGGGGTACCTATCAGGCCTGTCAGGTTTCACGTTGCTTACTGATTTTTTTACACCATATCTGTGTCTATTCGCCTCATCTGGGTTAGATCTGTTCCTGTATCATGATCTTTCCACCCTTTCCTGATTTCACCTGCCTCGATGCCTCCCTTTCCTCTTGTATTTACACTGCATTCCATCTGTGCCGGATCATCTCAGTTTTCTGAGGATTTCTTGTCTTTAAAGGGAATTAAGGCCCTGTTGATGCTTACTGTGGCTTCATGGTGAAGGTTTGGGAAAGCTGTGATGAAGAAAGAGATTATCAGTTAAGTTGTAGAGACGTGACACTCAAGGACCTGAGCCTAAACTTTATTTAGTTTCCAGCTAAACCTTTGCTTGTAGTTTTTTGTTTGGTTGGGAACAGAAACATGTTGAACAGGTTAGGTTAAAAAGTCCTGAACTTTTGGGACCTGAGTTATCCAGACAAATCTGTGTCCTTTCCTGCTGAGTCCAAGTTTCCAGCTGCTCAACAGTCTGTTTTAGTTGAATTCTCATCTTCCTGATGCTCCATTTTCACTAGACGTCATCTTGATTGGTAGCATATGTTTCCCAAAAACTCCAACATCCAGCCCTGCATCACACAGATATCGTCCTCCATGGGACACTGATGTCCTCTGTTCCAGAAAAAGCTGTGATCATGATCTTTCTCTTGTTTGGAACATAGGTTCAGACGTTAGTTTTTAACCATAAGGCAGCTGGAATGTGGACCCATCTGTCCACAGGTCATCATCAGGTCCAAATTCTTTCTGTTCACCTGAGATGAACCGGTGTCCAGAAAACTCAGTTGTACTTCTGCACAAAGTTCTGATTGTCTCTTCCTCCATGTGTAATCCAGTTTCCGATTCTGGTTCTGGATCCAGTGCTGGATTGTGTTGAGTGAAAATGGTTCTCTTGGTCCTCCTGAGTCCATCTGTTTGTATTGATTATGACAGTTTCTCCTTTCTACACTGAAATTTCCTAAGACGTCCTGTATCTTTCCCAACATTCTGCTCTGTAGATGCTGAAAGACCAAGGTTCTTTACTGTCTGTCACAGAAATATTTCTTGATGATTCTCTGATGAAGTTTCAACCAAAGTGGGAAAAACTAAGCCTTTGGTGGATGCTGCTTTTATACCTAATCTTGGCACCCTCACCTGTTAATTCGCTGATTGGAGAATCTTCTACAATCAGGTTTCTTTTTATTCTCTTTTGCTTGTCCCTAGGTTTGTTTATATTTTCTAAATAGAATAAAACTTTTCATTGAAGACTCAGAAAATATTTTTGTTATTTGTTCATGTTCGACGATGGTTAAAGAATTTAACAAATTAAACGTTCTAGTTAAAAAAAATTGTCAACTTTACATTAAAGTAATTCTGTGCCATTAAAAGTATCAGAGTTAGCTTTGAGCAGTTTATTCATTAAACTACCAAAAATCTGCAGGCAATGATGTGTCCAAGTCATCTCAAGGCAATTTTAAAGATAAAATCTCACTCATTTTAATCCAGTTACACTAATCCTGGAAGGTTAAAAAGAATGATGTAAAATCCAGTTTAGTCAGATTCAGAATAATTATTTTAAACCCTTAAGTTCTAGTCATGAATCTGAAAATCCCCTGAAGGTTGTGAAATGAGTGACATCCTGCAGATGACAGCAGCCTCTATCATATTACAGGAAGGGAGCACCTTCCATCAGCTGAGGCTGGGTCTACTGGAGACTACTCATCACTGAGATCCACCTCCACCCATAAAGACCTTCAACACGTATTGTAAATTCTCACACGCATACTCTCAGTATTTACCGGATGGGAGGCGCAAAATTAAACTTTCATTTAAGGTGAAGTTTCTCCTTTACATACCTTCAGCTTAATCTAGCATAACAAGTTTATCCTGAAACTCATCTGTAACCCGAACCACCAGATCCGCATTTTGCACAACTGTGGTTTAATTAGTCCTGCTCTGAGTCTCAAGGCGTCATAAAACACACTTCCTGGAAGGTTAAAAATGTCTTGCTCGAGTCACTTTTCTGTGCTGAATCTCTAGTTTCAGGGCAGCTCTCGGAGGTCTAAAAGGATGAGCATAGATGCCCCCCTGCAGGCATCCAGTCTGATGGTTTTAGGACACTTTAGAACCCAAACGTTACCATAAACAAAACAGCTCATCCAAGAAGTAAACACAGAATCATGCGCTGAAAGAGAAGGAGACTCACCTTGCGTCCTGACAGGAAACAACTTACTTAACGAATGAAGAGCAGAGAGAGGTGAGAACTCTGGGACGACGTGTACACCCACTTCAGAAGAGGACGGCGGTGTCGCAACAGGAGGAGGCGCGCGTGATGCGTGGAATCCAGTCAGCTGATGTCCAAAAACGGAAGAAGATAAAAAATAAATAAATAATAATAATATTAATTAAAAAAGGACAGAGACAAGGAGATTAACAGTGCTGTATTCATGCTGGAGGGGAAATGAGCCTGAGGGGGAGGAGCCAGGTTGGTCTGAGGCAGGTGTCTCTGTGTGCGTAAATACGCACGGAGCGATACTTAACTTCAACCGCAGTCCAGTAGATTCCTGTACAGCCATGAGTCAACCCTGCTGGGTTTACATCCAGCTCATTCATCTGGGGGAGAAATCTCTTATCTTTTATTAACTCCTCTCCCACATTTCTGTAGGAAGAAAAAAGAGAGAGATCAGGACACGTAACTAAGGTGTTGCTTTCTACTAAATTACTTTAAAATAATCTTTTCATATGACTAGAAATAGTTCACAGGTCTAACTCGGTTTTCTTAGCTAGGTAATTATTTTTATGGATTGATTTACATGAATAAGGTGGATCATAATGCATTTCTTTTAATTGGATTATAGCTGGATTATAATAAATGGGATTGAATCAGGCAGCGTATTTAAACTGTCTTGAGATGACAGTCAAGATTTAACCTTTGATCAGTAAAGCTGAATTGAATTTGGTTTAATCCATGAGATAAACGTTGATTAAAAGAAATATCTCAAATGCTCTAAACTACTTCTGCTTTTGACTGATTGCATGTTTATATGGTTATAAATTAATACGTTATTACTGAATAATGTAAAAGTAGTTTTTTTTTGTGGTAACATTCAGTTCAGGAGATTTTTATTTATTAAATTATTTTATGATATCATTGTAAAACTTAATAAAAAAAAAAATTTTTTTAACTTGTAAAATTGTTCCAGTTCTTCACTTTTCTTTTCCCAGCAATTAAACTGGGAACTTTTTCAATTTTTGAGGACATTTTTCATTCATTTTCAGTCCAGAGTTTGTTTTTTAACTTTGACCTTTGAATCATTACAACATAAAAAGGCTCCTAACTTGCGGGATGAAGCAGAGCTGAGTTGACACATAACAGAAGACTTAGCAAAGAACCAGTTTAAACTGGATCTTTAGGCTCTTTGTCACAAAGAAGCATAATCCGTTTCCATTTCTTTGAAAACCAGCAAAGATCAGACAGTCTGACAGACAGAAAACAGAATTTTAGCAGCAACAAGGTGATTCTCAAAGGTTCTCTATGTTGTTAAATTGTGAACCATCATCCCGCCACATGATGCTGTCACCAGTGTGTAAAAGAAATCAACAACACATGACATACTGTCTTTATTTATGTAACAATAATAAAGCTAAAATGTAGAATCAGTTAAAAATGCAACTCCAGGATCCAGCAGCTTCTAGAAGCTCTTCCAGCAGCAGGAAGGGGCAGCCATGGTTTCCTGGATGATGCCATCAGTCTCTCAAGGTTGTGGAGGAATTTGTTCCACCCTTCTTTCCATTGCTGCTTAGTTCATCGAGGTTTACAGCATCTGAAGGTCCCACCACAGCGTTTCAACCAGTTTGAGGGAGATGGCAGCCCTCCCTGAGCCGGATTCCGCTGGAGGTTCTTCCTTCCTGTTAAATGGGATTTTTCCTTTCCATTGTCACCTCTTGCAGCTCCAAGGGGATTGGATCAAAGCCTTAACTAGGCTAATATTTATAATTAACTGGCTCAAATTGATTTGTATGTGGTGTAGATGAGATGTATATCTGATGGCCGTCCTGAATGTTTTCCACATGTGAATAATCTTCCTCACTGCAGAATGATGGACTCCAGATAGCTTGGGAACTGAATTGTGACCCTTACAGATTGATAGAAGCAACAGTTGCTTCTCACTGCTGATGTCTTTCCTCTTTGGCATTGTGCTAACACACACCTGAAGGCTGAAGAGCATCAAACTAGCAAAACCTCTGCTTTTACGGAGAAGCTCACACTGATCTGCTAAAGGAGTTAACTCTAGTAGTTACTGAGAATGTTTGACCCAGACTCCGGTTGACATACCTTCCGACCACACGACTTCTTCTTAATGCAGCCCATTGACAGTAAAATCTCACACTCAAAAATAACAACCTGCAGCCCAGCTTGGTGCCATGACGATCAAAACCTGTGATGACCAAAACACCTGATGAATCCAGTGATGTCTTCCCTTGTAGTTTACCTCCCCAGGTAACAATACATCACACCCCAATAGACACAAGTGAACTACATGGTCACATTAAGTCACAGAAACACATTTGGCTGCTATATTCTCATTGTATTGATGAGCAGCACCTGGCTATCACCCCCTGATCCATCACCGCCTATGGGTGATGGATCAGTTGGGGACTATTGTCAGCAGCAGTTTATACCACATTTGGAGCTCTGGGATTACTTGTGGTTAAAGGATGATAGGTGTGGGTATGATTTAAAATGAGTGTGATTTGATGATGATGATGATGAAGGAGGAACCTGAGCCTCTACATCACCGGAGCTCAGTTTGGTTTGAATATCAGGACCAAATGTTTTTGCTCCATTCTGCTGCAAGGAGGTCATTTCTTCATCGTAACTGGACTGAAGTTACAGCTCTGCTCAACTTTGGCCCGGCTGGTGCAACTGATTGTTGTGACATCGTGAGTCTTACAAAAGCTCTGGCTACACGTTGGTGTGTTGTTTCAGTCTCACAGGAAGCATCAACTGTAACAGCAGCGGTGACACAAACACAGGCAGCATCAGCGTGAAGGGGATTTTCTCAAGGACCAAAGATAAAAGGCAGAAACTCATGCTTTATGAGCTGAGTAGAAACTAGACTTTAGCTCCTCACATACTTTAATTTGAGGTGCTGACACAAAGAACAGAACGTTCTGGGAACTTCAGCGCTTCAAAAATAACCTAAAAACCCACTTCCTTTCTCACCCTGTGAGTGAGAACGCTGCAAAAGGCTGAAACAGGACATGATCTTCTTTTGTCAGGGGTGTCAAACATGTGGTCCAAAAAAACGGTCAAAACCGCCCCACCAGAGGGTCCAATCTGGCCCATTTGATGAACCTGGTAAATGTAAAAAGGACTTAGAAAATATTAACTGTAATTATTTTAATGAAAGTAACTGTAATTCCTAATTTTTCCATGTGACGTTTCAATTTTATGTTTAGATGTAAAACATTAACAAGGCAGGACGAAACTTGTTCTATCTTTCTGAACTTTTTTGACTTCAGTTTGTATAATGAGGTGAGTTAATATAAATGTATGTATGTACACTTATATTAATTTCTAGATCTAAGAAAGTTACTCTGATCATAACGCAAACTACTGCAATCTATTTTTTTCCATTTTAGGAAAATGTTTTGGTTTGTATTTATGTGAGAAGAACATGGACGCATCACAAAATCAACGAGAACATTTAGGATTTTTCATTTATTTATATGTTATGTTAATTTTCTGGTGTGGCCCAATGGGAGATCAAGTTGTGCTAACTGTGACTCCTGAACTAAAAAGAGTTCAACACCTCTGATCTATGTAACACAAAAATACTTCACAGAAGACAAAAAGATTCAGATACTCTCAAACACAGAAATTCTCTTATCACTGCAATTTAAAGCAAGTTGGAAAGTATAAAACTCCACGATCGACTGCAGTGATCGTTCTTTCTTTTTCACTTTTTTTACATTCCCACAACTTAGATTAGTTTATTTATTCATTATTTTCCATACTGCTTAGTCCAGTTTAGGGTAACACGAAGCTGGAGCCTAATCCAGCATTTTACCAGATGAGAGGCAGGTACATCTGGACAGGTTGCCAGTCCATCGCAGGGCCAACACAGAGAGACAGACAACCATTCACACCCACACTCACTCCCAGGGAGAATTTAGAGTGATTTAGAGCAATTAACCTTTGGATGGTGGGAGGAAGTCGGAGTACCTGGAGAAAAACCCACGCATACATGGGGAGGACATGCAAACTCCACACAGAAAGGCTGCTGATAGAACCTTCCCCCCAGCCGAGGCTCAAACCAGCACCTTCTTGCTGTGAAGCAGTGGTGCTAGCCACGTGCAGCCCCTTAGTTTAGTCACTTTAAAATCATCTGCAGTGGAACAAAAAACATCCCAGAACAAACCTGCAGAAACTCCAAGATCTGACATACAGTATTTTGTCATGTTATTAATTCTTTGTGCTTAACATTTTAATGTTCTCAAGATAAAAGCAATAAAAAAATGTTTCTTTTAATTTTTATTTATTTTTCTTGGCACAAAGATAATAAGAATCAATGTTTTAAACAAATGGCTAAGGTAGTAGTTCATTTAATAATAGTTAAATGGTCCAAACTGGAAACAGTTATTTAATACCCAGCATTTACTTCTGGTATTGCATACCCAAACCAAGTGGTAGAATAGGCTCACAAAGGTTCACTTCCATACATTTAAAATACATTTTGTTATAATCACAGAAAAAATTGCTCTACCCACTGAAGCTATGTAAAGGTACATTCTTGTTGTCACGTGACCAAACATTTTGGAAACAGCCTTTATTTATTTATGGCTTTTCAAGAAATAACACTTTTTCTCATCAATAATGACCCCATCAAAGCAGATTTATCAAGACCTAAAAACACATCGCATACACAATCATTTCCTACTGCATTAAACCACATGGGCTGTTTAGCTAATGGTTAGCTTATTGCTAATATGGGTTATTATTCACAGAGTGGTGGTTATGGGTTAAAGTGAGCTAAACTGATCCACTGGTTCAACTTTCTCCGTGATTAGGCACAAATTAATTAATTAATTTAGTTTCAATAACATTTTATACTTTAGACATCATTAAAAACATAAAAGTTTACTTCACTCTCCCCTACAGTAGTCCCTGTCCCCAGAGAACATTCCTCTCACTTTTAAGAAATAAGATTAACTTCACAAAAACATAATTTACTCTGCAGAATTCAATGAGCTTCAACAAGATTAGCTTTAAATGTGACTCTTTTCTGAATCTGTCTGCAGGAATTTGACTCCTGACTGAATTTTGACAAATGCTTTCATCAGTATTAGGGGCCCTGTATCCCGGACATTTTTAATGGGGTGGTTAATCAACCGATATCATTAACTATGTTTACCAGGTTTATTGTTAACTTTAGTTTGAATCAGTGTATGAAATACCGGGATTTTGGGGTGTCTGGAAATCTGCCAGTAACAACTTTGAGTCCTTTTTAATGTCAAAAACAAAATTCTGTTCATAGATTTTAAAGAATGTTAAATGTGGGTAACATTTGGTTTTGGTTCAGTTACTCACCAAACATACAGGCAAAGAGTTTTATAGTGCAAAACAGAACATGAAAAGGTGCAACAATCAAAATTTTTTTTTGAAAAACTATACAGATTACTAATCATTAAACGCAAGTTGAAATAAATAATAGTGATAAAAGCAAAAAGGCTGGCATTTACCTTGGTTGCCATAGTAATAGAAAGCTACCAATCAGAACTGAGGTTGAAATTTTGAAAGACTGGTCAAATACAAAGGGGACAAATCATGTAGTGATTTAAAAGCTCATATTAAAACCTTAAAATCAGTCATCTGCCTGACAGGAAGTCAGTACCAGGAGGCGAGGACTGGAGTGATGTGCTCAAATCTGCCTGTTAAACAAAGAGTGGCTGCATTCTGGACTAGCTGATGGTAATCAAGGGTGGACTTTTGTACGTCCTTGTAAAGGAGTTACTTTAGTCCAGAAGCTAAATAAATAAATGAATAAATAAATCAAATTAAAGCATGAATGAACCTTTCAAAGTCATGAAAAGATAAAAATAAAGTTTTTACTTTTGCACAGATCCAAGGTAAAAAAAAAAACAAAACTAAACAAAAAACACTTTTACCAGTTTTGTATCTCAAAACTTAGATCACTGTCCAAAACTACTTCCAGTTTTCTGATAGTCTTTCGCATGTCTTAGGAAGCCAAGACCAGTAGTATGGCAGGGATGTAGTCAGAGGGTCCAACAAACAATACTTACATTTTTTTTTTTTTAAGATTTAAAAATGATGTAACATTAATGATTTATTAGAATTTTGATTTTGTGAAAGATAGATTAGGGTATCATCAGCATAAAAATAATATAAAACTTAAAAGTAGTTCTCAAAGGTAGCATGTACAATGAAAACAAGAATGGAACCCTGAGGAACCTCACATAAGACAGCGTCTTCTCTTTACCCACAGACACTCTTGATGCAGACACAAAGCTTCAGATTTCCGTTGACTCAGGCTTGGCGCACCCCTCGAATAAACTCGGTCACAGTTGGAAAACAATCGTATCGAAAACACTCTTAAACTGTGAGCAGTAGACGGATCTGATGAGCACAGATGTAACTTTTTATGATTCCACTATCTTCGCTATAGCAGGTTAAGATGAGCCCTCACCTCCTGACGTGAAAAGAAAAAAGTCAAAGATGAATGGAAGTCAATGCAGCCAGAGGAGGTGCACTCTGCGCTCTGACGCAATTTGAGAGGGAACTGTACCACCTATTGCAGTGATGGTTATTTGGGTGAAAGAAAACAAAAATACCTATGTTTTGATGCATATGTAATATATGTAGAAGAGAAACAGTCAGTCAGAGAAATTTTATGATTATTTTAAGGAGCAAAATTAGTGACATCATCAGCATAGTGTGGACACTGTGGCAATTTCTGATATTTCAAATTTAAACTATTTAGTCAAAACCATACAAGATATAAAAACACCTTTTCAGGCACAAAATGTTTTAACGTTTATGATCCGTTTAAAATTTGACTAAAGTATAAGTGATAATTTCATTAAGTTATTGGTCTTCAAAGTGAAATGCTGGGTTATGCTCCAGCTTCCACGCGATCCTTAACACACAAAGCGGTACAGATGATGAATTGATGGATGGAAGGAAGGAAGGAAGAGGCCAATTAAACAGATTAAATATGAGTGATTGCAATTTGGGCCTTAATGCCTTTAGCATTGGCACCTATTATAATATTCTGTAAATTTAATCTAAAACTAACATGTTTTTTAACAACATAAAATATTTTTAGTGTTCAGCTGTTCCTCAAAGAAGACAGTAAGTCATTTTCACAGAAACATTTAATGCCATTTGAGAGCAAAGTAACAGCAAAATAAACAGGAATTATTTCATACAGGAAGAGGTAGTCTGACATCAATCAACATGAGTGGCTTCAAAAATGTCTTAATCAGCTTTCCTCTGAAAAGATTTTCAAAAATTCAAGTGCTCAGTTTTTGTCTGCATAAATATCCAGAAGGTGGCGTCATGATGATGGTGCTGAACTTCAAGTACAACATCCCGTTGACCTGCTGAGTCTTCGGGTTTTTAGTCGAAGCTCTGGCACGCTTCACGATGTCGTCGTTGTCTTCATCTTCGTCTTTGGCTCGGCTTCTTGGCTTGCTGGTGTTTTTTGAAGTCGATGAGGCAGTCGGTAGCCTCGGAGATGGGAGTGAAGGATCTGATGGGAGAGTTACTGATCCTAAACGCTGAAGTAGCCTCCTCTTCATCATCATCATCATCATCATCCCTCAGATCAATAACATCTCTGGTGGTAGACACGTAAATGTGTTCAAGCAAGGCCCAAAATGAACAATGTATAACATTTTTCATTAAGAAACTTCTAATATGGATCAGACACACGGGGAAAATAGTGTCGAGTCTTACTCTGGCTGGACTCTGGATCCAGACGGTCTGGCATCTGCAGAAACATAAAACATCAGAATGCTGGTGATTGCAAAGAGGAAATTAGGAGTTAAATATTCAGATCATCTTTCACAAGTTTCTCTGCAATTTCACACAAACACAGACCTAAACGTGAAGCCCAGATGTGCACCTTAAACAACTGGGCTGCACCTTTTGTAGCAGAACCCATTTCTACATGAGGAGCGTCACTACACCTCTTGATCTCCACAAAAGCACTTCACACCCAACTGTAACAAGGACAAGGTCGAAGCTGGAGTCTTGTCTGGAAAATCCCTTTTATTTACAACAATAACAGAACAAATCTGACACAGAGACACAACAACCTCCACATGGACGGTTACAGTGACCGATTATTACACAAGCAAGTATTCAGCTGTGGGAAACGTTTCACACATGCTATATAGCAAAGGAGTAATAACAAAAAATTGGCGCCCTCCAGTGGCCAGAATGAGGAGCTGCTTTTCCCCATACAACAGAATCAGAATCAGAATGCCATTTATTGTCATTACACTGTGTACACCTAGCCCAGTCTGTGTGGTCTTCATCAGAAAGGTTGCAGGACATCCTAGTGGATGAAGCTAAAACATTAGCTCAAGTTGAAATTAGCTCACGTGCTTAGCAACAGCAATCTTGTTAATTAAAACCAGAGCAACGCAGCGTCAGCTAACAGAGAAGGACCCTAATGAAGTGATTTACAAACATTTAACCAAGTGATCACTGAAAAGTGACATGATTTGAGTCAGTTCCATGCGATCCCAACAAAGGTTCACAAGATACGTTTCTCATCGTCTTTTCATAAAGTCTTGGGCTCGTTCTCCCTTTTCACGACTTTATAAATAACAAAGAAGTACAAATAAAAATCAGAGTTACCTGAATTCCTGCTTTCTGTTTGCTCCAGCGCTGACAGCAGATTTCCCCTCTGAAAGGTCACAGATGTGGAAATAAAACAATGAAAAGCCGTTTCAAGCAGGGGCTGCAGGTTGCGGGTGTTTAACTTACTGCTGCAGATCTGGGGGCTCGGCGCTGGATGCAGAGCTCCGTGTGTCGGTTGTAGTCTCTCAGAGGAACAGTTTTCTGACAGATGTAACACTTCTCTTGGTTCCTGGGGATCAGATTTAAAAACTCAGTCAGAAAATAGACTTTTTAAAATCTTAAACATGTCTGCTCATTTCTAGCGACCTGCTGGTGTTAGAGGGCTGGTTTGTTTCTGCAGCTGTTCCTTCGGCTCTCCTCCATCTCTTCCTCCGAGGCTTCAGAGACTCTGTGAAGAAGAGGAGGGTTTCAAACCATCAACACGACGATGACAAATGCGGACATGATTTCAGTCATGTCCATAGGTCAATCGTCACAGTAACATGGTGGAAGACAACCAAGTACAAGTACCTTGTTTCTGTACCCGAGTAAGTTTTTCAGGTAAGTATATTTAGTTGTGGATACTTTTGACTAGTACTTCACTACATCTTACAGCAAGTATCTCTACTTTCTACGCCGCTACATTTCTACTATGTGTTGCGTTATACGTTACAGGCACATTGCAGGTTTCACTTTTCTTATTTAAAATTATTTTACGCTTCCTCAGATTAAATCTGATATTTCCTATAATAAGGGCCACTATAAGCTCCTGATTCACAACCTTCATACAATTCCCCAAGTAGCCCATTAACTTATAACGTAAATTCAAGGTCATTTCTATCTAACATGTTGCTAGGCAACTTAGAAGTTGTGTTTGCAAGGAGGACTATTTTTCTTGGCGGAAGCCATGACAGGATGATAAAAATCAATCAAATGGAGTGTAATCATGTGTATGATACAGAAATCACACAGAGAGAAATAAGGAGCTGTGGTGTAAATAGGATAAATAACATCAGATGGTTCAGGTTTTACTACAAGCAGATACCAGTTCTAGAGGAAACTTTGGTGTTTTGGCCACAGATTGCATCCTGTGTTAGAATCTGTTCCTATTCTAACGTCATCTCGTGGTAATCCTCCAGCTCATGTTAGAAATATTTCTAACATAAGCACTAAACAGAAGGTGGAATTAAAAAGATTAAATCTCAATATTGGTCAGAAAAACTGTAATTAGATGTTTTGTTGCAACGACTGAAGAGCTCAGACACTAGAACTGAATCTGTTTGGCTGATTCATGATAGTTGTAAACAAACTTGCTTTCAGGCCTCCGTTCGTCCACAACGGCCACTTCTCCGTCACAGTATGCCGCATGCATCTCAATCTCATTTGCAGGGAAGGATGCCTGACAGATGGGGCAGTCGATGGAGGCTTTTGGACTTTCAGGGACGACGGCAGGTTCCAGCTCAGGAGAGGTCGACCTTTGAGGACCTCCGTCCTTCACCTCCTCCACATGTGGACCCCTCCTGTTCTTTTCTTCCTCGTTTCTTCCTCCAGAATCAGCACTGCAGCCAGCGACATTTATCTCCATCCTTTCATCCACCGAAGCTGAAAACAGCCACAAATATATATACTAAATTAAAATGACACAGGACCAGAATGTACGACAGTGGTTTTCTGCTTTCTTACCATCCGCCTCCTCCTCCTGTGGCTCTTCACCAGCTGGAGCATCCTCTCGGAGGATCAACTCGATCTCAGGCAGCTCAGAACTTGTAGTTGGAGGCTGCAAAGAAATCTGAACAAAACAATATTTTTCAAAACAAACTAAAATTTCACGAACTTCCCCTAATTAAACTCCTGAAAACAGTTTCTTTTTTTAAATCCTAATTCTTGACATTCAGCTTCCAAACTGACCTCAGCTTCAGCTTCGGACTCCATCATCAGATCCTGTGGGCTGTTGTTGTTGCTCAGCTGCGTCTCTGTTGGTCCAACAGGAAAAAGCAACTGAAGTAAGAAGCTCACACATTAGTGGAAACTGAACAGGGTTGTTATGCTGCATCAGCTGAACAAGGCAGATAAACGTACACCAGAACTAAGACTTGTCCTAAACGTGAGCTAACCTGAACAAGTCGAATCAATCAACACTAAAAACATCATCATTTGAATTAATTCATCAAGTAAACATCGTAAACGTTTCTGTCCAGCAGGTGAGTCTGATAAACAGAAATCATTCCTGTTGTTTACCAGCAGGATTTAAAGGAAACCTTCTCTGGGTCTCTGAAGTCCTTCCAGCTTTAACCCTCCTGTAAACAGTAACTCGGCCTCGTCAGTGTGCAGACGCCTCCGTCTGAAAACGTCTCTGCTCATAGCTGCAGATATGTTTTTTCTTCACACACAACTCCACATCATGCTGCATTCACTGTCCACAGTAAATCCTCGTCAGGAGTTGAATTTAAGATTAAAAGAAAAATAAAGCTCCACCAGTGATCTGTTTGTCTAACTTGATGTGAAATATGAAGCTGGAAGTTGAAACACTTAACCAAATTTCTTGCCAGTGTTTTTGAAGTTAGAACTTAGAATTCCTATTTGTTACTGAATGCAACACTGTATGGAGCATCTGAACCCTCCATAACACAAGCAAAACCATCTGGTCAACAACAATGTTGATCACATCAGCCTGAACAGAACAGAGAGGCTGTGAATTCCAGGATTTTTAACTGCAGCTTCAACCTGCCGATTCGCAGGATCTTAATTGTGGGATCCATTTGCAGACGTCACTGTGTTTACATCCATCCCACCAACCATCAACAGTAAGGAGGGAAATACCTTTGATACAGATCGACTGACACGTCTTTGTCCAATCAAAACAGAGAAACTACTCTCAATGGTGTGTGCCGTCAGGTGAACAGGTGGATCTATAATTTGGTGTTTGTATAGTTTGGTGATGACAGAAATGGTTTTAATGAGCTTTTATGGTTAGGGTCTATAGTACATTAAGTTGACATTACACTCTGTGAAACCGGATATTATCCCCATTGTCCCCAGTACTAAGAAATGTTGAGGCCTGAAGGTTAAAAAATTTGTTTGGTAGGACAGATCTCACAGGAGGACTCCACAGAGAAGAGGGATGGAGGTGAGGGGTTCACTGCACCCACTGAAACCAGTAAAGACATCATGGTGAAAGCTCTGGAGTTTAGCTTATGGAATAACAGGGGCAGAATTTGGTTCCCTAAATAGGAAGTTTGGACAGCTGCTTGTTTAAAATGAGCCACTCACACTGTTCCTTTTAGTCTCATCCAGATATATGTGCAGGTTGATGTGCATCAGGACCTCATTTAGCTAAACAAAAATATGCGTCTTACATATAAATGAAAAAGCAACCATTTGTACCTGGACAAACCTCACAGTCATCCGTATTCATCTGCTCCTCATCGCCCTCATTCTTCTCTTCTTCCTTTTCGTGTTGCAGCTCCTCTTCGTCCTCCCTGTCTTCTACTTCTTTGGCCTCGGCTGGAAAGGAATCAGCTGCTTCCTTTGTTCTCCTGCCTCTCAGTCTGAGGCCTCTTCTGACAACATTAGATAACAGGAACAATTCAGAAAACACTCGTGCACGTCTGAAACAGCCACACGAAGCCTCTGGACTCGGGTCCACCATCCTCCACAAACCAAACTCCACTTAAATTTGGGTGGTTTTCATGGTGAAAGAGATTAGCGGTCAGCCCGACACCAGGCTGCTAAACACACCATGGTTCAGGTTCTGTTCAGTGCTGAAGTCCAATCTAAACCCTGCTAAGAATGCTGGTGGTTCTGATGGACCTGAGTCAGAAGGAGAAAACATGTCGCTCAGAGAAGAAAAAAACAAACTACATACATTCAGAAACAGTTAGCTGGTCAAGAGCTGGAATATTTCCCGAAGTCTGAATGCACTTCTGCGAGAAGATGCAACATCATCCTGAAAAATGAGCTCAGCATCACCAAACCTCCTTTTGATTGATGGACTGATGTCAAAATGTCCTGAACATTTCCTGTAGAGATAACAGCCAACATCTCCTCTGGTCCTTTAGCTGGTCCCAATGGATAAAATCTTTAAAGGAAAGAAATTCTGTTTCCTTCAGCTCACTCCCAAACATCCACTCCTGTTTCTATCCATTTAGCTTTCATCTCATTACTGGACATTTTCTATTTTCTGTCCTAATGCTCTGACGTCTTCCTCGGTCCACCTGTATGTTTCCCTTCTCCAACCTTCCCATTTTGTTTGTTCTTGCTCCAAATGTTGGACACAGCTGACTGGGAATATCTGAGTTCAGATATTCCCAGTCAGCTGTGTCTAACTGAGGTGTAACTGAGGCTACAATTCACACAGACTCACCAACACTGGACAATAGAAGATGGAGAAACGTTGCTGGTCTGATGAGTCTCCATTTCAGCTCCACATTCAGATACTAGGCTCAGAATTTGGTGGAAACATCATGAAAACATGGATCCATCCTGCCTTGGATCAATGCTTCAGGCTGCTGCTGGTGTAATGGTGGGGGGGATATTTTCTTGGTCCACTTTGGGCCCCTTAGTACCAACGTGACCTGGTTTAACCACCACAGCCTATCTGAATATTGTTGCTGACCATGTCCATCCCTTTATGACCACAGTGTAGCATCTTCTGATGCTACTTCCAGCAGGATAAAGCACCATGTCACAAAGATCTGATCATCTCCACCTGCTTTCTAGAACATGACAATGAGTTCACTGGACTCCAACGGTCTCCACAGTCACCAGATCTCAATCCAGTAGAGCAGCTTTGGGATGTGGTGGAACGAGAGATTCTCATCATGGATGCAGCCGACAAACATGCAGCAACTGTGTGATGCTGTCATGTCAATTTGGAGCAAAACCTCTGAGGAAGGTTTCCAACACCTTGTTCAATCTATGACACCAAGAATTAAGGCAGTTCTGGAGGAAAAAGGGGTCCAACCCAGAACTAAAAGGTGGACCTGATAAAATGGACATAAAGGTAAAAACTGTGATGAAGGCTTTTTACCTCCGAGGAATGTGATGTTGAGGGGAACCAGCCGGCACTTCGGGGGATGGGGATTTCTGAGAGGGGGGGGGGGGTAAAGAGAAGATCACCTGGTTAAAAAATTAGTTTGATCAATTCTCTGTATTTTGCTGAAAAACAGATGAATGATCTGCTGTGTGTAAGCTGATTAAATGTTTCGTTTTTGTCTCGTGTAGCTGTGAATCTTTAACAACATCATTAACAAGCTGTTGATCCCCATGATGACGCCATGACGTCACCTCTGGCTGCGGCAGGACGGCCTCCCCCCACTCAGCTTTCCTCAGCAGACATCTCTGAGCCTGCTTCAGACTCTTCTCGTAAACCTCCATCTGAGTCATGATCACCTAAGAGCCACCAAAACATCTGCATCACTTTTCATGAGCAAGTCAGAATCTACGAGTGTGTTTTCAGAATTATTTAAGGCTGTAACAATCAACCTCAATGTTTATAATCTTTGATTTGAGCAGTTCTGCAATGGATCAAATATGAAACATATTTCATTTATATCAAGATAATTCAGCCTAAAATGTCCTGAAAACGTGTCAGACGTGCTGAGGAGACCTGTGTGTAGGTGTCTGGGTCCAAGCCTCGCGGACAAAAGGGAACCCCCCAGTAGTATCGCACCACCTGCCCACATGAAGGCTCCACCAGTGGGGGTGACACCCTGCCAGCCGCCTCCTGGGTTAGTTCTCGGCGCTGCCGTCGGCTTGTGAACTTAGAGGAGGAAGAAGTTCCAGGTGGAGCAAGTTTGTCGGAGCTGCTCTGATCACCGAACGTTCCCAGAAGCGGCGTCTGACGATTCAGGCTGGAAACGTACAGAGAGCTTCGTCAGGGTTGTTGTGTAGAGCTGCTGCAGCATAGCTAAAGTCTGCACCACATTCTGTGTTTACAACCATCAGCATCACAAAGGAGACAAAAATCTCTGCAGCATGAATCCAATCAGCATCATAAAGATTAGAGACTGTAAAGCTGGATTTAAACTGTTGTAGTGTCTGGGTTCGGTAAGGCCGGCGTAGCTGATGCTGGTGAAATCTGCTCTTGCACACAAGCTTTGGGTTGAGGCTGCTCTTCCGAATCTGGTCGGCTGGTATACGCCACAGGACAGAGCTCTTTCTATGGATGACTACAGTTTCTGCAGGCATTTCCTGTTTTAGAACAACGACGATAGTGACCAACATGGTGCACGGTCTTCACAAGCTCAAGGAAGCAAATGAAAAAATAAATATATTTTCTGTTGTTTTTAAAAATGGCACATATTTAGCAAGAAGATTCTCAAATCCAGAAACATGTAACCACAAACTGGCCAGTTACAAGGCAGTACTATGCATAACCGCACTGCCAAGCAGGGTTGCATGTCAGGTCTGGAAGAGGTGCGCATCAAGCCCCCGTGGACCTACGTGGATTCTATGGTGATGATGATGGATCCGACCTAACATGTAAATCTAGCTTAACTCTTTACATGGTGGTGTTAATCAGTTACCACTTCATTCAAAATTCAGCAGCCACCTTATGACAGCAAATAAGTAGTAAGATTACTTCACACCTGTGCATGTCTCTCTACACTTAGCTGAAAGTCAACACCTCTCTTTTGTCAGGGTAGGGCTGGGCGATATATCGGATATACTCGATGTATCCCGAAAAGTTTTATCTGCAATATATAAAATAACTGTATCACGGACATCGACTGCAAACTGACACGGCAGCGGTTAAAGCGTCTACGTGTGATTTTCTCCATAGTTTAGCTTCTCTCTGTCACAGCAGACAGCTCACTGCTCCGCCCATCCAGAAAACTCTTCTGTGGACACGCACGTTGCTCTTTTAGGGTAGACGGAAAAACGAAGCATGGAGTATGCAGCTAGCTAGCTAGCTAGCCAGTTTACGTTCGTTAAGAGATGGAAGCTGAGCAACTACAGGCCCATCTCAAACCTCCCATTTTAAATAAAATATTAGCGAAAGCTGTTTATCAACAGCTTCACAATTACTTGGCATTTAACAACTGTTTTTCAGTCAGAATTTCGGTCAAACCACAGCACTGAAACACCCTCGTTTACGTCTTAAATGACTTCTAAACCTTTAGTTGTTAATGTGATTTTACATATTTATAGTGTTGGAAAATAATTTTTTATTTTTTATTTTATTTTATTTATTTAGCACATGTTAAAAGACATAATACAGAGATTATTTATATAAAAAACAGTACAAGTGCAGGGAGAGGCAAAAAACCCATACGGGCTTATTTTAAAGCCTCCACCTCAAAGTTTTTTTACAGAAGAATTACATTTTTGTTAATTTACAATTTATACAATATAAGTTACAGTTCCACAGATCAATGGGATTTAATTAGAACTTTTTTCAAACATTTCTTATAAGATTTAAATAATCTATTACTTTCCGCCAGATGTGAAAATTGTTTCCATAATATGCAGCCTCTGTATCTTAAAGAAAACTGAGCTCTGGTTTTGACATATTTAGGTACATGAAAGTGTAATTGACTAGTATTGTACCTGTGAACCTCTGCATTAGTTTTAAAATAAAGTATAAAATGTTCAGGAATAGTACTTGGATGGAATTGCATTTTATATATGAAGAAACAAATTTGCATAATATTGAGATCATAAAGATTAACAATATTAAGTTTGTAAAATAAACCATGGGACGGAGTCAAAGGCTTAGAATGAGTTGCAATTCTGACAAAACGCTTTTGAAGGATCAAGATTTTATTCAAAGCAGATGGATAGGTGCTTGCCCAAACAATATTGCAATATGATAAATAAGGATAAATCAAACTGTAATATAGAGTAAGTAAGCATTTTGTATCAACCAAACAACTAACTTTCCATATGATTCCTATTGATTTATTGAGTTTACTAGTAACCCAATCAATATGTTCCCTCCAACTCAGGTTCTCATCAGCAATTACGCCTAAGAATCTTGTGGCAAAGACCTGAGTTAGCTCAGCAGAAGCAATTTTAAGTTTATTTGTTAAAATATGATATATTTTTTTACCACTAAAAATAATGTAATTAGATTTTTTTAAATTCAGACATAATTTGTTCAGTTTAAACAATTTGTCATAAGCAGACAATCCGGCATTTTCTTGGTTCATAAGTAAATTACAATTTGAATTAGCTATAAGTAATGTTGTATCGCCAGCAAACATTATTGGAGTAAGTTCATTAGAAACATTAGATAAATCATTTATATAAATTAAAAATAATAACCGACCTAATGTGGATCCCTGTGGAACTCCACACTGAATATCTGCCCTGTCAGAATTGCAACCATTGAAACAAACAAACTGAGATCTGTTGCAAATATAACTTTGTAACCATTTAAATGCAGTTTTATGAAAACCATATCTATGTAATTTTGCAAGTAAAATGTCATGTGAAACAGAATCAAATGCCTTTGATAAATCAAGAAAGATACTACAAATTTATTATTGTCTAATGCAGAGGTAATATTATCTAATAAATGAATTAAAGCCATATAGGTGCTATGATTTTTTCGGAAGCCATATTGATGTCTATAAAAAAAGGAATGTGTGTTTAAATGACAAAAAATTCTTTTACAGACATTTTTTTCTAATACTTTTGAAAAGCATGGCAGGATTGATATGGGTCTATAGTTATTAAAACACTGTCGGTCATCTGCTTTAAACAAAGGAATGACCTTGGCTATCTTTAGGTCTTCTGCTACTACACCTGTGTTTAAAGATAAGGAAAAAATGTGAGCTAATGGTTTCAGTATAGACTGTTTAATTATTTTCATTAGAATTAAAGAAATGTTATCGTGCCCAGCTGAAGATGGCTTTAATTCATCAATTATTTAACTTATTTCATTTGTACTTGGTGACTGAAAGAATAAAATTGGAGGACAACATGAGTTGATGTATTCTAATGGATCTTCAGTAGAAGCTGACATATTTTTTACCAGTTCTAAACCAGAATTTACAAAATATTGATTAAATTTCTGAGCTATATCAAATGGATTTTCTAACATTGTTTGACCATCAACAAACATCAACAAACAAATCAAATTAACGCTAAATATTCGTGATTATTTCTTATAATCACGACATACAAGTACGACAATAACAGTACTAAGAAAAAACTATAATTGTGACATCCCTCGACTTAAAACAGCTTTGTTCTGTGACCAAGTTTCAGATGTGAAATGTGGCGGCTGTACCTTTGCTGCAGCCTGGTTGGTCCTGGAGAGGTCAGGTGGTTCTGGGAGGCTGCCTGATGAATGGGTCGCTCTCCAGGGAAGACGGGACTGGGAAAGCCCACCGGCTACACAGACAGGAAACTCATTAAAACACATCTGAATTCCCCGATAATATCTGATGGACATTCATGCTCTGAATGAGTTTTCTACCACGACATCGTCCTCGTCTGACCAGACCAGTGTCATATCGCTCGTCAGCTCTGTCTCAGCTGAGTTCCAGTCTCTGGATTTCTCATTCAGCTCCTCTGAAACATGTAGCAGCAGAAACCACTGGAATAAAAATCTGACAACAAGTCCAACTATTGATGAAGATTAAACAGAGTGATGTCACTGTACCTGACTCAGGTAAATACATGACTGTGTTCAGATCGTCAGACTTTGTGTCCTTCATTAAAAACAGAACACAGAAAAACATTGTTTTAAAAACAAAAAGCTGATCAGTAACGTCATGGTCC
Source organism: Melanotaenia boesemani (assembly GCF_017639745.1). NCBI lineage: Eukaryota > Metazoa > Chordata > Actinopteri > Atheriniformes > Melanotaeniidae > Melanotaenia > Melanotaenia boesemani. Next base: position 19,515,255 of record NC_055696.1, on the reverse strand, counting down.
CCAGGTCCAAAAATTAGATGAACACGACCTTGGATGTTTGACAACACAACATATAACCAGTTTCAGCCTAGCTTTAGGTGGTGTCCAGGTCCTGTAGCTGCAGAACAAGCCCAGATCATCATCCCTCCACCACCGTGCTGAAAGCTGCAATGAGGTGTTTGTGCTGATATGCTGACAAAACATGTCCACGCTGCTCTGGTCTGTCCAAAGGACTTTGTTCCATAAGTCTTGTGGTTCCTGCAACTCTTCCCAACAAGCCAAGCTGGTTCAATGTTTTTCCAACTGGACTGTCATGAACTTTAACATTTAACGTATCTATCCAAAGACTCTTACACTGGAATGTCTTTATTTCTATATCAATGCTTGGACTGCTGTCATCACAGTTATCCTGCTACCTGCTACTTAGAACAGCCACAGCCTTCGCTCCCAGGATTTCATTTCTTTGTCTCCATAAATCTCTCTCTATAAATAAGACCGTATCAATGGGACTACCTGTATAAATAGAGGTAAATAATAGAAGATGTCATGTTGTTGTTGATCTGAGGCTCATTTAAAAACCTGGTAAAGACCAGAATATTTCAAACATCTGTGCATGAGTCAGAGAACAGTTTTCTTTTCCTACTGTAGTGTAAGCACAGGACTCTTGCCCCACCCCTGCTCTCTAATAACTGAACTCACCTTCCTGTCGTCAGATGGACCCTCAGTGTGAATCCTCTGCTGTGCAGCAGTCAGGCCGAACACTGGACTCGTAGATCGATCCTGACTCGGATCTCTCTGCCCTTGGGAAGGACTGTCAGAGAACCCTAACTGATCTGAAAGAGGGAGTTTGTTGGAGGGACCAGGGCTTTTAGGGAACACCGGGCTGTTGGGGGAACTGGAACCAGTCTTTATAGACGGGCTTAAAGTCTCCTGAGAAGAGAAGATGAACTGTGCGTTTTGGTGTTTGTAGGCACTTGGAAACCTCTGCTCTTGCTGAGTATTGCTGCTGAATAAGGGACTCTTCACAAATTGAGGGCTCAACTCCGCCTCTCTGTCGCCTTCCTGGTCTACATCTATGGATATGGGACTTTTAGGTCGTGATGGGAGGTCACTTTGGGGAAATGTGGGGCTCTTGGGTTGAGCAGACTTTTGAGTCCATGTCCAACTGTTCTGGGAGCATAACACAAAGCCTGAGTTTCTGCAGGTTTCCACCAGGTCCTGGTTCAGTCGGTCCACTTGAACCGCAGCTCTGCAGCCGGTCAGCGGGAAGATGGGAGACTTCTGGAGCTGCGAGTCTTCGACCAGGGTCGAGTCAGAGCTCTGGTTCGCCAACAGAAAACAAACAGATGATGAGAAACTCATTCACTTCTGTAACCAAACGGTTCTGACTTTTACTCCAAATTTCACAGAAAAATCCAGGAATGAATCAAAAAAGAAAATCATTTATTAAATGGGTCCATGTCAACATGAACATGGTCTGAAGTGGACCTGAGAACGCTTTGTGACAGACCTGCGGGGAGTCCAGACAAACTGAGGAAGACTCGGATCTGCTGGGTGAAATCTGAGAGGAGATTTCCTGAGTCTGGGACAAGTCTGGCATCTCCTGCAGAGGACTTGCTGCTCTCCTTTTCTGCTTTTTGCTCCTTTTCGGATTTCCTTCTCCAGCTCCTTCTGTTCCTAGAAGATGGTGTTTGGAAGCCAAAGGACTCAAAGTTGTTTCAGGATCATTGCAGGAAGCAGACAGGTAGGTGGACTCACCTGTCTTGTGGTTTGTCTCAGACATACAGTCGTCCTTTGAGGCTTCGTCATCAACAGCCGACGGCTTATTCCCATTGGGGTATGAAAGTTTCCGTCGAGAGCCGAGCCTGAGAGATGTGTCAGTGAGCAGAGTTTGACTTGACTGTGTCTCTCCGCCCATCTATGACAGAAAAAACACATAAAAACCATGTGATCAGCAACTATATTAATCATATTTCTCTGAATTTAAAAGTGATTGTGTTGTTGTATGGAGATGATGGACGTTACCATGAAGTTTAATTTGAACATAACAAAAACTGTAACAGGAGCCAAAAAAAGGGATTAAAATCTGGTCAATAATTTTAAAAAAAGATAAAAATTTGTTTGTTTTTTTTTTTGTCTTGTGTGGATCCATGGATCAAACTTGAAAGAGAAAATTTTCAACAACTCTGCTCAGACCTTCAATAAACTTTGCCAAATTTGTAAAATTTTAGTATGAATTTGGGCTGAAAGAGCAGAAAATTTTTAATTTAAAACATTTTAAAACAATAAAGCTGACCAACAAGCTGCACAATAATACTAAAACATAGAGGATACAGGATGAGGGTTAAAGATACAGTGATACACAATAAACACAGAAAAATAATAAAGAAGTTAGGGCTCGACGATATGGCCAAAACTTGTATCACAATATATTTCTTAATTTCGGTCGATACAATATAATTCTGATATCGATATAAACAATATAAAAGCCTCAGAAAAACTGCCAAAAATGCTACAACAGATGCTGTAAAACTAAAGATTATTTTGTCAAGTCTATGAAGCTCCTCCAGTATAACATTTTAGAAATAAAAACCACACAATAAATTAATGTTTACCTTTTATTTGTATTTAGCAAGGCTAAATTAGCCTTCAAACAAAGAAACTTGAAATCACCATCAAAGGTAAAATAAAACTTTTATCATTCTCAATGTCAATATATATAAATATAAGTCGCTAGATGAGAGTGAAAACTTGCTAAATATAGCGACAAAGTCGCTAAGTTGGCAACACTGAGCCAAACCACTTCCGTGTCACCGAGTTATTCTTTCCTCTCTTATCAATTATTTCTTCTGCTTTTTCTTTGCTTGTGGAAGCTTGTTCAGTCAAGTTTGCATTACGGTCATGAGCACTCGTTTTGTAGCTAAAACTTGCTGTGTTGGAGCTTAGCCTAGCCTAGCCTTCTACCTTGCACTGTGCACAGCCAACTGCTGCTGGGCTTGGTCGGGGTCATAGGTTGGGCTCCGTGTCTGTGGTGTACATCACCACTTACGTAGCCATTGTGTTGCGGCTCTTTCTCTTTGGCTTGAATCTGGCTTAAACGTCAGTCAGTGAAATGCTGTAATCATATTCTGTATGTATATCGAAATATCAGAAATGTGTTCAACCGTTATTGAATAAAAGTATATTGTGATATATTGAATATTGAATTACTGTCCAGCCCTAAAAGAAGTACATAAAAGTCAAATCATGTCAGGCTTGATTTTTGGTAACTGCCTTAACTGGAATCCATACATCCATTTATTTACCCTATTTTCTACCACTTATTCAAGGTCGGGTTGTGTGGGCAGCAACTTAAGCGGAAGAGCCCAGAATTTCTTCTTCCAGCTCAGATGTAATTTTCTCCAGCATGTCCTGGGTCTTCCCTGGGGTCTCCTTTGAGTGGGACGTGCCCAGATAACCTTCCCAGGAAGGCGTCCAGGAGGCATCCTGACCAGAGGCTTGAGCCACCTCATCTGGTTCCCCTGGATGTAGAGGAGCAGCATTTCTCTGATCTCCTCCAGGATCACCAAGCTTCTCATCCTATCTCTAAGGGAGAGCCCAGCTACTCTGCAGAGGAAACTAATTTTGGTTGCATGTATTCTGGACTTCGTTCTTTCGGTCACTATCTTCAGCTGGTGACCACAGGTGAGGGTAGGAATGTAGATCGACAGGTGTTAGAGTAAGCAGAAGTTGACAGTTTAAAGTTCCTCCCTTAAGCTTGGGTAATGACTTGCGGTCTCACCTGCTCTGCAGAGAACAGGATGTGGCTGTCACTGCCCTGTGCGATAAGGGTCAAGAAGTGATGTATGCTGATGTGTTTTCCTGTTTGAACTTTGCCTGCTCTACTGAAGTGCGTAATCTGATCAATAAAGAGGCTGCGCTGGGTTTGAGACTTCGGAGTTGACACCAGACACTCTCTGAGTGCTGAACCACTGTCTCTCCCCATCGCGATGAAGCTGTCCTCACTCTGAGTTCTTTGTGTCTTATTTTATGATAGAAAAATACCCATCAACCGGTAAATCAGATAGATAAGTTAAGACGGCAGCGCGGGCACGCGCAGCGGCTCCAGTCTCTCGGCTATTTACGTTTGTTTGGATGTTTTTGTTTGTGTTTTCACCTGCAAATTTCTAAGACTGGAAGACTTAACCCAGTACGGAAGGTCTGACCTGCTGGAATTGGAGAAAAACATCTTTTCTTCTGCATCGCCAAAGCCAGATTTTATTCCACCCAAACTGCAACAGACCACAGAGGCCCTCCCCATCCGCTCTCTCTCCACCCAGGAGACGGAGGGGTCAATGTAACAAAAGAGGGGCAAGCGGAGTAGGCTGCATGCTAGGCTATGAGCTAACCCACACAGACCGGCTCTGCCCCGTCTCCTCCTTGCAACGGCAGGTCTCTCACCAACAAATTGGATGAAATTCATCTGAGGATCATCCCACGTTAAGACTGACAGCTGTGTGGCAATCTTCATCTTCATTGTTGGACAACAATATCCCCGACGTAGCGGTGGAGCTAGTGGAGCACTCTCTGCTCCATGCTGACTGGACTGCAGCTTTGGGTAAGCCCCAACGTGGAAGTTTGGCGCTGTACGTTCACAAATTGTGGTGTACAGCTACGAACATTATTGGAACCTTCTGCTCCCTCGACCTGGAATATCTGGCAGTGAAGTGCAGAGCATTTAAACTTGTTAGAGAACTCAGCTTGGTCGTGATCATAGTGGCCTACATCCCACCACGAGCTAATGCTAACTTAGCACTGGTGTCATATGTCAGATCATATTTCTTTGGAGTAGATCCCTGCCTACAGACCTCTGATCTGCAGGACCAAACCCACCATCAGAACCATTCAGTTCTGGACTGAGGAGGCTTCCTCAGCCTTACAGGACTGCTTTGAGTACACAGACTGGGGAGTATTCACAGAGGATGCTGATCTGGAGGAATACACGTCGTCTGTGCTGTCCTATGTTCACTTCTGCACTGATGCTGTCCTACCCACAAAGACAAACAGTTTTCCCCAATTAGAAGCCATAAGATGACAGCGCAGTTTGGTCCCTGCTAAAAGCCCAGAATTCAGCCTACAGAGCAGGAGACAAACTAGCTTATAGCACGGCCTGCAAAGAACTGAAAAAGGGGCATCCAGCTGGCAAAACTCAGGTACAAGCAGGGCATTGAGAAGCAGTTCAATGACAACAACACACGTAACGTATGGAAAGGCATCAAGACCATCACAGAGTACAAGCCCAGACACCAGCAGGTCAGCTGAGACCCAACTCTACCTGACACCTGCAACAGCTTCTTCCACGCTTCAACAAGCAGAAGTACTGTTCACCCTCCACAGCCAAAGGCAGCATTAGCCCCTTACCCTGCAGCTGCACCAAGTCACCTCCATCCTGAGGAGGATCCACATCAACAAGATAAGGTTTCAGGTCAAACATTAAATCGTGTGCAGACCAACTGGCAGAAATTTTTCTGGACATCTTCAACCTGTCCCTGCAGCTTTCTATGGTTCCTGTCTGCCTTAAGTCCTCCATCATTCTGTCTGTGCCCAAAAAAACAATCATTACCTGCCTCAGTGATCACTGCCCCGTTGCTCTCACCCCAGTCAACATGAAGTGTTTTGAGTGGATCCTCCTAAAGCACATCAAGGACGCCATCCCTGCTGGCCAAGTCGCCTACAGGGAGAACCGTTCTATGGAGGCTGTTTTCTCAATAGCACCTCACATGGCCCTGACTCACCGGCAGCATCCCAACACCTATGTTAGGATACTGTTTGTGGACTTCAGCTCAGCCTTTAACACCATTCACCTGGACGTGCTGGCCCTTAAGCTCCACAACCTAGGTCTGCCAGCATTACTCTGCACCTGGATCAATGACTTCCTCACCAACAGGACCCAGATGGTGCTGATAGGTAAGTCAACATCTTCACCACTGATCCTCAACACTGGAATGCTGCAGGGTTGTTTGCTCAACCCTCTTCATCCTCTTTACACAGAACTGCTCTGCCATCCACCCCACCAACATGGCTGTGAAGTTTGCGGACGAAGCCACCGTGGTGGGTCTCATATCCAACATGAAATGGTGTTCCAAGAACAACCTGGTTCTTAACATTAACAAGACAAGGGAGGTAATAGCAGATTCCAGGAGGTCCAGGAAGACTGAGCACGCTCCTCTCTGCATCCACGGAGAAGATCCTTGACATCCACATTTCCTCTGACCTCTTCTAGACTATGAACACTTCACACCTGGTGAAGAAGGCCCAACAACGGCTCTTCTTTCTCAGGAAGGTGAAGCGGACGGGACTCTCTTCTCAGCTGTTGGTGAACTCTTACGGAGCCTCCATTGAGAGCATCCTGTGTCTCAGTGTGACGGTGTGGTATGGCAGCTTCTCAGCATTTCCAGCTGAGGACCATGGTCTCAGATTTGGAGATGCTGATTTTCACCCCAGCTGATTCACACCTGGCTGTGAATTGCTCAAGTAAGAGCTGGAGATCATGGCCTGATGAAACCAACAGAACTACATCATCTGAAAAAGCAGAGACCCAATCCTGAGTCTACCAAACTGGATCCCCTCAACACCTCGGCTGATCCTAGGAATTCTGTTCATAAAAGTTATGAACAGAAATCGGATGCAAAGGTCAGCTTTGGCAGAGTCCAACCCCTTGCTGGAAATTAATCTGACTTACTGCCAGCATTGTGGTTCAAGCTCTAAAACCAGGGATCAGATGGTCCTTATCAGGGGCTCCGATTCCCCGTACTCCTGAAGTGCTTAAAACAGGACTCTCCAGGGACTCGGTTTCACTCTTGGACTCAGTTCTCCCAAGTCCACAAAGCACATGTAGATTGGTTGTACAAACTCCCAGAAACCCTCCCTGGTTACGGGAAAAGTTGTAGATCTGATCCAAAGTTCTCAGAACCAGGGACAAGCACAGACAGTTAAAAGGTCATTTAAGGGCGGGTCCCAGAGGGGCAGCCAGCAGCCATGTTAACCTGAAGGTTTCCCTCCCTTAACACCTCCCTACTCACACTCTCCTGGATTTGCTTTTTATCATGGCCTCCCTCCTTTGCTGCTGTCGGAGCGCCGTGACGCTGGCTTCCTGTTCGCTCAGACGCAGAGCCAAGTCCATCATGTCCTCCTCCGTCATCTCGAACAACATGAGTAACATTTTTCAGTTTGTTTTCTGACATCAACTCATCTCCAGCTATGTGAGTGGGTTCTTACCTTTGGGTTTGAGACTTGTTTTCCTTCTCCCTCAAGCGTCTCTCTCTCCTTGTCGTCAGACGTAATGATGATAGCTCCTCCTTAAAGACACACAAACATTTCAGTCCATAGATTTAATCTAGTTTTTGAAAAAAGTACAGGTCTGATTCTGGCTCGGTCTCCATCTTCACCCCGTGTCTCTCTCAGCAGCAGCTTCGACTTCTTGGGGTGTCTTCATCCAAACATTGGCTCTCAGAGGAGGCATTCCTGATTGGCTGCTTCCTCAGAGCCATCCTGCTCTGCTCCTGAGTAAACTGATCAACAGAAAAGCAGAATAACTTTAATTCTGTTCATAATTTTCTAGCCTGTCATCCTGTCTGGACGCGAAGGATTTCTGGTGGATTTCCATACATATGGGAGAGGGAATTATCACAGAGGAAAAAGTGGAATTCTGGAGCATGTGCAGAGCTTTAGACCCAATCAAGTCCTACTTATCTGACAGATTCTACTTTGTACATGCTTACAATGTGTCCTCTCCAGTACTAGAGTTCATTCTGGTGTCCTGCAGGGTTCTGGTCTTGGACCATTTCTCTTCACTTTATACATGCTCCTTCTGGGCAACATATCAGCAATCATGAACACACATTTCAATTCTCTTGCCAATGACAGCCCGGTTTTATTTTGTCTCTGCGGCCTGATAATAAAAATCCAGGTTACCTCTAAGGTAGAGAAGCATGCATGTCCAATAACTTTCTACTTCTGAATTCAGAATAAAGTTATTGTGGTTATAGTTGTGAGTCCTAAAACCCTATAGACTCATTTTCAAACACTTTTGTTACACAGATCAATCAATCAAACTTGATTTAAATAGCCGTTTCCTGATTAAAATGATTTAAAGTGCTTAAAACAAATCAACCACGTGCAAAACAATACATCTACAGACAAAACAAGTTAGGACAGAAATAAGAGGCTTTACAAAAACTGCTTCTCCATTAGTGTTAACTCTGGGAACAGAAAGCAAGCCTGATCTAAGCTGCCTGGAAGATTGAGTGTACTAGAAGATCTGAGACATATTTTCAGCCTTTTTCATTCCATTATCTGTACCGCTTGGTCCATTACGGGTCACGGGTAAGCTGGAGTCTATAGCATTTTTAACAGTTGAGAGGCATGGTTACATTCCTGGACAGGTCACCAGTCCATCGCAGGACCAACACAGATAGGGACAGTGTTCTGGATTAGCTGCCAGCCATCTGAGACTGTCAAATGACTGTTACAGTAATCAAGCCCCCTGAAAATAAATGCATAAACCAAGTGTTTTGTGAATACAATTTTTAATTTTACAACTATTAGTACTTTTCTACACATGGGTGGACTTGCTCTTAAAAGTACAATTTAAGGATATAAATGCTGGGGGGCAACTGTTGTCCCCCTTGACCCCATGAAGATCCACCCCCTGGCTGATCCTAACCTTGCAGCTCATTGTTTCCATATACGGATAAACTGTTACCTGCACTGATATTTTACGTGATGGAAAAAAACAAATCACAGACTGTGATTTATTCCTGAATGGATGACGCAGCCACGCCCACGTGAACAACAACGGCAATTACCTGACGATGATGAAGACCGTCCCCCCTCTTCCTCTCATCTGTCCCTCCAATTCAGCGTGTCAGGACCCTGAACTAACCTCAGTGTGACAGGAAATGCCTGAAATGTAAATAAATAAATAAATAAAAAGGAAATTATTCCATTTATGAATATAAAGCCACTCGCAGCAAACAGGCTATTAACGTTGGCTAACACTGCGCGTGAACGGTTGATATGGAAACAACGCGCGAGACACTCAGATCTACCGATAAAGTTAGTAGTTTCGGTTTTATGTTTAATTAAATGTTAATTTAAAAATAAGCACGTCAACTCATTACTCATACAGTTGTTCAAATAGAAGAAAATAAACTAGAAAGTGAAGAATATTCAGTTTTAAAAACACTCACAGCACACTTTTCCTCACTTTCGCGGCGCCGCCATGTTTGTTTCTGTCACGTAATCACGTGACTACTACGTAAGGCCACCAGGCACGTCTGCCAACTGCTGCCTTCACGGACTATCGATAGAATAAATTTAGTTGGAAGGAAAAAAAAAACTATAATCAAGTATTATAAAAACAACTATTGTATTAGTTGTATGACTAGTTTGATAATGATTATTGTATGATTAATACAAATATTACTGGGGAAAAGAAGTAATTAGATTGTAAGTAACAGGATAACCTGGATGTTTTGGATTTTAACACCCTAATCCATTCCTTTAAAATTATATGGATTATGCTTTTTTTTTTAAAGAATCCCAGTAGCATATGATTAATAATCTCAGTTGCAATAATTTTTTGTTGAAATATCATTTTTTGGTTGGTAAATTACTTTTAATCAGCTGACTTTTCACAAAGTGTTGTTTTGTCCTGGTTGTTCAGAATTTTCAGTCCCCACAGATTTTATTTTTGGAATAACAAGGACAGTCTGTCTAAAAGTAAATCACTGTTTTATCACCTAAGAAAATTACTGTTAGTAGGTCAGTTGTTGAACTAAAATGGGTTCCCTTATGACATACTCATGTGTTTTCTGCTAGTCTAACAAAGAAACCATTTTCCATTTGTTTTTTTCATTGTGTTCATACCAGACAATTTTGGCCAGACATGGAAACTTTATTTGTGCTAAACTGAGTATAAATGTCCAGATGAATGTTTTTTAATGTGTTATCTATATTTTGTGTTCAATAGATTATCAGTTAGTGTACATTATTTTATCAAGTCTTTGACAGATTTTTTTTTGAGTAACAAATCCAAACAGATCTGGATGTAAGAGTGTAGGAAGCTGGTCTGAAGCAGCAGCCTAATTCCAGATATCAGGAGCCTAACCTGACAGTATCCAAAGATTTAATCTTTCTTGGATAATGCAGAAGCTGAACTCACAAATAAACTGTGACAATACTAAGACAATGTTTCATTAGTTGTTTTGGTTTGCTTGAGTCTTCAATTCGCTCAGCGGAAGTATGTGTGAGGCTGAAAATGTCACGACTGAAGCAACTGTCAAAATATTTTGTTTAAAACTAAAACTGTCTACCTGCAGGAGAAAGTTATGTCAACATGCAAGAAATATTGGGCAGAAAAATCCAATGTCTTTAATCTTAAATCTTTATTTGGCCCTTGAACAAAATGTGTGGGAAAAAAGACAAAATAATTTGGCATATGTGCAGTTTATTTCCATGTGATGTCAGAATTGTTGTAGTGCTACATGTATCCACTAGAGGGCAAAAGAGAAGTATTTTGAGCAAAGTTTATACCATAATTGAAGAGAAGAAAAAAGAACCCAGAAATGGTGTATATCAAATATGATACATGAGGCATAAGGCAGGACTGTACAGCTCCTTCTCATGGGTCACAATCCTGCAGGTTTAGAATGTTGTCCTGCTCCAATACACATGACTCAAATGAGTCATTGTGCAGAACGTCATAGGCTGTTAGATGAGTTGGAACAGGGAACATTTTAACATGCCCAACTGTGGCCCTCCAAGACCAAATTTGCACACTCCTTTATTAAGGGGTTAAATCATGATGTAACTGTGTGGAAGTAATGTCAGGATCTCACAGAGGACAGCAAAGTCATGTAGTCATGTTTTTACTGTTGTCATCACAAGTCAGCTAACAACATAATAAAAAGGAACAGCAGGAAATAAATTACACTCAGACTTTGACTTGGCAGCAAGCAATCTGTATTTGATATTTACAATTCAGCTTTTTGACATTAAAGAAAAATAACCTAAACAGGATCAGATGCATGTGCTTCCACATATTAGTCAAATATCACAGGAACAAACAAAAGAGAGAAAAAAAAGTGTAGGTCACTATGAAAATAAGGAGTGTCCTTCAAGGCTGCAGCTTATAAGAAATTATTTTACATTTTGTTTACATAACAAGAGGAAAATACATAAAATGAAGAACCAAAAAAATACATCAAACATTTAATTTGAAAAAATCAAGAACCACAGAGGAAAAGAGCATCTGTTGGCGGCAACAATCAAATCTCAGAAAACTTTACACTAATGCATAGGAAGAAAATCTAGTCTGTTTTAATCTGAAAAGCTTTGACATTGATCATTGATTATTCATGTGTTTGCTTGCTAAATAAAAATTAAAGTCCTGGTTACTGAAGTGCTTAGAAAAACGGAGGAGTCACTTTGAAGCTCAATTCATTTAGCTTTAGAGCAAAGTGAAAGCTAAAGTTTAGAAAAAGCAGTTACTACCAACAACTGTACTCTTACATGGAAATAAGTATTGTTAAAGATGTAAAGAAGTGCAGCTAAAAATGCAAACTGCTGTGACTGCAATGTGGCTAGTTACAGCTAGCTGGTGAGTTAGCCTTTGCTACAGCTAATCTATCGTCTTCTTGTTCTCCTGGATTTTAAAGAACATTTTCAAGCTCCAACATCTTAAATTAATTTTGTTGTACCATGTGCTACAGGTGCAACAGGCCAACCATGAAAAGGCAGTAAAGTTCAGTTTGTGCTGACTCGCAGGAGGATTCCATTAGCTGGCCAGTCAGGACGAAATCTGTTTTTTAAGGAAGGGGTGGGGCTTACAGAGATTCTTTTTTTTTGTAATTCCAGTATTAAACTATAGAGGGAAAAAAAGAGCATAAAATGCTGAGAATATACTTGCTGTTAATTACACGTATGCATGTTTATCATGGCTGCTGGCATATTTTGCATTTGTGTGAAGCATCGTTTGCACATCCATATGCTGGTTCACGATCACAGACTAAAACGGAAGTCTTTAGGAAATCTTAGGAGTTTTAGTGGAGTCACAGCGCGCTCCCGTCATCTTGGTCGTTGGGTGTAAGCTGGTAATCTGTGCTGTTTAACGTCAGTCTTTCCCTAGTCTTGGATCTGCAACACTATCAAACATGTTTAATATTATCACAAGTCGCAGTGACGAAACACGGTTAACAACCAATAAATGGGGGGGGGGGGGGATTGGGACAAGAAGCGGTGATAAAATGTCATATGTGGGCCGTCCAGAAAGAGAAGCGGATGGTTATTAAGAAGTAAACGTCTGCTGTGTATCATTTATGTGCTACAGTATAATGATCTAACAAATGAGAGAAGAATAGAAAACTCATTCATCCCTCCAGATTCTGATGAGTCATGTAACACCTGGTGGAGATGCAAAGCCACACTTAATTTTGATGTGTAATTCCCTCCTGGAGGGAAATTTTCCCTTGTTTGTTTTACTGTGGGCAGATCAGCCCTATTTGATATTAACTGTCCAACATATCACAAAAAATGCTAAAATAATCTAGTTGTAGTCTTGTAGTGACTCCAAAAGATTCACAATCTTTGTCAAATCTCAGTCTGACACTAGGCTGAGACTTAAAACTCTAAACATTTGTCTTTAGATGTGAGCTGGCAGTTTTCTAGAGTCTTTTGCAAATCTTTTAAAGGTCTTCTGGTGTAAGCCAAGCCTTAGAAATTTATGCGAATCATTTGCAAGCTGCAATATGTGAATAACCAGTAGGGGCAGTGTAGGAACCAGTTTGATCGGATGCAAGGCCTTACAGTTGAAAGTTTCTAAAACAAGCTGTTGACAAAGTCAACTAGCTTGTCTCTTCTGCTGTGATCTCAGAATGAACCAAATGCTAATCCGCCAGTTTGATTGGATGTAAGGTCACATGGTCGAGTGGTAGAAAGCTAGATGACTAATTTGAAAATTATTCCTTAAACACCATCTACGATACCGCCACTGTTTTTGTCTGACATGTTCTCAACATTAACCAAATGCTAACCGCCACTGTCGCCATGTTTTTAGTTTTGCTTACACATGACAATTTCAGCAACTTCATTTGGTCTCAGTTCTCATATGCACTTCCTGTGGAGTCATCCAATAAGAAGCATGCAGGTATGTGAACAATTACGCTGTTGATGGTGCTGGTTGGCTACACGAATGTGAAGTTTAAAAGAAAGTATTTGCAACTTGCTTATAACAGGAGCAGTATACTGACGACGCCATGCTGATGCTGCTAAATTCGGCCTCAAAGCAAATTGCACTTTCCAAGGAATATGCTAGGGTTTTATTTTAGTACAGCTTTTAACTTGATGAAGGTACATATTTTACTGAAAAGGCTGGTAGATCTTAATGTTGACAAGAGTCTGATTCTCTGCATTAGGCAACTTTATTTGGTCTGAGTTCTCTAATGCGCTCCCAAGTGGAATCCTCTGGTAATAAACGTAGTAAACAAGCAAGTGTGAAAAAATTGCTTGAGCTGGTAGGAGCAATTTATGGGACCAGTTTGAGTGGATGCACGGCCTCGCGGTTGCAGCGGTAAAAATTACGGAAGGTTTCATAGACCAGACACGGTGCTTGGTTTAACTTCTATAACATCTACAATAACGCTGCTGTTGATTTTTTACTGCTGTGATCTCAGGATTATCCAAATGCTAATGTCCTCTTTTGTCACCATGTTTATTGTCTTGTTTACACCCAAACATTTTAGCAACTCTATCCAATCTAAGTCCTCTAATGCGCCCCCAAGCAAGTCTGAAAACAATTATTTCATGATGGAACCGGTTGCTTACTCAAACGCAGATTAAAAAGCAAGTATTTTCTCAGCCTAACTCTGCATGAGCTATTTTATTACATTCCAAACAGGATGTTGGCTTCAATTTAAACTTTTTCCCTCTCTTTTTTGTCAGCATTTTACCTTGTATACATTCAGTGTGAGTCTGTGCGTTTAGGACCTCAGACCAGTTTGTAAGTGCCGACACAAGATGTGGTAAATCAAGTGCTTTTAAATCCATCCTCCAAGGAGCACCACATACTTATTTTCTGTTTGCATGCTAATAAAAACATGTAGAAGGAAAACATTGAGCTGCATTAGAAAGCACAGTTATAGTTAATCATTTGTGTCTTGCTTCCTCCTGTTGCTACACTACTTTGGAGAAACGTTGCACAGATTTTAAACATGCATCAGTATAAATAGAAAGATAAGTAATTGTGCCCTTGGTGTTGCTTTTTGCTGTGATAATACTGAAAACAGAGCGGCCATGCATATGTTAACAAAGTGGTATTTTAATTTCCCACGAGTGCAATAAACTTCACTGTTCCCATTTTACGCTACATTGCCACCCCAGTCAGTAGTCTGGTTTAAATTTAAATCTGAGGTGATCTTCTGCAAAGCAGTGTAAAAAAAAAAAAACTTTTAGAAAGCTGATCTCACACAGACAGAGTGGTTAACAAATCCTGTCCACTTCTCCCCTTGTCTAGAAGTGTTGTTCTGTCAAAGTTATTCCAGAAAACTGGAAGGGAACTTCACACTGTTCCAAGAAAAACATCTCCTTACATCGAATGCTTGGTGGGGAGATTTACAGCTGCATGTGAAAATTGTTCACATTACCACAAAACACTCTTTGCAGCTGACTTCAGGGACGTCTTATTGACTGCGACACAGCTCTTCCATGTTAGTGCTGGCACCATAAACCAGTCAACATTCACAGCTGTTGAAGTGCCGGTGCAACTAACCAATACAAAGCCCAGCAAAGATCAGCCAGCAAATTCTCTAAATACCCATAAACGCCAATTTTATTGATCAGAAAAAAAAAAAAAAAAGATTTCTGCTTCAACATAGATCAAATCTTTTTTTTACTGCATCATTTTGTCGGGACAATTTTACCTTAAACCACAGCTTTAAACAACAAAACAAGGTTTCCCTCTAAACTGTAGCTGCTGTCAAACTTGAGAACACTTGCAGACAAAATCTCTGCTCTGTGAGAAGATTTTTTTTTTAATACACAAATAATGCCTTGTGAAAGTTTTGGAGGGATTGTGACCATTTACCTTAATTTACTGGGAAAAACACATAATTTAAAGTCCAAATGAAACTTCATGAAATGTAACAGATAAATAAGAATCTCACCCAATAATGCTGAACAGCATTTCCTCACATTAAAACCATAATTGGGTTAAACAGGCATATTTGCTATGATGGGACAAATATAGGTCGACTCCCAGTACATATCAGCCAGCAGCAGACGGGGAGGCAGACAAGAAAAAAGAGCCAGAGGCAAATATTAAAGAAGGCATATTGAAAAAATACTGTGAATAAACCAGTTTTTTATGGCAGGTTAAAGAGCTCCAGATTGGAAGAATAACTAAATCTCCAACATCAGGACGAAGCCGGAAGGCAATCTGAGAGAAAACTATGGGGTATACCATAATAAGAAGAGAAAAACATCTACATTTCATGTATGAACTGTTAAAACTAAACTAACTTAAATTTAGATTTTGTTAAACTGTGAAAGTCATTCCGCAAGCAAGAGTTTAGCCTCTTTCAGCCAGTCAGAGTTCAGCGTTTAAAGTGGGGAAGATGTTTCTGCTGGAAAGCACGTCTGAGCTATGAGGCTGCAGAGATGGCATAACATGTCTGGCCCAATTATTGCCCACGTCTGCAGTTTTGTTTGGCTCATATTTGAGCTGACTTACGCCGTTGACTCCATGTGAGTACGGCTGCCTGAACTCACCCCCACGATCGCCACATGCAAGGCAGTCGCTGCAACATTTGTCCAGCCCGGCTCCTCAGATTTGGGCCACTTCTGGCCCACACAACAACCGCCAGTGTCATAACTAAGCCGTAACTGAGCCAAAAGTAGCGCAGATTAGGCCTAAACAGATCTGCTGCCTGAGTTTCCATTGTTTTATTCACTTATTTTTCAGTATTTTTGGAATTTAGTAAACAGTGTACGATACATTCCAACCAAAAAACACAGTAAACTATTCCTAACCTAACCAGCCACATATTTGGATGCATTTAAAATTTTCTAAAAACTGCAAGAAAAACTGAATCATAGTAAGAATCCTGAAAGTAATACTGTAAACTCCCCACCTGCTGTTTGATAAGCATCACACGATAAATCTAAGATTGTTAATATTTCTATCAGTTTTGTATGAAATAATCAGCATTTTCAGACTTTGAGTCCGTTTTGGGAGTAAAGTAATGACTGGCTTAAGCTCTATTTGGCAGTAATGTCAGGGTAGTCCTGTACGGAGATGGAGATCTACATGATTGTCCTCAGTGTGTTTACAGCAGAATCAACCAGCAGCTGTTTGGACTCCAGTGTGTGTGTGTGTGTGTGTGTGTGCGCGCGCTGTGACAAATGTGTCTCATTTTGAGCTTTTTTCGTGTCGGTTTGCAGTGAGTGTGAGGTTTTCATGGGTCTGTCCTCGTTCTTCATGCAAGTTTCGGAGTGGTGTCAGGTGTTTTCATGTCGGGTCAGCGCTCGATCCGGCCTTCAGCGGCCTGGGTGCAGTTCATGGTGCTGAACCCGGGCAACGTGACGCGTCCATGCGAGTAGATGTCCCGGTCAGGACCCTGATTCATTCGTTTGACCAGGTTCTTCTCGTACAGGAGGGGGTGGTAGGCTCCGAGCGTGCAGGCGGCGTCATAGAAACGCTGGTAGTAGTGGCAGAGCTCCGTCTTCCTGCGGGACGGCAGGAACTCGTATACGTGCACCACCTCACACAGCGACATCATCAGGACGGTACCTGTGCAGGAAACAGAGGATGAATGTTATATTTACATTCACTGCAGATCTTCAGGAGTGTGCTCTGAGGGATATTCAGAGGTTTTAACCGGTACTGCTGCAGAACTTTGTCCCCATTTGGAGAGATCATACTGTAGCTGTATGCTCACAGAAATCATGTGACACCATTGTGAAAAGACTGAACTAATGATGTGACCCTGCAGAAGAAACAGGTTATAATACACGACTGGACAGAAACACAAACAGACCAGATTTTCCAGGACTTGTCTAGTGGAACATAAATGAACACCAACAGGAGAATATTACAGGGACTGCCGTCATCTCTTCTTGACAAGGCCTATGTTTTTTTTTGCCTCCTGTCTGAAACGACATACCCAAAATAAATTAGGTTCATCTTCACAACTACAACAGAAAGCTGAAACATGTGTGATTATTACTGAAGTGTCAGAATCAAGATATGCGTTACTGTTCATTTTCTGTGCCGCTTAATCCAATTAAGAGTCACGGGGAAGCTGGAGCTTATCCCAGCAATTAACAGATGAGAAGCAGGTACATCTGGACATGTCGCCAGTCCATCGCAAGGCCAACACAGAGAGACACAAACCACTCACGCTCACTCCTAGGGATAATTAAGTGTGACCAATTAACCCCACATGCATGTCTTTGGATGGTGGGAGGCCGGAGTACCCAGAGAGAACCCGTGTGATACAACACGTTATGTGTTACTGTGTCAGAGTAAATTTACCTGGAACACAATAGAAAATGTCAATGTTTATCACCACATTACTTTCAGTGTAAACAAGAGGATAACACCCCAATTCCTAGGAATGAGTAAAGCAGTCCCGGGAACGAGTAAAGTAATCCTAAGAAAGAGGAAAATAATCCTAGGAATGAATAAAGTAATAGCTGATGAGGAACTGTGCTACAGTAGAGGGTAAAAAGTGAACCTGAGCAGTTTCCAGGTGTTTTAATAGAGGTGTTACACAGGTAAATATCTCAGGAAGCCATCGGCCGATGATGATGATGGACACCTCTATCAATGGTCAGAGTCAGGAGGATCCATGGATAGCCCCCACATTCACCTTAGAAACACCATGAGGATCCAGAAAGAAGTGAAGCCCAAGATAGTCTATGATAGGAAGAGTGAATCCTTCCCTATAAAACCTCCCTCATCTCCATGGAAAGCAGCAGGACCTTCATGTTCAGTCAAACAAAAGGCAGAGTCATAGGAGAACACACTAGCAGAGTTTTTAGAGCTGGAATCAAACTTTTCACCACAAACAGCAGAAGTAAGACATGATTTATGATTTTGGCTGCTAGCTCCCACAGTTTCCATCTGAGAGACTCTGCCTCTCTGAAATGTGCCTTTTATAACCAGTTGAGTTACTGACTTGTTGCTAGTTAACTTAATTAGTTGTCAAATGCTCCTCCAGGTGTGTCTGATTTGTACCAATTACCGTATTTTCCGAACTATAAGCCACACAGTTTTCATGGTTTGCCTGGTTCTGCGACTTATAGTCAGGTGCGACTTATATGTGTAATTTAACATCTTTTTACATGTTAATTCTCACCGACTGACATGAACCAAGGAGTGAACATTACCTTCTACAGCTGCAAGAGGGCGCTCTAGGCTTGTGATAACCACGGTATTTGCAGCTTCTCTGTTTGTCTTTATGTGCAATGAACAACTGACCAGGTAACTTCGTCTGTGGCAGGGAGGGGGGTTGTGCATGCGGCGGTGTTGGTGTCTTTAAATGCCAAATGTGATGAAAATATTTTCCTACTTTCTCAGAAACTCAATTGGCTGTTCATTAAGTGCAATAAGGAGACTAGTTCTCCCTCACAGTTTAAAAAAATCTGGAGGACGTTAAAGGCTAAATAATTTGGATTTTTTCTGTAACAATAATTTAAAATGTTCTCATTTGTTGCAAGGGATAAAAGGAAGCTCCCTATAAACAATCTTTCTCTCTACATTAACAATTTTTTGGCAAGTTTTTCTCCTTTCAAAGTAAGCGTTAGGTACTGGAATGACTTCAGTGCATTGTGTAGCTCTTTTCTACTTCCTGGTTCCTTTACCAGTCATATACAACTCCCCACGGTTGCGAAACAACGCAGTGTTTGGTATTTTATTTAGGCAAAAAAGAGCATGCAGGTATGGAAGCTAGTAAAAGAAGCGGACCAGAAATAGTTTCAGAAAAACCTAAAAAGCCTCGGCATCCTGCTAAAAAAGCAAACGACCAAAAACAGAATAAAACAAGGATCAATATTGGAGAATCTTTTGAAAGGTGGAGAAGTCTGAGAAACCAAATTAATTTCAAGATGGATGCAGAGCTGGCAAAGTTTCTCTTCGACAGGTACGCACTGGAATTTTGCTTAAATTAACCAAAAAGTTTATCTTGATTTACAAGATTTTAGTCTTATTTCTCGGCACTCATTAAATTAATTTGTGTGACTGTATGGATGTATTAGTGGAGTAAATTGGTGGCCTATTAGTTTACAACAACAAATGTAATGATGTTTTGGCCGAGGGAATAGTGTTTTCCTTATAAACATATGAAATTACTATTAAATTAATTTATTAAGTGAGGCTAAGGGAAAACAGCCGCTGCGTGGCATTTGTTGATTAATGTAGCTTTTGTTTACATTTTATTTTATGCTAACGTAAATTAGCGTGTGAAATTAGTGCTAGCATTGCAAAGCATAGCAACTTACTGTGTGTGTGAATCATCTTCGCTCATCATGATGTTTGCTGGCGTTATGTTCTCTGTCCTACATGGACTGTACATAAAAGAGCCGTCCTCTCAAACTGGCAACCTGTGTAAAACTCTCCGAGGGGGAGGAGGGGGAGGGAGGAAGAACACTCTGTTTTTCTCTTTTGACTGCAGTTCTGATTTGAAACACTAGGTGTCAATTCTACTTATTTCGCCTTTAACATACCAGACACATTCAGCCTGTTGTTCCGTGTGCTGTTGTGTAGTTGAATAAATTGCCTTTTCAGATTAAATGTTTGTTTTTGGTCTTGGATTTTGTGAAATACATTTCTAACTAAATGCAACTTACAGTCCAGTGCAGCATATGTGTTTTTTTTTTGTTTTGTTTTTTTTTTCCTCCTCTTCATAAAGCATTTTATGACTGATGCGGCTTATACCCCAAAGCGCCTTATAATCTGGAAAATACCATACTTTTCCAACCTTTTGTTGCTTCTGGTCCAATATTTTACAGATGTGATCCACAATCGGCTCATATTTTCCATGAAATGTCTCAGTTTATGTTATTTTATTCCCAGTAGAACATAAACTAGTTGATGAGATTTTGAAATAATTGCATTTTGATTTTATTTTCTACATTTCCAACATAGAACTGGGGTTGTAGATAAATGAGTCAAACTGCAGGTGAATGAAATAACGTTAACCTGCAGCAACATTAACTCGGTCTGGTTGACATATTTTGACACCTTTAATCAATTTTCATGATTTCCGTTTTACTCCGTAGACAAACCTTTAACCTGTCTGTCCGTCCAGCTGAAATCTCCCTTTCCTGTTCCTCAAATGTACTTTTTTTTTTTTTTTTTAATTGATGGATTTTTCTTTGAGTTTCTCTGAGAACACAACATGTGCTCTGTGATTTTTGGGCTATAAACATTTTATTAGACATGAGTTAAACACAGCAGAGTGAACATCTAAAAGCTTCTTCCTGTAAGAAATCTGATTATGTGCGTTTCCTGTAAGAGGATTTATGTAATTAAGAATCCATCACCTCACCTGCACAAAGAAATTAAATCAATCATATGGAAAGATTTTCCAGAAAGTTTTACTTGTGAAACTGGATGGATGGAGGAACAGAGATACCTTAGCACCTTTGTTGGGTAAGGGTTAGGGGTTAGGGGTCATCCTCCAACAGACCTGCAGCTGGACTTGGACTGGTTTCAGACCAGACCAGGAAGCTCAATCGGCTTCTGTTTGTTTGTTCTGACAAGTTTCTAACAGAAAACATTTTTATCTCAAACAAACTTCATTTTTTCCCCTCTGGATAAATTAGATCCCTTTCTTCTGTATGACGCGTGTTTTAAACAGGAAGTGGATGTTTCTCATACCGAGGAGGCCGGATGAGGGGGGGTTCTTCTGGATGGGCTCAGCCATGTTGTCCTGGATCCGCTGCCAGACCTGCCACTCAACGTGAGGATGCAGGATGTAGAAGGGCTGCTGCGGGTGGACCCTCCTGTATCTCTGGTACTGGTTGAAGATGGGATAATCTGTCCTATTGTACCACTGCAGGAGAGAAACGTGCCAATGTCAGCTCCTCCTGCTGGTCAACATCAATACAGCAGAGGGCGGCACGCTGAGCAGCAAAGATTTTTATTAAACAGGAACTAAGTATTTACAAAAGATGAACGCTAAATAAAAGCTTTATTCCAAAGAGACATATTTTTATATTAAGGAAATTCCTTAATATATTAAGGAATTTATATTAAGGTTTATAGTTGTTCATGTTGGTGTTAGGATTAGGGTCTCGGTCTGAGCTTTGCTTCATCATATGTGATTTTCAGCGGTTACTGAGATAAAATCACACATGTATTAAAATTTTATTCCCCTAACCCCATAACACCTGAGTTTATTATATAAAAACTAAATAAACAGAAAAAAAGAATACAATTAAATTAGTAAAAAATAATAAAAAATAAATAAATAAGTAAAAAATAATACACAAAGAGTGGATAAAAGCTAATTGATAAAGTAAATCAGATGTAAAGAAATTAATAAAAAAAGGCCAGAACTGGTTGGTTGCAAATATGTGACACCAGGGCTCAATGGGGTTAATAATCACACTTATTCTCAGTTCAGCTGTACCCTTTCTTCTCTAAACTTCACCTGACTGAGGTTAGAGGAAAAGGGGGCAGGGTCCCACGCCACCAGAACCCCTGAGCTGTACAGAGAGCTGGACAGGAAGCGATGGTCATCAGACGCCATCACCTGGGAGACAGAAAAGTGAACAGACTGAGATAATGGCAACAGAAATGTGGCCAATGCAGACGATGGATCAGAAGTTGAAGTTTTATTTTTATTGTAAAAGAGAAATCTGATTATCTTTTGTTTCATAGCAGAATGCTGGTCGGGTTTAGGATCTGATCCTGACCAATGAAAATGTTTCAAAGCTTTTCATCTTGAAGTGAAACCTCTAAGTGTCCGGTTCAAATATGAGTATTTTCTGACTTCACTCATTTATACTGATTGCTTCAAAAACTCCGAAATATTCAAATCTATTCAACAAACCTCTTGCAAATAAAATATTTGGAGGTACAATTCAGTGACACCCTCACATTTTGGTTTGAGATTCTGTATACATTTTTCACAGGAAGTGGTTTTATCGACAAAACACCCACACCACAGACAGCAGCTTCCTGCTGCTGCAATCATACCCACACCTCAGACAGCAAACCAACCTGCTGACTGCAGCATCTTCATCTTCTCAGCAGCCACTCAGCTAAAAAATCTGAAATGCTTTTTCCCTGCATCATATCATGTATTTAGAATCTGCTTTAAGAAATGCATGTCATGATTTGTTTGGCACAGTGTGTTTATTGAAAGTGTGTGTGCAGGGGGACAAAAATAAAAAGCAGTGGGGTGTTCCAACTGTTGCCACGGGAACCACTCAACCCTGCTGTGTTTCACACCTCCATAGTGTA